>NC_054569.1:1092273-1435627 GCF_017654505.1 Polyodon spathula | reverse complement strand
CCAGACAGTGTCCTAGCCAGCTGGACTCAAACAGCTACCACGTGCCACAGCTCTATCACATAGCTCAGTCTGGACAGATTCTGTTACTGTGTTGTGGTTTTTAGTGAATGAATCTATAAACTAAAAACACGTCAAGGCAAGATCAAAGTTTCTTTTACTTTCGTTTTGGTTCTTAAAACAAAAAAAAGTTACAAAGACGTCACTCGATTTATAGCGGTCTGACCCTGCAGATAAGTAAGACTGGAGTTGCACAGCTGTAAAAATCTCTCACACTGTAAATATGTAAAGGAAGCTCAGCAGTCTGCCTTGGCCCACATGGTGTGTCCTCCTCTCCTGCAGAAGGAGCAGTACCAGCCCCCCCAGGAGCCCTTTCTAGGCCAGACCGTGTACAGCCTGGACTTCCCTGCCAAGCAGCCCGAGGCGCTGGTGATGCAGCGGCCCAAGAGCACGATGCAGAGAGCTGGTGGAGCCGCTGCAAAGATCAGCAGCACCACCACTGCCCGGGAGAGCTACCAGGGGCGCAGGGGGGCACCCCAGCTCCGATTCGGGGAGCTGCCAGCCATTGTAGGTAAGGGGTTTCTACACAACCAGTTATTCGGGCCCAAAACGTTTGCACCAGTTCTAGAAAAAATGTACAAGAGTCTCTGTTCTGTATCTAATCATAAACATCTTACAGATTAAAGCCTCTAGCTCTGCTTGTTTTTATGCTAGAGCTGTTCTTGTTTTCTCATTTGCCAAATTGCAGTAAGCAAAACCATTCCCATTGGTTTGTGCAATTACTGTGTAACAACATTCCTTATCAAAATATTAAAAGCACGGACAAAATCACTTTGCTAACCTAGCGGACAGTGAAAAACAAATAGTTGACAAGATCGTGAGATAACTCTGATAATTTCCACTTTAAAAATCAAGAACTTCTTGTACAGTGTATGTACTTCTGATATAGTATAGAGTGTCTCCACTAATAACATGCCTTCACTATGTGCTTGCAATAGCGCAGCTGCCCCATGCTAATTGATTTGTCCCCCCCCCCCCACCATTGCCCCCCCATTGCCCCCCATTGCCCAGGCTCCCTGCTCTACCCTGACCAGAAGGAGGAGATGCGCACGACCACACAGAGAGAGTTCATCCAGAAAGCTGGAGCCAAACCTGAGCTCATCAGAGCTGTGCAATGCAACCTCAAGATTGAAGGTGAGAGGCGCAAAGGGCAGGCAGCCCAGAC
Organism: Polyodon spathula; assembly: GCF_017654505.1. Taxonomy (NCBI): domain Eukaryota; kingdom Metazoa; phylum Chordata; class Actinopteri; order Acipenseriformes; family Polyodontidae; genus Polyodon; species Polyodon spathula. Next base: position 1,434,405 of record NC_054569.1, on the reverse strand, counting down.
CACTTCAGCAAAACTGCAACTCCCTTAAAAAAAAAATAAAAGAAAGAAAATTACCTAGAGTTTTCAATTAACTGACAGTAATATAATTCATTTCAGAGTTTTTCAATCCAGCTGTGGGATATAAAAACTGATTCTACACTTCCCTTGTCTCACGTACCATTATAAACGCTTCCCCTCTATTGCGTTGGCAGGGGAGAGGGACATGAAGACCACCCACCAGACTGTGTTCCAGCCCCTGCCTCTGGAGAAAGCCCTGGCAGTGCCCAGACCCAGGCTGTCCGAGAGGGAGGCAGCGCTGAGGGGAGCTCACATGGAGTCTGTCACCAAGTACCGCTCTGACTACCCTGCGCACCACTCCCTCCTCGAGAGGAGAGAGCTAGCCCTACCCCCCGCAGACAACCTGGCCATCAACCACAGCCTGCGGTGAGGCACAGCTACCTGCTGCTGTGCTACGTGTGTCTGCTGCCTGACGATGCAATGCAACGGCTTTAAAAAGCAAGCTTGCACTTGCAGTCGAACTGTGGACATTTATTAAAGGAAAAATAACTTCATAACAGCACGCTGAACTGACTGAAAAAATAAAACTTCAGCTTGAGGTTAGGAACTAAGACAGCTTTAGTAGGGGTCCACTTTCTTGCCTACACTTATCAGACACACAGATACAGCATTTACATTTGCTTTCCAGGGTAATGCCATACACAGCTTGCCCAGAGAACAGATGCTAGGCTTTGGTATTTAAGAATATCAAGCTTCGTGACACCATATCCAAACAGGCACATCTCTCAATGTGGCTTGCCTAAAGCTGATTTCCTTGCAGAAAGCTCAACCAGTTTACGCTGTCTTCTACATAGAATGCAATAGAGTAACTGTCCACACAATCTTCCTGTGGATCATTGTGTTGAACGCTCAATAGAAGGGTCCCCCCCCCCCTCTCTCTCTCTCTGCAGTGGCGATTTCAAGACGGTGCAGAGGGAGACATTCCCAGGCTGGGACACCTCAAAATACAAAAGGCCAGACCCCGCCCACTTCAAAGAGGAGCTCTCTGATAGGGAGAGGGAGGCTCACTTCCAAGGAGACACCGTCACCAAGGTAACTGACAGCATCAACACCTAGCCTGGCTGAAGAGAGGTCTTCTACTGGACTTCTGTCTTCTAGAGGACTTCTGTTGTCATATACACTTTCAATCTGGAATGAGACATATTACATAGGTAACATACTGCACTTACAATACAGTACTCCTTGAACAGTAGATTGTACTTTTATATAACAATGTGCTTGTTAATGTTTCATGAGGGGAAGACTTGGTTTAATTACAATAAAAGGTAAGACAAAAACACTGCTGGTAAGATACTAAGAGAAGCAGTGTGGCGGTCGTCACATGCAATGCACGCCTTTGTGTTTTCACTTGCAGCTTGCTTACCAGCCCATTCAATGCCTTGTCCTTGTGTTCTGTCCTGCAGCTTGCATACCAGCCCATTCCTCTGAACACACTTCAGCTGGAGCCCATCAAGCGGCCAGCGACTGTGCTGAAGCCTCACAATGCCAGGTTCGAGGACACCACGGCCAACAGGTTGTTCTTTCAGGACTGGGGGGTCCAGCCCAGGCTGCGCTACGGAGATCCATACGACGGGAGCTGCATCCAGCCTCTGCATCCCTCCCCCTCCCCCCCCCTCCCCCTCTGGGGGGGAAGATACCCTAAACAGCTAAATAATGGGATTGATTTTATATATTATAGTTCCATTCACCACCTTTCTGTTTTGAATGAACTAAACTAGGCTGAACTTCGGATCTGGAGCATGCATGCATTATGTTCTTATTTTGTGTTTGATTTTAATTTTAGTCTTTTCATTGTTCTGTCTGGTTTTACAGTTTTTTTTTTTTTGGATTGTTAAGCACTTTTAGATGGCTTTGCTATGAAAGGAGCTGTATAAAAATCTATTTGATTGAGTGATCGGTCGTAAGATAAAATAGGTCCTTTCCTTTTGACATTTTTCTTTTTACACTGAAACCCACATAGGTTTTGTTTTTTTCAGGGGAGGTTTGAAACAGAAACCACGAACAGGAGCACATTCAACCAGAAGGAGGCAGAGATGGTGACCAACTGTAAACCAGAGCACAAGCCCATCGAGGCTGTGGGAGAGCACGACTTCACCACTGTGCACCAGGAGACCTACAGGTAAGAGAGCGGACAGCCACCTGCTGAACCCTGACTGGATACAGGGGAGTCTTCTCTCCGTCCATTGCATAGCAGTTTGATCCATTCCTGGTTTTACTGCGGCTAATCAAGCTCGTAGTAAAAGCTGGAACAGGTGAAACTGCTATGCAATAGGAGTTTCATTTCCATGCGTGGGATAGATAGCACCGCAGGCTTCTTCTGTTATATTCTGTTGCCACCAGTGGCCATCTCAACATTTAAAATGAGGACTGATCTACAGTTTCATTCGTTTAATATGGGGATTAAACAGCAGATGGGGATATATATATATATATATATATATATAAACAAACAGCAGTTTGTTTATATATCCCCAGCAGATGGGGATATATAAACAAACTTATCCCCTCCCTTTTAATTCCCTCCCGCAGGCCTCCCAAGCTCCCAGTGTGTCGGCTCCAGGCATACCTTTCACAGCAACAGCAGCTGAAGGAAAATATGCCATCGCCCCCTGCTGTGCCCTCTTAAACGCACACCGAGGAACCAGTGCATCCTGGAGGGGTACCAATGATGAACGGGACTTTAGTTTCTGAAAAATGTTACTCGATAGGTCGTTTGTTTAGTTTAATTATCCATTTATGACAATATTTTTTTTAAGTCCTACTAGTATTTTAGATCCTTAAATTAATTCTAAAAACTAAATATATCCATCTTGAACTGAGTGCTTATTTTATAATGCATTTGCCAGCCTTTCAATTAATTTGCCTACCTCTCACTGTTCCGTATATTTTTTGTTTGACGTCTTTCATACCTTGCTAACAAATACTAGTTTAGGATTGTGCCAGAAGCAACGCTAATGTAAATCAGTGCCTGCATCTTTCCCTTCCATGTTAGTTACTGCACTTGCATCATCAGCACATTCACTCCAGGAAAACTACTTTGGAACAGTTTCCTCAACAAATCACAGAAGGGCAAATAAATTAAAAAAAACAACAAAACATGTATTGTTCATAAAACAGGAATTACAGTGGGGTACAGCAACAGCTGTGTGTGCAGGAATTTACAGAAATAGATGAAACCACTCGCAAGTCAGCCAGCTGCATTTCTGTACACAGAACAGTCCTGCCAAGCAAACTGACACCATAAAACCCAGAATGAATCCAGCCGCCCGGTGCAAACACATATGCAGGTGTAAAGAAAAAAAAACAACCTGCTGCCTCTATACAAAAGGTAAGCCACGGAGACAGTACTTACATAATTGTTTTCTATACAAACTCAAGAGGTCCAGTACAAAACCAGTCCTGCTTGTTTTAAACATCTGAAAATAAAACAACCACCTTTCTGGTCTTAACACATTAAACACTGAAAGATAGTTAATGCAGTTCTCATGTCGCCACAATACAAAACTAAAAGCACTGCTCCCCTTTGCAGCAAGTGCCCAGAAAGTTCTGGTCAGATTCGCCTAGCAGTTTGTAGATTATGTATCAGCATGGGTGCTTCGATGCCTGCAAGTGTGGATCTTCAAAAGGTTTGGCATTTAGACAGAGGCTTGAAAAAACAAAATTGATTGAACACAGGAAACAACCCTTGCCAACATTTAGATTTTTTTTTTTTCAGTAAAAGTGTTTGGAGTCCTGCCTTTTCCATCAGGATGGGACCGCGGCTTTAGGCAGTGAATGAGAACACAGCCGTAGTGTTGAGCTTGTAGCTGCTCGGCAGGATCCCCTGTGCTTTCTTCGTCACTGGTCAGAAAAGTGCGTGACGGGACCAAGCAGCTGCACACAAAGATACAAAAAAGAAATAGCGTCTGTTGGTCCTTCTTGTTTCTTTTTTGCTTAAGTAAAAGGGACGGGCCCTCTTGAAAAGTCCAGTCTGTACATCAGCTGTCGTAGTTTACATATCCTCCACACTCCACTTATAGGCCACTTCCTGTCCGGCTTTCTTATCTGCCATTCTGCTGTACCTCTGCTTCTCAAAACCGTTAGACCTGCCAAGTAAATTAGAGTTTGATAAAAAGGATGAAAACGAATTAACTGATTAAACAGAACAAGACATCAGCACCAGATGCTAAGAGCAGCATATCTGCACAAATACAAAGCTACAGCCTAAAATAAAAAAAATGAGAATCTGCATACAATTGAAATATAAATGACACTACGTTCTGCATCAAACCGTAATCCCGTTTCAGAGCAGATCCGTACCTGTTGACTCCGTCCCAGCGGTATCCAGGCATGATGTTAAACCTGTTCGGAGGCGGCGCTGGTCCCTTATACCTCGGTCTCTCTGGAGACAAAAAAATAAATACGCAGACGATGAACACACATTCTTCTCAAAGCACTGGAAGGTAAAATAGAAGGACTACTGATCTAAATATTAATACAGATTTTAAAGCAAGGGTACCTTGTTTTTTTTGTTTTTTTAGTAAACAACATTAGTAAACAAAAAAAAAAAAAAAAAAACACCCCAAAGCTTTACTTAAATCACCAAGCACCTGATATAATGCTCGCGCGGCATGTGTAATGTCTTAGCTGGGCTACGGAAACATGGCATCGTGAAATAAGTGAAGTGGCAGACCTTTGACGCCTTTCTTCTGCCCTTCTTTCTCCTTCTTCTTGCGCAGCAGCCCTGCCATGGGGTCCCCGTCCCTCTCCTGCTCTCTCAGCAGCTTGTCCAGGTCTTCATCGTCGATGTGTCTCGCCAGTGGCTTCTGAGCCTCCAGCACAGCATCCTCCACGTTGCGCTGCTGCATACCCCCCTGCACCAGCCTGCAGAGAGGGGCATCGCGTTGTTTACATGTTGATTTGAATTTATATAATCTCTCCCCTGCACAAGTTTCCATCTGTTAAGGTTGTTCAAACATTTATTTATTTAGAAATTGTCCTGAAAAAGGAAGTTTCCTCTGTGCATTGATGGGCCACGGCACTCATTTTGAGGGGTTTCACTTTTAAAATTTAAATTTCTCACTGTTTGTTAAAGACACGTGCTTGTCCTTTCTTGACTTTTGTTAAATCCATGTATTAAATACCTGGATGGCATTTGAAAGCCAGGATCGCAAAAACAAAAAAGTTATACTCGCCTCTACCTAGAACAGCCAGAGCCTTTTACAATACATGTTTTTATTTTCAATATCACCTACAATATCCTGTTTTATTTTTATACACAAGTCTGTTGTTATCTCTAATGGACCTGGCAGCCATCAATTCTTTCGTTTTGTACAAGGAATGCACCGGGGAAAATATCAGTAGGAGAGATTTCATCTTGAAGCAGAAACATTTCAATCAGAAACCTGCAAAGCAGCAGAGTGCTGCAGCTCAACCTGGATTCTGTGCTGCACTGAGTGAAACACACAAGAGAAAACATGTTACTTCCGTTTTAAATAAAAACTACCTTCATTTTTACAGTTTTGTATGTACCTATTTACACACTAGTTTCTTTTGAAATGTTTATTTTATTATCATTTTTTGAAGTCGCTCTTTATATGTGGCAAGTTAGAAAACACACCCTTTTATGTTTAACTCTTCATTTAAATACAGCGTTTCACTGTGCAGATGATTGATACGATGTGCTTGAATAAAACTTTTGAGTTGTATCTAATAGTTTGTCTTTCATTTTAATGTTGATGATGTTTAAAATGTAACCGTCACAATGACTGCCGGTGCTGGTTTTAGTTATGAGTATAACCACAGCGCTTCTAGTGTTGACAACAAGCAAGAAGCTACTCCAACAAGCTCCTCACCCTTTCCCCCACTGTGCGTATTTCTCATCCTTCTCTGCTTTCTCGCCCGCTGCCTTCTGCTTTTCAATCCGCTCCAGCTCGATATCCCGCTTCTTCCCAGACTTGTCTCGGAAAACTGTTTGAGCATTCCGGGATGCCTCTAAAGAAAGTAATTTCAAAACATGGATTAGATTGATATATACACAGACAGACAGAGAGACGCTGCAAAGAAAATAGACCGTTTCATCAGACAGTAAGTCAGCGTCTCTCTACAGCTTGGAATTCTATTATTACTGACTAGTCATTTAGCAGATGCTTTTATCTAAAGCGACTTGGAGACTAGGGGCTGAACTACGTATCACAGCTGCTGCTGAAGAGTCACTTCCAATAGGACCTCGGTTTTACGTCTCATCCAAAGGACGGAGCTCGAGAAGGTTAAGTAACTTGCTCAGGGTCACAAACAGTGAGTCAGTGGCTGACACTGAACTGGGAACCTCCTGGTAACAAGCCCCTTTCTTTAACCACTGGACAACCAAGCCTATTAAAGTATGGATACTACTACTTGCTCACAATATATACAGGTTTTATTTTTATATATAACAGTGACAGGACCCTTCTTGAAATCCACACCCACCTTCCAGGGGCTTGTTCTGCCTCTCACGTTTCCGATTCTCCTCGTGCTCCTTCCTCAGGACCTCCACTGAGACCAGCCCCGCTGCCCCTCCAGACAGCATCTGATTAGCCTGGGAACGAGAGAGCAGACACTTCACACTAGGGGGCGATAAACTGTTTCAACAAAGCCAGCAAACGGTCCAAGAATAGGGTGCTCCCAATATGAATAGAGCACATGCTCTGACTGACCAAAGAAATCTGAGAATCAAAGGCACATTAATAAGCTATCCTAGTCAGTAACGCATGGAAATGTATGTGGTCACAAGATTACCAATTCATTTTTAAAACCAATCCTCAATCTAATCAATTCCTACAAATCATTGATCAATTGCAATCAGCAGTATTCTGTTAAAATGAGCTCCTCACAGTGGCAACAAAGTACTTCAATTGAAGCCCCTGTTAGTCAATTAAACTGGCTTCAAGTGAAAGCAGTTGAACAATCACAATTATTACATCTCTAAAATATCAATTCCTTCAAATGAATTAGAACAGGGAATTGATTTAAAAAAAAGAATTGGAATTGAAAAGCAAGCACTGATCCCAACCCTCTATGTGACTGTCAAGACTGTCCAACCAGCTGGTGCCTCAACCCAGGGGCTGCACAGACCAGCGTGTCCATCAGGACCGGCTCCCCCGCTCCTGGATCAGCAACGCTTGCGGAAAACCACCTTAGAAAATCATAGCTGTGTTGGCAAGTGTTCAATCACAACTGTGGTGGCAAAGCCGGCAGACAAGTGAAACTGATTGTGTCAAGCAACAGGCAGGAACCCTTCCAAACTGGCACCCAAGCACACCTGCTCACATGAGCTACATGGCGTTTTGCCAGTCAGTGCAGAAGCACAGTGCTGTGTGTGGACTCACTCCTTGGACTCCGTTTCCTCTGCGTGGGGGAGACATGTCTGAGGATGTCCGAGCATTTCGTCTGGGTGGTGACAGGTCAGAGTCGGAGCCCCGCCTCCCTCCCTGCTGGGGCCGTCGCCTTGGCGGCGACAGGTCAGAGTCGGAGCCCCGCCTCCCTCCCTGCTGGGGCCGTCGCCTTGGCGGTGACAGGTCAGAGTCGGAGCCCCGCCTCCCTCCCTGCTGGGGGCGTCGCCTTTGCGGTGACAGGTCAGAATCAGAACCCCGAGCTTTCCGTCTGGGAGGGGAGACGTCTGAATCGGAGTCGTGGCGCTGCTGTGTTGAAGGAACTGCTTTGTGTTTCCTTCTGTGAGGGGAGGCATCTGAGAAGAATATGCATACAAAAAAGAATTTCAGGATGGATTACAAATACCTCTACAGTTGCCACCGCATACAACGGGTGCGTTTGTGTTAATGTGATTCGCCCACAGCAAGCGATGGACGGTATAAACTCCCGAACAATAACCCGAGATTCAAAATGTTTCCCAATCACCAGGCTACATTACTGCAAACTGTTTCCAGCGAAGAACTCTGTAATACGCATCAGGACGGTCTGTTTTTGCAAGCATCGACAGGCAACTGTCAGCGCTTTCTACAAAATCCCAATTCAGCTTTCGGGTACCGCTCCTAGCAGTGTTAAAAGCGCAGCACGCACACTTACACCATCGTGTCTGTTTCGGTGTTGTCAGAGTTTTCAGTTTCGGTTGTATTTTCGTCAGCACTCTCCTCCTTAACTACAGAAAACAATGATTTTTTGAAGCAACGTTGCACTGTTTGCACACTGACAGAGTTCCAAGCATGCTTTAGCAAGGGCACAGCATCTACCAGAGGCATTTTATTTATACACTGAATTTGTGTACCGATGTGCATCGCTTTTCTCTTTCCAGCGATGCTTGCTGTTGCAGTCAGTGCTGTTTTTTGTACAGGGATTAAATAGCCAAGTTACAGTACAGGGGTAACCGCTTAGTAACGAGGTTCAAACAGCTGATTGATCAATCTATCAAGCTTTTAGTTTGCCTGAAATACACGGCATGCTTAATACGGTATAAATTATGCCCTTGTTATTGAAATCAATGGGAATGGCAAATGGCAAACGCTATTTGTACGAAATAAACAGATGCCCGCAATAACCCTACATGGCATGAGTGGTGGAGACTGTATATGCATATATATTTGATGCCAACACTAGATCTGATCTTGCTTTGGGTCTTAAAGAAAGCACACAGGCTTTACTCAGAGATAAGACTTCAGTGAAACATTTGCAGGTATTCTGAACGAGGACACATTTTAAGTTGTGTGACTAAGTACAGGACATGCAGGACCAATAAACAAAACAACTACTATGGGATGAAATTAAAATTACGGACACAAACACGCAACAGACCCTCCACTGACCCCACTTACCAGTCACCCTGCTAACAGACACACACAAAGAGAAAGACACTGTACCTCTTTTTACGCTCTGCTTCTTGCGAGGCGGGGAGAGGTCAGAGTCAGAATCTTGCCGGCTGTTCCTGGGAGGGGAGAGATCTGAGGAGTCGTGTCGTCTCCTGCGTGAGGGAGAAGAGGACGGCGAATCGCGACGCCTGCGAGACTTCTCTGCAGCCGAGGCAGGTTTCCGTCTCGGGGCTGAGAGGTCAGGAGAATCGTGCCGTCCTTTCCTCGCAGGTGAGAGGTCAGGGGAGTCGTGCCGACCTTTCCTCGCAGGTGAGAGGTCAGGGGAGTCGTGCCGGCCTTTCCTGGCAGGTGAGAGGTCAGGGGAGTCGTGCCGGCCTTTCCTGGAAGCTGAGAGGTCAGGGGAGTCGTGCCGGCCTTTCCTGGCAGGTGAGAGGTCAGGGGAGTCGTGCCGGCCTTTCCTGGAAGCCGAGAGGTCAGGGGAGTCGTGCCGGCCTTTCCTGGAAGCCGAGAGGTCAGGGGAGTCATGCCGGCCTCTCCTGGATACGTCCTCTGTTCTCTTTTGAGAGGCAGCACCTGAGCTGAAAGGTACAAAAGTAGTTACCAAGACGCATATAAATATTAAGGTATAGATGTCTCCAGCAATAGATATTCTTAACCACAGCTTCATAAACCAATATCCATGCTAGACATACGTGTTCACGCTGATCAGTACCTTGCTGTTAAATGCGAAACGTGGGAATGTTCGGAATCCTGAGAATCTTCATTTCGATCTGAAATAAATACAGATGGGACAATTAGTTATGTTGGTAGCATTCATATCACTTCCTAAAATTTAAAATAGTGTCCGCACCATCACTATAACCTAAATCCATAGCATGCAGAATCGTATCTCATAAGCATTTACGCATAATTAAATCAAATACAGAAAATAAGTCTTGTGGAACAGCATCACATATTTTATATTATATATAGTATATATATATAATATATATAATAATATATGTATATATACATGTGACAACTGTGGTGGGTGTACGACAAATAGTGCAATATCGTCTTTTTCTGTTTTGTTTGTTGACCTGACCTTTTAGAAAAAATCACCTCCCACCGTCTTCCACTTATTACTGTTTGTGAACTCCTCCAGCCTCTTCACCTCATCTGGTCGCTCGTCAATAACTTCAGCCACCTGAAGAGTAAAAGGCACACACTTTACAAACCGACTGCGTGCAAGAAGAGTAATTTCCAATGAAATCGACCGACTGCCAGTGCCTACCACAGGAGCTTCCTCCTCCTCCTCTTCATCCTGCTTGTCTTTCTCCTCGCTCTGAATGAACTGTTTCCAGTCCACGTCATCATCGACGATTCTCATCCTGCCACCAAACAGAATACAAGGTTACAGACAGCGCGAACAAGAACCCTAATGGACAGAAGTGGGTATCCACAATTGAAATGTGTCAACATCTACACAAGCCTGCAGAGAACAGTCTACCTGCACCGACAGCAAAGTACTTTACATTACCATGGTGCTTTAACTGGAGGATTGCTTAAGCAGGCTAGAATGTAACATTCCCACCCAATGATCACCCTGGCCTCAGATCCACAATAACTATAACATGTATTATACATGTGACAATGTAATAGACATATGTACAGTTCCTCTATAATATCCCCACATTTTGATAATCTCAATAACTTCTGCTAAATGTCTTTAAACCTTACCAAATTTCACCCCAACAGGATAAGAGGTTCTGCATGCAACAGACAGATGATATCTGAATTGCTGACTACCACCGACTGCAGGGGTGTCAGTAAGACTCCCACTGCATAGAAGCAAGTCTGATCCATTCCTGGTTTTACTAAGAATGTAATAACACGCCTGAACTTGTTACCTACACACTGTGGTTAATCAATCAGGCTCGTTTTAAAACCTGGAATGGATCAAACTTGTGGGCAATAGAGTCTTACTTCCATCCCTGCGGTTGCATACAATACAACTCGCAAAAAACTACATTTGTGGTGTAAATAGGGAATTGTTTTCATACAGAGCACGGGTAGTTTACTATGCTGGGTACGATCTGGAGGGAAAATGTAATGCGAATCACGTCAACACCAAAAGTAACGAGAGCAATGCATATTTTGTTTATGTCAAAGCGGTATCTAATGTTATATACATACTGAACTCTGATCACACCGACCCATAAATATATATTGTCCTGTCCCATCTGAAGCGTCAGGCGGACACTCCGCTAACAAACGCTTTAAATCAAGCCCGTTCAATTGCAGCGTTTCCAGGCCTGGGTGCCAGTCCTCCTCAGGCCCGCTGTTTGTTAGTTTACTCACCCTTTGCCGCTCGGTTTAGGTCTCTTTTTCCTGAGTTTCTTCTCTCTTGTTTTTTTGGACTCCGCGTCTCCAGAGAGGTAGCGTTTCAGGTACTCTGCTTTGGAAAGAGTCGCTGTCGCCCTTACTGGACTGGAGGCGGCCATTGCTGCCTTCCAAACAACCCCGCCTGTGTACGGAGAGCCGTAAGAGTACAAACAAGACCGAAAAACAAAAAGCGAAGTCGAAATCTTCGAGAGCCGGCATCTGTTCTGAACATTACGACACTGTACATCGTATTTGTATTTTTACATTAGCAGAAATTGCAATTTGTATTTTTGTTGTTGTGTGAAATTGATTTGTTTTCTAACTATCAACTTAGCAACAAAATAACAGACAACACAATACAGAAAATGCAAAAAAAAAACAAAAAAAAAAAACAAACAAAAAACCCAAACCAAAACAAACAAACAAAAAACAAAAACAAGAAGAAACCTCTATGTGATCCCACACATAACCTATAGTAAGATATTTATAATTATTATTTTGTTGACTGGTATAAACACCTTTAGCTTGTATAAAGATTTTGCTCCAATTGCACGGTTAATAAACACACTTTTTGTTTTGTTTTTATGCAGCCACTTCACATTGTGATTCTAAGCTCAAATACTATGGAGAATGTTTTATGCCAAAATTAAACAACCAACCAACTATCGAGAAATGTGACTGCATGTAGGAATTATTTTTCTCTTAAAAACGAGGCTGCAAAATAGCACTGTGTACACCACACCGTGCATGCAAACCACCCAACAAACAACCTTCGACATTAAAACGGAAGGGCGAAACGCCGACTACCTTTTTACACGTGGTTATTAAAATAGCTGCTGCTTTCTCTTACTGGCAAAAAAAAAAATCTGGTGAAGCTTTGGTTCTTTCTTTCTAAAATCTGACACCCCGCCGCTACAGCTGTTTCTTTCATGTACACGAAGAAGAAAATGTTTACCAAGAACATAAGTAGTTAGAAAAGAAAAGCAAAAGTCTTTAAAGCGACACGATGGTTTCTTTCACGTTTACAAACAAGGATACGGTAACTGTTTTCAATCGATGTATGTGTTAGAAAGTTATGCAGATTGTTAGATGCAGATATACACATTTGATTGTAAAGATGATTCAAAATAGTAAGGTGCTGGTGAACATTACAGATACTGACATGCTTTTACCAGCTAAGTCATTTGGAATGATTGATGTACTGTTCTTGAGTGAAATTGATTTTAATTGATTTTGTATGCTAATATTAATAGTGTTTGTGTTATTTAATAGGCCGAGCTATGCAATGTCAAACCTTGGTTATTAGATTTTATTTGTATTTGTTATTTAATAAGACACCTACAGTGCCCTTCATTGGAGGCTGTGTGGTCTGATGGTTAAAAAAAGGGGCTTGTAACCAGGAGTTTCTCGGCTCACTCGCTGTGTGACCCTCAGCAAGTCACTTAACCCCCTTGTGCTTCGTTTTTTGGGTGAGATGTTGTTGTGACTCAGCAGCTGATGTATAGTTCACACACCCTAGTCACCTTAGATAAAGGTGTCTGCTAAATAAACTCATGATAATAATACAACCGTGTTCAGTTCTGTACAAGAACATTTCCGAGATTTGTACAAACGGTTTATTACATTCGTCCCTAGTTGAGTATGCTTTATTCAAAACCTTGTTGACGGTCCAGTTAGTTTGCATTCTCGATTCCGGGAACCTGCCCTTCCTTTTGCTAAATAGCTATTCGCCAGCTCAGTAAGCAACACAAAGAAATAAAATGATGCCTGTATGACACAGTACCACAGTCGTACCTCTAGTATTTCACAACATGCTCCCATGCGCTTCCCATGGTTATGCCTTTCTCATAGTTTACCCAGGTCTGCCATGTTTATTAATATTCTTTACTGTACCACACTGTGCTTTACTATGCTTACCCATGCTTTCACTAAGCCTTATTACACTTTACTATGCTTTTACTGTTGGAAACGCTTATAAGAGTATAGCTATTATATGACAAGTAATATCCCTGTTTTTAAACCAGCGCCCTGTATAACACAGGATATATGCGTTTGGAATCCTGATGATGGTCAAAAACAAACATTGCTCTTGTCTATAATATTGAACTGACAGCCGCTTTTATTCTCATATGTCTGTACTGTAATCTGCTGCAATCCAAAAAGGGTTATACAGGCATGTTTTAATTGACTTGATTCCTTGTTAATACTAAGAATTCTGTGCTTCTTTCAGCAACGGTCGTCCACAAAGTTTGAACTCGGCTTCAAAATGAGTCGATGGGAGGAAGAAGACTCGTCATGGCTCTCTGATGACAGCTGCACCGGGGAAGAGAATGACTGCTGCACCGGGGAAGATAGTGAGAGCTGTGCTGAAGAATCAAACGATGGCTCATCTGGGGAAGAGAATGACAGCTGCACCAGGGTAGAAACTGAATGCTGTGCTGAGGAAGAAAATCAAAGCTCATCTGGGAAAGGCACTGAAAGCTGCACAGAGGAAGACCATGAAAGCTGCACAGAGGAAGACAATGAAAGCTGCACAGAGGAAGACAATGAAAGCTGCACAGAGGAAGACAATGAAAGCTGCACAGATGAAGACCGTCAAAGCTGCACAGAGGAAGACAGTGAAAGCTGCACAGATGAAGACCATCAAAGCTGCACAGAGGAAGACAGTGAAAGCTGCACAGAGGAAGACAGTGAAAGCTGCACAGATGAAGACCGTCAAAGCTGCACAGAGGAGGACAATGAAAGCTGCACAGAGGAAGACAGTGAAAGCTGCACAGAGGAAGACAGTGAAAGCTGCACAGATGAAGACCGTCAAAGCTGCACAGAGGAGGACAATGAAAGCTGCACAGATGAAGACCGTCAAAGCTGCACAGAGGAAGACAGTGAAAGCTGCACAGAGGAAGACAGTGAAAGCTGCACAGATGAAGACAGTCAAAGCAGCACAGAGGAAGACAGTGAAAGCTGCAACGAGGAAGTGACAGAAAGCCATTCATCAGTGGATGATCCTTCGCTTAGGAGCAACAGAAACCCGGTTCACAAGACCCCCTACGTGATGTACCACGGGACCACAAGGAAGGCTGCTCTATCCATTATCAAGAAAGGATTCAGACCATCGGCAGACGGCATGCTAGGCCAAGGGGTTTACATCAGCCGAGACTTCAAGAAAGCCAGCCGGTACCCACATGGGACCCCAGAGAGGAAAAACGCAGTCCTGAAGCTTCGCGTCAACGTCGGCAGGGTTAAGAAGATAGACAGGCAGGGGCACCCCATGCAGAAGACCTGGCACGACCACGGCTACGACTCTGCCTGGGTCCCTCCGAACTGCGGGATGGTACCAAGCGGGCTGGAGGAAGACTGCATCTGGGACCCCAAAAGGATCACAGTGACAGAAGTTATCCTGCCTGAGAAGTACATGCATCGTACATACTGCTGCGTTAGGATGAGCGATCTCGAACTTCAGTATAAACCCAAAGGGTACGAGTTTCTCTTGCCTCACACTGAGAGATGTTCTAGGTGGTAGTTCAAAAGCAGGAGATCTGTGCCTTACCCCAGCCGGTCTGCAGCATGTCATATTATAAATAATACTTCAGTTACCAGATGCTGACTGGTATTACTTTTTTGTCTTCGTTTATGCAAAAATCTAGCTTAAAATGTTGTTATATTAACAGCAAACGGGGTTGTGTTTGTAAAAATAAAAAAGGTTTTCCAAGTTTGATAACTTGCATTGCACTTTCTCTATACATCCGTTAAAAAAAAAAATGTGGAAAGAAATTCAGGTAACGTGTTAAAGGTGACTTTTTGGGTTGAAAGTTGGCCAGTTTAAAAAAAAAAAAAATAAATAAAAAATATTGTTAAATGTTTTCAATCTGCTGTCTAAAGATTTGCCTTTATCTAGTTTGAGAGAGTTTGGTCTCCGATGTTCGTGGAGGTTTTGTTATGTGCTTTCCCACCTCGCTTCTAAACTAAACATTTACCAGACGAAAAGTTACTTTGCATTGCAGCTAACAGAAGAGCGAAACACCCCTTCATGGCACAGGCACTTTGTGCAGAAGAAACGAAACTGAAAGTACTTTGAATCTGTTCCATTACGACAGCTGCTTGAGTTCCTGTTAGACAGGTACACAGGTGCAGCTGACTTTACACACACACACACACATACACTGCTGCAAGTTCTACCTGAGGCGAAGAATAGAAACATCCTCGCTTCATAAAGGCAGAACCTTTCCAGGATTTCTAGATCATTTCAGCTTCAGGAAGTAAGTTATACAGATGAGGTAAACTAATGTTAAGATTGCAATAACTTGGTCTCCCACGGTATTCAAATAGAACTTCTGCTATTGATTAGATCCACCTGTGCTGGGAGATTCCCCTGGATTCCAGCTGTGGTTAATTTAATCAGGGTGATTTCCCAGTGCTGTAAAATTCTGTTAGATTTGTGAGTTAGCTATACTTTTATTTTAAAATAGTATTTGCAAAGAATGCCCTACCTATTTGTAGTTTAGCAAGCAATTAATTTCAATGAAAACAAAGAACATTTTTCAGGACTTTGCCAGATACAACATACACATCTAAATACATGAAGATATTTGTGCTATTTCTAGTTTGCAAACCCCACCAGTTTGCCAAAGCAGAAGACACTATAAGCATCCTAAAATCTGAAGCTTCTGTGACATGCATGAATGCTGAAGGAGGGCTTTGAATCAAGATTTAGTGACTTTTTTGGGGAAGAGTAAGGAAGTGCAAAAAAATAATGTTTCTGTACAGTTTTGCTCCCATTTACAACTTGCAGCTTTAAAGTAAAAATAAATGGTGAGAAAGCAGTAACTAACTTTATAGGACTCTTCAATAGTTCAGTCTCTGAAATCTGAATTGTGTCTTATTGCCTTTGCTGTTTGTTTAACTGAAAACGTTTTTCACAGCTTCATTCCTCCACAGTTCCAGGGTTTGAAAGAGTCGCTTCAGTATGTGGGCGGAAGATGACTTTATAGGTTTTTCTGATGTCAGATTGGAAGACCTATGTGATGTATCATGGAACATCACTGGATCGTGCCAGGCTAATCCAAAGGCATGGATTCAAACAGTACGGTGGCGGCATGCTGGGTCGGGGGGGGTTTATGTCAGCCGAGACTTTAACAAGCAGGTACCCACTCGACTATCCAGAGGAAGAAAAGAGGGTCCTGAAACTGAGGGTCAGTGTCGGTAGGGTTAAGAAGATAGGCAGGGGCACCGCATGTAGAAGACCTGGCACGACCACGGCTACGACTCTGCCTGGGTCCCTCCGAACTGCGGGATGGTACCAAGCAGGCTGGAGGAAGACTGCATCTGGGACCCCAAAAGGATCACAGTTACAGAGGTTATGCATTGTCAGCCAGATTACTCCTGGGACCCTCCCAGTACCCACAGATAGGGGACAGGCTGCTGTCAGATTGTTTGCAAGGTGTTTTTTTTCATGTTCATAGTCTTCGTTCTCGTGTTCGTTTTACATATTATTGCTGAAAATAAGTCTGCAATACTTCAGTTCCTGGAAACTCTTAATAAAAAGGGTGAATTAACACCGTAATTACAGTGGATGAAGATTCACTGCATGCAATGCAAATTGCAAATGTGATTCAGATGACGGGCAAGTTCAGAATCAGTCCATCATTCGAAACAGCTGTTCAATCATTCTGTTATATTGGAATAATTTGGCGTTATAGCAGTTGTATTGTCTGAAAAGAGTTGTTGTTAGTAGGATATAATAAATAAAACAAAGACTGTAACAAGCATTGTGTGTCTGTGTGGCATTTCTCTTTGGGATTGACAGAGAACACAGGTGCAGAAGTAGAGGTGCAGACAAAAGGTCAACCTAGGCTGATTTCAAAGCAAAAACTTAACTAAACTGTTGTTGACTTACAGAACATACTATCTACCTGTCCCAGACCTAACTGGGGTTGGGCAATGGCTTAACACATATGGGGACATGGTCCTATTAGGACGTAGGGAAGAGAAAATAAATAAATCGGCTTGCTTAGCCAATGCACATTTGATGACATGAAATAAGCAGAGCAACATGGTCATATACAAACACACAAAACATCACCGTGAACAGCATGCTTTTAGGAGAGCCGAGGATGATGCAGGCCCAATTGGGCATTTTAAACTCGCTAGAAAAAAAGTGTAAAATAAATACAAATACAGAAAACTAAAAGCATTTACTGCAGTCAAAAGACACAAGCAAGTGTAAGCAGAGAGGATGAAGAATGGATAACCTTTACTCCTGGTGATGGACAACATACTACTCAGCCCCTAGATAAACTGATTATACAAAAATTAAGCTTGTACTGTAGTGGCACGCCCTGGTTTTAAAACCTCAGCTGAAATGAAGAATCGTTTTGCTACATTATCAACTGCAGGCTTGTGTGTGTGTTGTGGTGGAGCAGTTATTGCTATCAATGTGCGGACAAAATTTGAGAAAATGTCCTAAAAAAACAACCTTGCTGTGACAACTCCAGTTTGCAAAACACCTTTATACACCTTTACAAACTAAATATGCCTTGAAAAAGTGACAAAATAATTAGTTTGTTGCCGACTTTCATCCTGTGTGAAGTTTTGTCTGATTGGAGATAGGCATAGTAAAGAAAAAATATAAAGTGCGAGTCAATAAGAAGCCCCCATAATGCAATTCCACGGTTCCAAATGCACATTCCGTTCTGTTTTAAATGTAATGGGTAAAGATACGTATAGCAACGTACTTATCTGTCAACTGAATTTTTGGAAGGTACCCCTATACAGTAAATACAATGTTCTGCATTCTTTATATTGCTATATCGGGTGATCAATGAGGAATATAAGTTTCTTTGTAAATGTACACTATGTCCAAGCAGGGCTTTTGTTAAGTATATACTTCATCTGCAGTGTTGGGATTAAATATATCCACCTGTTTTTGTGTTTATTTCCTTCACAGCCATTGTGTTTGTGGTCAATAAAGCAAATAA
This sequence comes from Polyodon spathula, assembly GCF_017654505.1. Classification (NCBI taxonomy): domain Eukaryota; kingdom Metazoa; phylum Chordata; class Actinopteri; order Acipenseriformes; family Polyodontidae; genus Polyodon; species Polyodon spathula. The sequence continues at coordinate 1,416,230 of NC_054569.1, read as the reverse complement.
TAACAGTTGTTTTTGTTTTATCTTGTAAGATAACTTTTTTGTTCAGTAGTTCAAAGTAACATTACAGTTACAATGTAAGTTAATGCATACCCCGTAACAGCATTAAAGTATGTAATGCATTTATCATCACTTCAGGGTAATGTATTTTACGCAACAAAGTTTACCCACACAGTGTTTGAATGGGAAAGCACACTACTCAATGACCCACAAACTTATTTGGAGCGCTAATCATTATTCCAGGTTATAATGCTCAAAAGATCATAGGGCGTGGATTGTTGACTATGTAATATGATATGGAATACGAAGGAGGTTTCACTTATTTAGAAACGAAACTTAAAGTTTTGCGATAGCTTTAAAAGAGCATCCTTCTGCTAAACTGATACCCTTTGTTCTGAACTTCAGAAGGTAAGCACGCTATTCAGTTCTAGTGTGAGTGTTTTTTTTTTTTTTTAATTAGGTCAAACTATTTAAATATGGTTTACATTTTCATTAATGGTATTACAAAGAATATGCCAAGATCAGTGCATTTAACTAGTTTTTAAAGTTTTAGATTCTTAAAAAAAAGGTTACAGTACTTTTGTCTGAAAAGAAAGTTGTCAACTTTTCAAATAAATATATAAATAGCAGCTCAAACATTAAGGATCTTGGTGCACTTGAAAAGGTTTTTAACATGACCTTTAGCACAGTTCTCATACAATATTTATTAAGCATTCAGTATGGTACAGTACAAATCACTGTGGAGAAAAGTCAATTAATGAGCTGTTAAACATGAATGATATACCTCAATAAAATACCACCTTGTTCTCACAGATCATTCCACTGCCAGGTTTGAAGCCATCCCTCTCCTAAGCTGCAAGATGAGCATGTGGGCTGAAGAAGATTCCCCCTATTTTGTTGAAGCTTGCCTTCAGAGTTATGCAGAACCGCAAGAGGGGAAGCTCTACACCATGTACCATGGAACCACGAAGGAGGCTGCTGAATCCATCAAGAGATGCGGATTCAGACAGTCAGACGAGAGGGGCATGCTGGGTCGGGGGGTTTATGTCAGCCGAGACTTTAACAAGGCCAGCAGGTACCCACTCGACTGTCCAGATAAAGACAAGAGAGTGCTGAAACTGAGGGTCAATGTCGGCAGGGTTAAGAAGATAGACAGGCAGGGGCACCCCATGCAGAAGACCTGGCACGCCCACGGCTACGACTCTGCCTGGGTCCCTCCGAACTGCGGGATGGTATCAAGCGGGCTGGAGGAAGATTGCATCTGGGACCCCAAAAGGATCAAAGTAATGGAGGTGATAAAACCGAAGAATGAGAGTTCTCCTCAGTCACCCAAATTTGTCTATGGTGCTTATGGATACTGATATTTTACATGTAAATGAAGTTAACAATTGATTTGTTATGAAAAAAATAAATAAATACAAAGAAAAGCAAATGAATAAAGATTTTGAATTCCCATACAGCCTTGTTTGTGGTGGTTCTATGTCTTTGGTATTTAGGGTAAGATGTGCACCCTTTTACTTAGCAGGTTTAGCAGCTTAGAACTTTACTTCTATAAATTAAACCTCAGCTTCTAATACAAAATAGTCAGCAGGAAGGAACCTGCAATGAGACACTGAAACTTGAGCTGGGCGGACTGGGCACACACACAGTCAACTTCACATAGCATTGTCCTTTCCCTGAATAACGGTCTACAGAAATTAAACCTGAAATATCTTTTAAATTTAAACAACCAGCCACTTTGAACTTCACAAGGTAAGCACTCTGAGTTTTATAATTGGGCTGTCTGGGACTGTGGTGTTGTGTTTTTCTTGTTCTTATGGTGTCTAACATGAGGCTGTTTTAAATATGTTGTAATATCAGTTAAATGAACACAGTATCACAGGTCTGTTTAAGTTCTCATTATTTAACTTGTTATAGAAAGTATCAGAAGGCTTATTTAATGCCCCCCAAAACAACAGGATGAAAACCACTCAGAATTGTACTCTGAAAGCAACACTATACAGACCTTTTCTTTGCTGAACAAAGATCTTTTCCTGTTAGAACTGCACCTAACAAGCAGAGCCATCTTGTTTCACTCGGAGTGGAATCGAAACTCTATTTATTTTTGATTTTTGGTTACGGTACTTTTAACCCTTTCTAATCTCTTGCTTGGCTACATTTATGTATAGTTTCACAGAACCTGATTGATACTAACCTTGGATTACTTTACCAAGAATAACATTAGATAGTTCAAGATTAGTGCTAATCCAGGGCTGTGAAACCAGCCATGAGTGTATTTCAATGAGATATTGAAGGTTTTTTTTTAACTTCATGTTTATTTTCATTCTTGGACTTCATGTTTTTAGTTTTTTTTCCTCAATGTATATATTATACACATTTTTTTTCAGCCCATCTTCATCTCCTTTGATTACACTTTATTTTACAGACTCACTGTGAACATGTATTAAGTGTGAATGAAATCATAATCACTAATCAATTAGCGTTCAGTAGCTCTTCAGGACTGGTTTATAATGAGCTGTTTGACAAACATGATTTGGTTATTCATGCTTTATTCTTTCTGCAATAACTAACTTTACAGTAAGCCTACCAGGACAAGTAATTAAACAGTTTCAATGTCTTATACTAAAACAGAAATATATGTGTACCGTAGTGTGCTAATGTACTAGAACAACCCATCGCTTCTGTAGTTTTGATTTGCTGTGCAAATGAAATCAAACCGCTGGAACTGAACATCTTGGAACATTGTCAAAATAGACACATTATGAAGGATATAAATGACAAATCTTGAGGTGTTCTGATACATTTGCGCATATACATTGTATGTACTATATATATAATCCCACCCAGACAATTGTCATTTATCACACCCTACCCCATGCACTTATATATGGATATATAAATGAAGAAGAGAGGACGGGTTGGGACGGGACATCCTTTCAAAGAAGATGTTGCTTAAAATGTTTTTTTTTTCTTTTTCTTAATCGTTCGTATAGTAACAGTCATCTTCTCATGTGTTTGCATTTTATTTGTTACTGTGTTATTATCACAGCTATACAGCAGCATATCAATAAAGAGAAAGCATGCCACCCATTATGGCTGACCAATAAAACAGCACCTTTTATGAAATTCAGATTCAAATTCATCTTGGAACATTGTCAAAATAGGAAAGTTAGCAATTGTCTAATTTAATCGATGACTTTACACATGCAGTACATTTAAAATAGTGAGAGAACAGGAACACCAGTGGTAAAATGATGAGACTTTTTAGAAGTTATTTAAGATCTTAAATATTAAATCTTATTGGCAGATCTGCCACTGGAACTGGCTCTGCCATTTGGTGCTACTTGTGTTTGTACTTAGTAAATGCTCAGTTAGTAAATGTTCTATATTTTATGCTGAAACACCTGTCCAATGTGTGTGTTTTAGTAGTTTTTAGCTTTCCTAGACCTGTATACATGTCTGCATTGTTAACACACTCTGAACTCAATCAGTCCGATCAACACTGAGCTCCTCCACTATGTAAATACACTACAGTAAATGCATATCCTTCTCCCGGATTCACTTCACTGCCAGGTTTCAAGCCATCACTGTTGTAAGCATGTGGGCCGAAGAAAACGACTCCTACCCCTACGAAGCCCCGTGCCTTGAGAGTTACGCACAACCGCTAGAGGGGAAGCTCTACACCATGTACCACGGAACCACGAAGGAGGATGCTGAATCCATCAAGAGATATGGATTCACACAGTCAGATGACGGCATGCTGGGGCGGGGGGTTTATGTCAGCCGCGACTTTAACAAGGCCAGCAGGTACCCACTCAACTATCCAGATAAAGACAAGAGAGTGCTGAAACTGAGGGTCAATGTCGGCAGGGTTAAGAAGATAGACAGGCAGGGGCACCGCATGCAGAAGTCCTGGCACGCCCACGGCTATGACTCTGCCTGGGTCCCACCGAACTGCAGGATGGTAGCGAGCGGGCTGGAGGAAGATTGCATCTGGGACCCTGACAGGATCACAGTGGTTGAGGTCATCAAACCTAAAAATCAAGGGTCAGCTCAGTACCCTAGATTCGGCTACAGTGTTTAGGTTTAATAATCCAGATTTCAATGTAAAGTAAATGGGAATGGTCTCCACTATTTCAAACTGTAACTGTTGAGTCTCAAACAAAAATGATTAAAGATTTTGTTAATACCAAAGAGTATTGTGGGTTTATTCTTCTGGGAGCAAGTAATAAACGTGAAGTGATGCAAACCATAAATACTGCACTTACAGATCTTTCTTTCTTTCTTTCCTTCCTTCCGAGTTTTTTTTTTGGTTTGGTTTAAAAATCATAGTCCATCTTTATTTCCTTACCTGTTGTATTTTATTAACATGTTTTTTCTGCATCCACAAAAAAAAAAAAAAAAAAAAAAAAAAAAAAAAAAACAACCACAGGGGGGGTGCTATCTGCATTATGAAGTTGAAGTTCCCAGAAACTATGCCTCCTGCTTGCATAACCTTTGAGACTGTGGTCCTGGAGAGCCACAATCCTGCAGGCTTTCTGGACAGCCCTGGTCCTGGAGAGCCACAATCCTGCAGGCTTTCTGGACAGCCCTGGTCCTGGAGAGCAGCAATCCTGCAGGCTTTCTGGGTATCTTGAAATCATCATAGCTAAAGACCTGGAAAACATGTTAGTGTTGACCAATTAAGAAAATAATCGCTTTGATTAAGTCATTGAGAATTAAGTAGTTGGACACCCCTGATCTAAGGGATGTATCTGCTGGTATATCTATTGAGATTAAAGGTGTCTGATGATGTCACTGATATGGTTTCAGCAACTTGCAGTCCGCTTTGATTTCAGACCAGATGTTCATTTCCTGTTGGCTTCTCGGTGATATAAGAACCTTCCTGCTCTCAAGATCTCCACCTAAAATCTTAGTAAAATACGTTTTAATCCAGTTGACAAACTTATATCCGGATATATAAACGAGGAAGAACAGACGGGTTGGGACGGGACATCCTTTCAAAGAGACGTGGCTTAGTAACACCGTTGTCTTCTCCTCATGTGTATTTGTTCTTGTGTTATCTGGCTATACAACAGCATAACCATGTAGAAAAAAGCATGCCACCCAAGATGTGGGTTCTCTTTATATTTGAACACTACCCCATCACCACTGGAAGGAATTTTGAGTTCCAAATTGTTCCAAATAAATGTTCAACTTCTTTGTTTAAATCAACTGTGCTGTTTACACTCAGTGCTAGAGTCGCAAAGCTTTTTAATCAGATCTAAATGATTGTTTTCAGGAAGGAAGAACACACCCAATTAAGTTCCCCAAACCATCACATAACAACAGACATTTTATTTAAAGTTTTTTTTTAATTTTTTTATTAACTTTGAATTAAAAAGATTTGTTCGTTCTTATCGGTCATGTCAAATCCACAAAGCTGGTTATTTTAAGGATCTAAAAAGTAGTGGATGTAAAACCTGTTGCCCCCAGATTTCTAAACCTGTTTGTTTCACGGGCCTCATATTGTGTGTAGTGACATTAATAAATGGATGAGCAAACCACTCTGGGGGGCAAACCCAAGCTGGGTTAACAGAGTATAGAGCAGCGGTGTTAAGGTCCAGTCTGGGCAATGCTCACTCAATAACAGAGTCAATCTGGCATTCAGAAATAGGGCATTACACAGCTAAACTTTTAATTGAAGTAAACTACGACATCACTTCTGTAAGTGACACATTTCAAAGGATTTCAGCCACAACATTTTGGAATAAAAATAAATAAATACACAAAAACTACAGATCAGAAAAGTCTGCTACAATAAAACAAGTCTCACAGTTTATTTATTTATTTTATTTTAATAAACTTATTTCAAGTACAATAGTGGTTATCTGAACTTTAGTGTCTTTGGTTAGAAACTACATTTTACGCAGAAATGTATCATTTACTGTTACAAAGTACCCCATTCCAATCATGGCACAGTAGTTAATATTCTATAACAGTGATGCTTTCTGCCTATAAATCAATAGGCATCAGCACTTTAATCAATCATATTGCAAAGGTGAACAGTAATTCAAAAAGCTCCAGTAGAGAACACTTGAAAAGGGACAGCCAAGTAACTAGAAATGTCTAACCACTAACCATGCTCCCAATACAGCACACTACCTGAACTGAAATGTACTGAGTCAAACAGGCAGTCTTGCGAAGAATATACCGTATTCTTTCACATTTAAGACGCAGCCCAAATTTCCAACCCTCAATTTGAGGAAAAAATAAAACCTCAAATAACTATGTATTTACAAAGATACAGCCTCGATTATGTGTATGGAATCAGTTTGAGACAGTCTGCTGTCACACAGAGCATTACAGTTATGAGCTGCTTCTCATTTCCAGTCCTGATTACTCACACCTGTTTTTCTCCCAGTTTGTGAACTGTGGTACTGCTTGGCATGTCGAAAAATAAGGTCTGATCAGCATTTCCAATCTGTCCAAGCTAGTACTTTGTTAGAAACGCTGAAATTGTAAAAGGTTCTCTTTCAATTCCCCGGGAAGCTAATGACGCTTCTTTGAAAATGACTCCCTGTTTGTCATGGACGATTCGAGATCAGGCAGTAATGTTTTGGTTTGTCTTTTCTCGGCAGTAAGTCGCGTTTCTGCTAGTGTATTCAGGCAGCGATGTCTTTGCAAGTCTTTTCTCGGCAGTCAGTCACGTTGCTGTCTTTTGATGCTGATTTTAATACACGCATCACTACTGCAAAATCGGATTTAAGACGCAGGCTATTTTTGAGAAGCAAAAAAAAGGTTAAAAAATTGTCTTAAATTCGAAGCAATACGGTAAATAACATTATCCACTCTGAAGTTATTTGTATAAAGTCAGGCTTTTTAAAAAGAGTTTTAAATTGTAACGGTCAACCCTTTCCGCTGGGAACCAAACAGGAACATAGTAATTCGCTTAAATGTGAAATCCAAAATGTATTGGGAACAAAACTCAGGTCACTTTCAGTAACTGCAGCTCATATCCATAGTGGTCTCGGCATTTCACTTCATCAGACTCTGTGCCAGGACCCTGCACATTACAGATGATACATATTGGTCTTTAAGATTACTTTCACTGTGCTCAAATAATAGGATTTTTCTTTTTAAACCTGCTATTACATTATTAATCTTGAAAATGCTGTAGTGTCACTTGCTGGATAAATACTGGACTTGCAGCAGTGACGTTAAATTATTAACATCCAGATGCAGTTGGCATTTCATTCCTAGGCTTGTTAAACACCCTCCTGGAACGCTTACACGGACCAGTGATTAATCAGTAAGGACAAAGGCTGGCATGATTGCTATAATGTCCAGGAGCTCAAGCACTACCCAAGTGTCTTGTCTACTGTTCAGACCACAGTAATGCTTAAGCTCCACCTTCTCTTCAATTCTAACACCTTCATAAGATTTCCCCAATGGCAGACGATAGTTAGGGCACAGACTCTCGGTCTTGTTTCTTGCAGACGTGCTTCACCATGAAGGGGCAGATCCTCTTGGCACACCCCCAGCACTTGCTGACGGAATGGCTCGCCCCTCCGTCCTTCCCACACACCTTGCAGTTACCCTGGGTCCCCTTGTCTGCCCGCGCCTGGATCTTGGAGTGTTGCTTAATCAGCTTCTCCAGGTCGCTCTTGGTGACCGGGTCCGTGCAGTGCGCGATGCCCACCACGGTGAGCCTGCTGGGGTCCCAGACGCAATCCTCTTCGAGGCCCCCGGCTGGGGGTATCCACGCAGTGTCGTAGCCGCTCTGATGCCAGGTGGTCGCCAGGTTCCAGTTCTGCGCGTCAATCTTTTTGACCTTCCCCACCCTGACTTTCAGCAGCAGGACCACCCTGTCATTAGGGCTGCAGTTCCCAGGGTAGCCCATCGCCTTCTGGATGGCGCGGCTGCAGTACACGCCCTGCCCCAGAGTGCCCCCTGCCGACGGCCTGAACCCTGAAGTGATGATGGTTCGGGCGCTGTCCTTGTGGGTCCCGTGGTACATGGTGTATCCGTGGCCTCTCTCAGGTTGCTGCCCTGGTTTTAAGTGCTTCCGGCCATCGAGGCAGGCTTCCCAGCCACAGAACTGGATAGACATGCTGGCAAGCCTCTAGGAGAAGACAAAGTTAATCATACATTTATTTGTCTATTTATTGGTTTGTAAATTTAAAAGCAATGTTTGTTACTATTTTAATTAAACGTCTAGTAAAAGGTGTCTCTGTCTTGCCAGTTTCAAATGGTTGTTATATTAAATATTGCACCTCTGTATGGATTACATTTATGTTCAAATATTTAATAATACAAATGCAATCCAATTTAAAGGAATTTAGAGTACATTTACAAAAAAAAACTTTTTTTTTTAATACAAAGTATTATTAAGATAAAAAAATAGAAATAAAATAAACAAACAGTTTAAATTATAACATTATTACAACACCAGCCCAAAAACTTCAGCTGAAGAGTGACATCTGTTTCGTTTTCATTTCAATACTTTCTTAAAAACAAAAATGCTCATTTTATCAAACACATTAGGTTTTTATAACTTGTTTTCCTATAACTCTGCTATTCAGTACTACTGTAAAACAATTCACCAATATTATTATTATTATTATTATTATTATTATTATTATTATTATTATTATTAGACGCCTTTATCCAAGGTGGCTTACAGAGACCAGGATGTGTGAACTATGAACCCTTTAAAAGTTTACAACGGCATTTTAGCGCTTTTCCTATGTTTATACTTTGCTTTTACCACCGTGGTTTTGTGTTTTCTTTAAAAATATGCTTTACCCTATCTCTCTGTGTTTTATAATGCTTACCTATGCTTTACCCTATCTCTCTGTGTTTTATAATGCTTACCTATGCTTTACCCTATCTCTCTGTGTTTTATAATGCTTACCTATGCTTTACCCTATCTCTCTGTGTTTTATAATGCTTACCTATGCTTTACCCTATCTCTCTGTGTTTTATAATGCTTACCTATGCTTTACCCTATCTCTCTGTGTTTTATAATGCTTACCTATGCTTTACCCTATCTCTCTGTGTTTTATAATGCTTACCTATGCTTTACCCTATCTCTCTGTGCTTTATAATGCTTACCTATGCTTTACCATTATTTCGCTGTGCTTTTATACTTTGCTGTGTTTTTCTGTGGGGAACTGTTCTGTTCAAAGGGTGTTGTAACTCGACTTTTGCTGGAGATGTCTTTATCGATCTGCATTTCAAACATACTTTACTAATAATGTACTTTAAAAACTAAATATGATATGAAAATCGATAAATTACGAATACAAAAAAAATAGATAACGTTAAGGAACGTGTAACTAATTTGGGAAACAAAACCATGGTAAATGTAACAATTACTCGTTTGACTGTAATACATGATTCCATTGTTATTTTGTTAAAACAGAAAAGAAAAGAAAAGAAAAAAAAAAAAGCTTTTCGGTTTACCAGTGCCTTCAGTTTTTTAAAAACCCAATTCTGGAACCAGGAGCGACTCGGGTCGTGTCTTGCTTGTGTGTGGTCGTTTTTTCTTTCTTTCTTGTGTGTGAAAGTTTCACTTTCGATTTCATTTCTGCTCTGGAGTCTGGTGCTTACACTGAAGTGTTTCTATTGGTTTCATTCTTGAGAATAAGGAATACATGGAAAATAAACCCAGAGGCGCTGTATCGTGTTGATGGGTCGACTGACCGACCCACTAAATACCACATTCATTGTGCTGTATTTATATAATTCGATACACTACATTTAGACTTAACTTTAGCTGTGAACAGAATTTGACAAATTTATCACAGTAATACAGTTAAGGGTAAATATAAAATAACAGATAGATGCCAATTAAAAATGCTCCAAAAAAAACGTGAAAGTAGCATTTACTGGGTAAACTGGTGAAACTTTGTTGTTAAATACCCAGTCCATATTTTAAATGGATCGACCATGGCATTAAAAACAATGCAGGTGCATCAATCCTAAACACTCAAAAACAATCATATTCGCTTGAAAACTGAAAGTCTATTTCCCTGTGCGTGAAGGACGAAAAAGAATAAACAGATAAAAAAATATGCAAACATTTAAACGATCGCTTTATTAAAGATGTTTCACAATATTACTCAATTGTAAGCTTCTGCAAACACAATAGTATTATTATTATTATTATTATTATTATTATTATTATTATTATTATTATTATTATTAGTAGTAGTAGTAGATGATGACTGAATTACAAGAGGTGTATAAGAAATAATGTTTTGTAAATACACAGAAATATACCTGAGCATTAAACCCCTTGAAGTAGCATTTGTTCCGTGCAGCTTAAGCATATTGAGGTCTGTCAAGGAAAAGAGGGTGCTCTTTATGCAGAAGAAACGTTCTAGACAGGAATGTAATCTTTTTCAAACGTGAGGCTGTTGCTTCGAATGGCTGTGAATGCAAGCCCTTTGCTCAGTGAAACCCTGGCCTCTAACTGTTAGGTTATTGACTGGACACACTTTTCTGAAACGCATCAGGCTCTGAACTTGAGGTCATATTTAATTCCTGTTCCTTTACCTCCATAATTGCTCGAAGAGCGCTGATGAAGGACCACATTCGTGCTCTCCTAGTTATAATGATATTCTTTTTAAATTGATTAGTGTCCTTCAGAAATGTCCTTAGTTCCTCTGTGTTAACTCTATGTACCCTTCTGTAGCAGTACAGGGATGTATGTAACAGGATTCACAGACCTGCAGGTTCTGCCTAGCTTGCAAAGGTCCAGCACGACCTAACTGTCGGCCTGTGATACCAGCCACTAAACCTCGTTTTTTTTTTCCTAAACCTCCTTGTATCAGAGTGTCACATGTTTAAGCCTCGAATTAAAACTCTATTTTTAATAGGTAATTGTTTTAATCCATTGAAGAGCCTTGCTTCACGCGAAACATGCCCTTTATTCACCTGAGATGTCTATTTTTCAAGTTAACATAGCTTGTGTGTCCTGTACCTCACCTCAAGCTGTCTGCTCCTTCTAACAAAGCCACATGTCTCTCTCCTTCCTCTCTTATTAGAGTGCCATTATAGGTATTTTACAGATGTATCTGAAAGTGGAAGATATGAGTGTCTTTTCTTCACCCTCTGCATAATTATAGGTAAAATATATATATATATATATATATATATATATATATATATATATATATATATATATATATATATATATATATATATATATATATATATATATATATATATATAAAAAAAAGTAGTATTAGCATTAGAAGTATTAACTATTTTCCTTGACAGACTGGGACATCAGCGTAGCCATTCCTTCACAATTGATTAATTAATTAACATGAAAAAAGAGACACAGAGAAAAAAAGGACCATGGACCCCACAGTGGAAATGCTGTCATGCATGTTCCCTTAGTTTGCTTGTTTGTTTCATGGAAGGTGTTTTCTTTTCTGTTGATTCCATGTTTGCTACTCAGATGAAAGCCGGGCCCCCCCACTGCAGCAGCTGCAGGGAGAGGAGAGCCAATAGCAGCCAGGGGGAGCTGTGGAGGAGCAGGCTGTATGCAGAGCACGTCGGCAGCTTTCCTGGAGACGAGAGGGAGAGACGAGATGGATAGGGAAGAGAGGAAGAGAGGAGAGAGGGATAAAGATGAGAGAGGAAAGAGGGAGAGATGACAGATGGAGAGAGGCAGAGAGATGAGACAGGAGAGTGGGAGAAAGATGAGAGAGGACAGAGGGAAAGAGGCAGAAATGAAAGAGGAGAGAGGAGAGAGGAGAGAGAGAGATGATAGAGGAGAGAGGGAGAGAGATGACAGAGGAGAAAGGGAGAGGAGAGAGGCAGAGAGATGAGAGAGGAGAGAGGGAGAGGGATGAAAAAGAGAGATGCATTTTTTCATTTGTTTTGTTTTGCTCTAGCAATATCATCATTGGCCCCTTTTATCTTATATTGAAGATCCAGTAACACATTACATGAAGTGTGTCTTATTACTCTCTATTTACATAGTAGTTAATGCAACGGTACCAGGATGCAACAGTTGTCTCTAGCAGAGCTGATTGAGTTTATTAGATTAACACTAGCTCTCTGGACTTCGCAAGTCTCTTCTATATGGCATATTAAACAATATGCAACAATGCAACAAATTGGTGAACAAGAACAACACCTGCTTCTTGAGAGTTCCTCTGAGAAGAGGCGTGTGAGGTGTGAACAGCCTGTGTGAGTGTATCCTAGTTAATACGTAACACGCAGCAGCCTCACCCTTTTCCACCAAGATGTTCAGGTTGTTGGTGTTCTTGGCTTTGCAGGCGAAGGTGGTGGACTCATTCAGTTGGAAGTTGGCCATCTCCATGCGGTAGCTGTTCGGAGGCATGTGCTTCACGGAGGCGCTGAACTTGTTCTTGGGGTCGTACTGCGAGGTCATGTTTGTGATGATGATGGTTTCCCTGCCCATTTTGGAAAAGGAGAACTCGTAGTTGACGGGCGACATTGTTAGAGCGTCGTATGTGCAGTCAATCCTCAGCTTATTGTCCTCCGTCTTGCATGCAATGATCTGGCTGTAGATGGCAGGCAGCACTGAAACACGATGGAGGGAGAATTCAGTGCTGTCCAATGCATTATAAAAGAGTTATACTATGCATTAATGAGCAAGGGCAGACTTTTAAAAAGGCTTGCTATGTCTTTGATGCAGCGCATTGCAGGAAAAAGAAGAGTCATTTAGTCAGGACAATAAGTTAATCTGTACAGCGGGCCCTGTCTCTTATGGTATTAGATTGTCTTCTCTTTTTCTCACTAGGGGCTCAATATGACCTTTTTACTCAACAATTTAGAAAGGAGATAGACTCGGTGTAACAGAGAGCAACATACGATATGAGAGAGAGAGAGAGAGAGAGAGAGAGAGAGAGAGAGAGAGAGAGGGGGAGAGAGAGAGAGAGACAGTCACTACATATATATGAAGCACGACTCCTTGCACAGTTTCATTGGACTCACCAGCCAGCAATGCAGCCAGTGTGAGTAAAGAGTTCATCGTGCTGGGTATGTTCTGCGGTTTCTTCTGAGAGACGCTGCAATGAAGCACAAAGTTATCCAGAACCCAATGCACATGAAGACAAGCAGAACGACTGGGGATGGGGAGTTTGGGTTTTTTTGTGGCTTAGTTAAAAGCCATGTAATACAACACCAGTGTGTTGCTTGAAACCAGACAATGTGATGGACTGTTGTCACGGTTCTTCTATGAATGTTACATGAATGATAATGAGCCACTGTCACAAACAAAGACCCCCTTTACTATTCTATATATATATTCTGATGTACTGGTATGCAAAATGTTAGAAGTCTATATATCTGTAGAAAATGTTTTACAACACATATCTAATTCAGCACTTTCAAAAGACAAATTATACAAGGTGGATCCTGTTTTTGTTATTTTATGTTGAGCCTGACGAATATGGAACCAGTACCAAATTCTTTCACAAATGCATCTTAACATACTCCAGATGTCAAAAGGCTTGCTGGTAATAAACAGATACATCTTTGATGGAGAATCCAGCAAGAGCCAATTCTCTGCCACCCTCTTTCCTTGACTTAATAAGACCCAATCTAAATATAACATTGCTGCATATGTGATACTGCCTCTCATACTGTGCTCTCCCCCTTCCTTCTCCACCAAACTCTGCACTGCAATATTACAAAACCTTTTGGCAGGGATTTCTGCAGAAGCAAGAGCTCAGTCTACAGCATCGAATGGGCTTGTAACCAGGAGGTACCCGGTTCAAATCCCAGCTCAGCCACTGACTCACTGTGAGCAAGTCACTTAACCTCCTTGTGCTCTGTCTTTTGTGTGAGACGTTCTTATAAGTGACTGCAGCTGATGCATAGTTCACACACCCTAGTCACGTATCTTGTAAAGCACTTTGTGATGGTGGTCCACTATGAAAGGCGCTATATAAAGATTATTATTATTATCTTCGGAGGGATAGGATAAGGGAGGGAGGGATGGGTGGGTAAGGGGGGGAGGTCGGTGATGTGAGGTAGGGTGCTGCCAGTTATTTTACAGATTATATTTATTTTTTCGTTATGCATTTCCTACAGTTCCTTTGAATTTGTAGCGGGAAGCTTTTCCTAATCCTTTACTGGCCTGATCTCACAGATCCGAAGAGGATAAGGCATGCTTTTCCAGAACACAGCGCTCGTTGCACCATCTGGGAAGCCTGTGGGTGCACCAGCATGTCGCAGAATGCAGAAGGCAGTACAGCAGCAGTAAACACGTTCTTTTTCTATTTTGCAATCCATTCATTCAGTCGATAGCCCTCCCTGTTACCCCTGCCTTGTTTTTCTTTTGGGTCCCCAGTTCTCATTCATTAAAGAGAAATTACAGCCTGGACATGCCATCACAAAAAAGACCAAATAACAAGCAAATGAACTGCAGCAACCAACCGAATCCGTTTTAATCTCAGATTACCAGCTGCATCCCACACTGCAGTCACAGTGCTACACTGCAATCTGATCTCACTCTGTACAAATAAAGACGTGCACCCCTCTTCCCACCCTCACTCTTTCAGCTGCAGAGTCCCTGAATCATTTTCTTTTTTACACTAAGACCGTTTACTCATGTCAACGAACTGCCTGTGTCTTTAGAAGAAGAAGAAGAAGACATCTTTCCTCATTTTAATTTAACAGGCAGGGGATCTGATTTACTGCTGTCTATTGAACTGCATTTTCACGATACTCTGTTTCCTTCCATTGATTCCCCCTGTAACTGAGCTTCAAGCCCACTCTCCTACACACAGCAATACGTTGTTGTATCATTTGCATGCTGTGCCTGTTACCCGTGCCTCTGCAACGCTCCCCTCGCTGCACTCCTTACCTCTGCACTGCTGTATCTGTGGATCAGTGTGCTGCCTCCTTCTCGCTCTGCAGGGCCAGTGTCTCAAATGAGCAGGAGGAGCGCTGGCTGGCAGTTTTTATTGTTGCAGCAGAAGTCGAGATGCTGATTGAGGCACCGCCCTCCAAAGAAAAAAAATAATAATTTCAATAACTGCAGTCCCAGGAGCTGTACCACTGCAGTGACCAGAAAATCTATAGCAGACAGGGCTGATCCAGCCTGTTTATCACCTGCACAGCAGGAGTCAGAGCCCTGCTGACAGCGACGTGCTAGTTTATGCAGAGAATGGCATGCTATTCTGCTGCGCCCTGTTTGAAAAGATGACGACTGTCTTTATTTAAGTGCTGACATTTTTTCATAATTACTAGTCCAAATATTAAATAATTCCTGTGCCTGTTTTTTCCAGAATTTGCTGAGCCTTTCTCATTAAGCAGCTGTGTATGGGTTTCATCGCCACACTTAGGGCGTAAACGTTTGTATGTGACATTATGTCCTTGTGCACAGATGTTCTGCATCCCATAACCCAATATCACCGACCACCCTGTACAGTACAGAACCTGCCCCTAAAGACCTCCTGTGTGCTAAGGCTGCTGTAAGATGGTATCTTTAAAAATGAGCAATGGATAACGTCACTTTGCCGACAGTACCCCACTTGATGTTAGTTCCAGTGCACCCTAATTAGTAAGGAACCGGATGACTCAAAATCAGACACATTGCACTTAGGGTTGCTGCTGTACAAGCTCCAGCAACACAATAATAAAACATGTCTTTTAACACCAGAAGGAAAGAAATAGCCCCAGTGTCTACCAGGCCACAGACAGGCTTCCTAGCAAGTCAGCAGAGTATCATATCTACAGCACTGGTCACAAGCTTTGCATCACCTAAAATTTTAGGACTGAGATATCATTTAAAAAACAAAAACAAAACAAAAAAAAAAAAAAAAACATAGAACGTAATTTAGATGTTTTATTAACATTATGTAATCAAAGAAACTACAGAATGATATTTTGTAAAACTCTACCGGAAGCCATGCTAGTAGTACGGTATTTTAAATGTCACATTTTTCAATTTGTCAGTTTTTCATTAAGTATATGGAAAGCTACAAAGAGGTATGTAAATCAAAATGCTAAAGTAATATCATTTACCAAGTTTCATTTCACTTTATGAAGCAAAATGTGTTCATTCTAAAGGGTGACGCATATATATATATATATATATATATATATATATATATATATATATATATATATATATATATATATATATATATATATATATAAGCTTGTCTGCTTTTTGGCACGCCCCTTCTTATTTTTGATCAATATGTTCAGTTTTCCAGACTTTATTTTCAGTTTGAATCGAGTGATCTCTCCTGCCGACACACTGTACAGCAGATACTAGGAGCCCACCTGGGGCCAGGTGCCCTATGTACAGCAATGGGAGTTTGTAGAATACAAATGTGCATGCACAAATCTGTCCAAATACTCTATCAGGTGCTTACACGTGTAAATACAAACAAGCCTTTATTGTTACAAACAGCATGGGTTCTGTTAAAGGGAAAGGAAAGGTGGTTGCACATTTACAAATATCTGCAGAAAGTAGTGACATTACATCATGCAGATGATGTCATTTCCTTTGCTTAGTAAAATATTAACAGCAGCAAGAATCAATATCAGTAACAATTATGAGTGAGAGAGGATCTCAGAAGCAAACAAACAAACAGGAAGGCTTGCAGGCATAACATCTGATTATAATCTGACAATGCCTGTTAGTCCAGCTTCTTCCAGTCAGCTATTAGTTTCTTCTTAACAGCTCTTTGCGACAGCCTCTCTGCAGCACAGGCAGGCTGAGAGCAGACAAATCGCTGGCTGGGTGCAGCTCCTCCCAGAAAGCTGTGCTGCAGCCCCTACAGCCAGCAGAGACCCTTATACAAGCAACAGCACGGCAATGTGTAATAACGCACAGTGCAAGCATGGTGAAACGTAGGCAAGCATTGTAAAGAATACCGAGGTGTGGTAAAGCATATTACAGTAATAATCATGACAAACCAGGGAAAACTAGGATAGATTCCTAGGATTATCATGGGAAGAGCATGGGAAAACTTAAAACACTTTTATAAGGGGAAGGATAGGGTTCATCACACATGGTTGGTATGAGGCTGTACATTATAGGTATGATTATCAGACTGTACATTATAGGTATGACTATGAGGCTGTACATTATAGGTATGATTATGAGGCTGTACATTATAGGTATGATTATGAGGCATTATAGGTATGATTATGAGGCTGTACATTATAGGTATGATTATGAGGCTGTACATTATAGGTATGATTATGAGGCTGTACATTATAGGTATGATTATGAGGCTGTACATTATAGGTATGATTATGAGGCTTATAGGTATGATTATCAGACTGTACATTATAGGTATGATTATGAGGCTGTGCATTATAGGTATGATTATCAGACTGTACATTATAGGTATGATTATGAGGCTGTGCATTATAGGTATGATTATGAGGCTGTACATTATAGGTATACAGTAAACCACCATGTATGTGCACGTCACATATACTCCCTAACCATTTATCTGCCACGGTCAAGCTCTGACTTATGCAGTGACAGTCTTGAATCTCACTGCTTTTAGTGAACTGGTAAGGCTCAATGGCTTTGTAATGTGAAAAGACCCACAACCTAAAGTGCAAGTTTCAATTTTACCACAAGGGGTCGCTCTTGCATTGCAGATTAGAAAGGCGCTGAGGCTAAAGTTAGAACTTATTCTTTATTACTTTTCAACATTACTAATACTAAGACTTCTACTGCTACTAAATAATAATTATTATAACCAGTGTTTTAACTACTACTACTACTACCGGTAATAAGTATCTACCTAAAACCCTGTGCACCTCTTTATAGATCTGCGACATTCAACTGCAAAACTGATCAATCAATATCAACATACTTGTGTTCTGAGTAAAGAAGCCTTAGAACTGACAATGGGAAAAAAAGCCATGCAGCTTCATGAGAGTTCACAATGCAACACGGGAAAACGGGTTCGAGAGAGCAGGACTTGAACCAGTCGCGCAATGCGTACAAGTCTGTTCGGGAAACAACAAACGTCAAGTTTTCTTCCTCTGAATGTGGGTGGTGGTGGTGGTGGGGGTAGAGAAAGTCAGATCAAATCTGCGTTTAAAGTTTTTAACTAGTGACCCGAAGTCAAAATCAAGGCTGTGTTTCAAAAGGCTGGGAGAGTTTTCACCAATCGATTTGCCTACAGTGGATGTGAGTGCATGGTCTGACTCCACATGGTGTCACTCAAGGTATTTCAGGTAAGGAAGATTCCTCAGCTAGCTATAAGGCAAAGAGCGTTCTGCAGGTACACTTAAGGAGCGAGACTATGCCCATAAGCAGAGGTTCATTCTGAAGTGTGCAGGTTTATGTAAAACAGCATTGTTTTAACGTTGTGCATTGAGAAGTGTGTCCCTCTGTCCTTCCAAGATGACAATGACGGTGGTGATTAATGAATAATAATGAGGGCAGGTTCAGAGCTCCGCAATCAACACACCGAACTGCAATTTGCATCGTAACCTCGAATTCCTTTTACATGTTTTTACATCAGAATTAACATAAATCCATTTTAATTGCGTGGGATACAAGGTTGATGAGGAAGCTTCGGTCTGTGAAAATGAGAAGAAAATGAACTTGCTCATATATTTCATTAAAACTAAAGAGCAGAGACGAGGCCGCTCGTACGATATGCTATGCCTGTGAGACAAACAGCATCTTTTGAATCTGTGTAAACTAGCAGAGGCTAGAACAGACATTTCAACACTGGATGAGAGTCCTGAGTGTCCTTTGAAGAAAAAAAACAAACAAACAAAAAAAACAGCAGTCCTACGCTGCTGTCTTTTCTTCATGGCCATGCTTAGTCAATGTCTGTTTATGAAATGGTTCCACACGATGGGAGCTTGCAAAAAAACAGGAACGTATTAAATATCAAAAGCCAGGGCGCTGGATGGGTGAAGGGGTGTGACTAGCTTGTATTCATGTCCATTGGCGGGGTGCTTCATGACCATGTGGGTGTTGGGGAGGGTTGTTTCTATACTGTTGTAACCCACAGCTGATTGGCCATGTCTCAGCAACTGGAACAAAATGAAATGAAGATGAAAGAATGTTCAAAGCTGGGGAAAAGAAGACTGAAGGATTCATTATAATAACTCAATATGTATTTTATTTCCTTAATCAGGCGATTTACCCACTGAGACCTAGGCCTCATTTACAAGGGAGCACCCAGTCTTTAAAAACCTTGAAAATAAACAAATATCCTGGAAGAAGCCTACGTTTCCTAAGGGAAAGCCAGCCTAGTTCTATGTACAGATGACAATGATGCTGGAACTGTAGAACACAGAAACCAGTCACAGTGACTGCAAACAACAATTGAATAGACAGCATGAGACATGCAAACTGAAAAGACACCGAAGGTACTCTAGCTGTGACAATGTTAAGCACAGCTCCTGTTTAAAGCAGACCTCGTTATGCAAACCGCGATAATTTCTTCCCGTCGGAGGGAATGTAGCTGGTATAAAGGGGAGGGGGGGGGGGGGGGGGGTCTAGAAGGTAGTAAAGCGAGTGGTGATCCTGGAAAGTTCATTCAGTTCCACTGTTCATCGTAATTCATTTAAAAAAAAAAATCTACAAAATGTATAATTATGCAAAACTCCGCTTATAATAATATTACTCTGTGGGAAGTGATTGAGTGCTGATGAGCCTCTTCTTGAGTGCAGTGAGTGAAGAGGCAGGGTGATGTGGTGTAATATGAATCCCCCCCCCCCCCCCCCCCCCCCGCCCCCTCACTCCTCTCTGAGACACCTCCAGTCCTGTCCCTGCACACCGGGAGGATTGTACAAGTCAGGCTGGAGTGTTGAGCACCCTGCCAGGCAGAGCACTCAGCTGCAGGCTCCAGGGTTTGTGAGTATGCAGTGCTGATTGCTGAACAACCAGGGGCTGCAAAAATAAAACGCTGGGGTGCAAACTCAGCAGACTCCTCTATTATATATATTGTCTGAAAAGCACCGGGTACAAACTCTGTAACTCTTTCACCGCTGGTGCCCGCAAAACTGCTGCTCGTTTATTTTTATATATTTATTTGTATTCTTTCTTGCTTTTTTGTTTAGAAAGCCTGGTCTTTAAACAGTTGAAGTAATTTTTTTTTTTTTTACTATTAAGGGTTTTTTTCTGCTCTCAAAAATATATTTATATTTAAAAAAAAGTCAGTTACAAAAGCTTTTCTGTCATTTCCCTCACAGGGCTCGGCAGCTGAAGCTTTAACAAAATTAAAAGCCTCCTCACAGTAACTTTTACTGCTACCACACTCAGTTTCAGTCAGTCCGTAAGAACGGACGCAAATGAAGATTGCGATTTGCGTAACTAATATCCATCCTCCCAGGAGCATCTACACACATGAACCTGGGTATTGGATCTATCATTAGGCAAGAGGGTTAGCATTTCTGAATATAGACCTACTGTACTGAGGTCACTAGGACCTTGATTTACAGGGGCTTCACATATGAGTCAAGTTTGTGGGTTTAGTGCCTAAAGTTGGTGCTGATAGCTGCATGCCAGCCTTTGCCTAGCTGCTTTATCTTGAGGTCTGAACAATACCAGTGGCGGGTTGACTAAACTGATGAACAGGACTGCCCACACTGTTGTGGTGAAGAGCGCTTTGTTTCTTTTTACCTTATTTGTGGCAGTTGCAATAGATAATTTGTTACTCGTAGATGTCACATCTTCAAACATCACGGTACTATTTTCCATTCAATTCATGGAACAGGAAAGTTTTAAGTAATAAGTAATTTCACAGACATTATCTGATTTGAAGCACTTACCAAGTAAAACCTGGTTCGTGACAGGGAGGGTGTGTTTTTTATGATGTCTACCACACTGCCTGAAAGATCAATCTCCTTGCAATCTCAGAGCTTGGCCACTGGAGGGGGCTAGGGCCCTTCTTTAAAGCTGTGGGAGTTTGTATTTTTGTTTTCAAAAAATAAAAAAAAAAAAAAAACATGTCTTCAACAGCTTTCTGGAAAGCACGATTAAAGATTTCATTTCTTTATTGACTAATACTGTGAATAATATATTTTTTTTGCTAGTTGATGCAGGCCTCCTTGTGAGCTGGTGGTGATCAGTGCTTTATAATTGATCTCCTGGCATGTGTGTGTGTGTGTGCGTGTGTGTGTGCGTGCGTGTGTGTGTGTGCGTGTGTGTGTGTGTGTGTGTGTGTGTGTGTGTGTGTGTGTGTGTGCGTGCGCGCGCGCGTGTGTGTGTGTGTGTGTGTGTGCGTGAGGGGAATGGTAGCAGCAGTCTTGCTTTTTTATGGGAAAATTGAGCAATTCCCCAGTTTCTCTCTCTCTCTCTCTCTCTCTCTCTCTCTCTCTCTCTCTCTCTCTCTCTCTCTCTCTCTCTCTCTCTCTCTCTCTCTCTCTCTCTTTCTCTCTCCAATCAAGTTCCTGGAGTGCCATTCCACTCCAGGTTTAACAGGTAAAATGAGATAATGAATGACTTCAGGATCTGGACTGAGGTTTAATTGGTTCAATTAAACAATTTAGAACGAAGACCAGGTGTGGAAGGGTCAGTTTCGGACACCCCTGGTATAAAGTGTCCCTTTAATATTGAGTTACAGGGTGGCGGTATGTAGATCTGCCACTGTGAAGATCATAACGATCAGGGGCTAGCGTGTTAGAACTCTGCTGCTGAAGCTGAAGTCTTGCTGGGTAACGATGAGCATGGCTCTGCTTTGATACCTGGCCAACTGTGGGAAGGCTGGTAATTCAGGGGCAGCGGGGGGTCTGATCTGGAAAGGAGATCACACAGGAAAAAAAAACCAAAGCAAACAGTTAGAAATGGAATGGTATGCAATTGAGCCTGAGGAGCAGACACTACTCATCTACTAGGAAGTATTGATGGGGGGGTACATTGTCTTCAGAGCGTTTATGTGCTGAAGCCAAAGTACATCTTGATGTTCATGTAACTGTTGTAGACAGCAGTCCAAAACAGTTTCGTGAAAATCAAACATTATTTTATTCATCAAAACAGCATGTAAATACATCACAAGCCTACCTGTGGAAATGTGCGCAAGGCGGAAGTACACAGCGACACAGGTTTCAACCCTCAGCCCCGACACAATATATCCATGGTACTAGAGATCGTTTAGAGACTGAGCTGAAGAAAAGTTGCAAAGGCAACACATGCTTTCTAGATAGGGCAGTGGAAATGTCCTAACATGTCCGTTATTGACCGTATTGCAGGACTCATCTGGTCTAACAGAAATCTAAAAAGAAGCTTGTTTTAAAAAAAAAATGTCTGGATCCAGAAACGCTCCCGTTAATAGACTGATTGTGTTTGGAGCGGATTGTCGGTATGAATCAAGCTTGATTTATGTTCCATTCGTGGAAGCGTGGCAAGATTACATGAAAGCAAATTGACTGTTAAAACTGCAGCGTACCGTAATCAATTACATTTTTCAATTCTGCACTAAAATATAATTCGCGAGCTTCTGTTTGCGAAATAACTTCTATAGCTTATCCTTCCGGGCAATTTGCTTCACTTTGAGACATGAATGACATTCCTATTAAAAAAGGTGACTGCACCACACCATAGCAGAGGAACACAAAGTGTACTGAAGCCCAGGTAACCACGGTCAGGCATGGTACAGCATTGACTAGCCATGGTAAAACATCGTGGATACAGAGCATAAGGATTGGAAACTAGAAGTTAAATATTATAAGAAATTAGTTTCGGCTATTTTTTGAGCAGCACTGAGCTGTTAAAAAATATCCTGGGAGACCATATATATTCGGAGCACATCAAATATATAAGTATGTTTTTTCACACACTGTATTTAAAGTACTTTGCCTGCAGGGCGTGGGACTTTAGTACTTTGGTAGAACATGCGCAAACATCTTCCCTATCTACTGAACAAAGCTTTTTACCAGCCGTGAAGTTAACCAAGTGTGGCAGAAAGACATCTCATTTCAGCAGGGGCGGGCTCCAGACTAATGTTCTGTGAGGTACTGGCTAATTCAAATCCAGCAAGAAGACCACAATCTATGTTAAGCAGAGTAGTCAATAATTCATATTTATACAGTATCTCTCTCTTGTATTCAGCAGAGTGCTTCATGCCTCATATTCAGGAGAGCTGCTCATAAATCACATTCATTCCTGCTTTTCACTTATTTGCCTTCAAGGAGAAATGAGCAAGAGCCATGAATTTGGAGCCTGGGAATGTGTAAGAAACCAATACAACGGGACAATACTGTACCAGCACAGGCAACTTCAAAATCTAACTGGAGGGCATGTAAACTTCAATCAGTGACGAGAGTGTCAGAAATGTGTCTACTTGATGTGATGCTGTGGTCTGCTAAAGGTTCTGCGAGCGTTTCTTCACAGTAATACCCTGCTGTTGTAATGGGATCTCCACTGGATCGTTCAAGCTTTTCTGTAAGGTCGTTCTTATTGCCATGGTAAATTTATTGTTTCACCAGACATCCAGAATGGTTTCAATAAAGCATTTGCTATAGTTTACCATGGTTTGCCATGTTTTAATATGCTTTACAGACGCTGTTTCTATAATAGATGTTTAACTATCAATCAATCAATCTTTATTTTATATAGAGCCTTTCATAGTGTTTTACTAGATGCAGTATCAACAAGAAAATCCATAATACTTTAAATACAGAGAAATGCATAATACATTAAATACAGTGGAAACTGCATAATACATGATAGTAGCATAATGCATCATGTAGTAGCAGCAACACAGCATCTAATAGCAGATATCAGGCTTAAAGAGCATGGAAAGCGAAAGAGAACTGGTGGGTCTTGAGAGTCGATTTAAAGCAAGCGACGGTGGGAGCATCAAAGAGTCGGAGCTATCAGTAATCAGTGATATAGAAACTATGTTGTAATTACTCTGTAATAACACAGTAATTATATATTTGGTTATACAGTTACAGTGCAACATAGTGCTTAATTACACAACAAAACAATGGTGGTAATTGCCAGCGTGTTTCGTAACTCTGCTGCATTTAAACATGTGGTTGTGTAATTACTTTGTAACCATGTGTGCAATTACAGTGTAATTACCGTGAAGTCAGAGAATCTAAAGTGTAGCATGCTTATACCAGCCCTAATATTTTAACACATTCTGGAACTCTGAAGTTTTTGAGTTAGAGAGTTATTGATATGTCCTGAGAGAAATAGCACACAGATGTGATGCTTTTCATTGAGTGTAGAGGTGGGGGTGGGAGGTACCAGGGATAGGGAGAGGCAGGAATTGAAGTGCTGTGAATGAGAAGAGCAGAGGAAAGCACAGACTGCGTGGGAAGTTCTGAATGCCAAAGCCCACTTTTAGCCGCTCTTTATTCATGCCTGATAAAAGCTGCAAGCCTTCCACATTGGCTGGTACATTTGTTTTACATTCTACCAATGCCTTACACTGCATGATTGCTTATGTTCATTGTAACATAACTTTGCATATTAAAATGAACCAATGCCTCATCTATTTATTTCAGTGCAACAGTAAAGCATGTATACTGCAGATTGTTCTGTCCCACGGTTTTTAAAATGTCCTGTGCTGGAGGGAGGGTGTTCCCTGATATTGTTTAAAAGCATGTTTGGAAACACTTTACAACAAGTCCCTTTAACTGCCACATATCTTGCAATGTAATATGGGTTTAAAAGCTCTAGCACTTGCTTCTTATGTTAGGATTAATATTAAGGGTGTTGATTGATTAAATATTCCTCTTTATCGATCGCTCACACACCATGATTAATCAATTAAAAGGTAGGATTTACAATACATTTTTAAATTTAACTGCATTTGAATCCCAGTTTCTCTGCTCAATTTGAAATGCCTCTGAGGACAAACTTACTCATTGCAATATAATCTAAGCAAACGCAAATTTCTTCAAAACACAACAAGTGAGCTGGGATTTAAACCGCGAACCTCCTGGTTATAAGCCCTTTTCTTTAACCACTGGGTCACATATATATATATATATATATCTATATAGACAGACTGTTAAGTAATATCCAAATGGCTTTCATGCGTGTAAAAATCAGACCAAGCACTGTGTTAATTTGTTGCAGATGTTAGTGGGTAATTGATCTTATTACTTACTCAAGACTTTATTAGAAACAGTTACGCAAGTCTCTGATTAAGTTATAATAAAATGTCTGCTATCAAATACAGTACATCAAAGCAATGCTCAGAGGGTATTTTTCAAACTTGTATGTCATGTAAGAGTTCGGCTTTTTGAGGTCAAAATAATAATAACAACAGCAGCTACAAACAAAAACACAACAGTTTCAGTTTCACGAAGCAGCAAATGTGCATTCGTTATGTGTTCAATAAATCAGTTTCTTGGAAAAGTGAATTCATGGAAATTAAAAATGCACAGCAAGCAGGCACATTGCAGTGTTTCAACAGCTACTTGATTTGGATCCAAGACTAGCTTATATGGTTTTCAAAGCTTCAATGCATGCCTTTGACACGGGGTAAATGAAGCCTGCATGCTGCAAAAAGAAGAACATATCATTTTATTCATTCAAAAGCTCGGTCACGTCAAGACTAAATCATACTTGCGTGGAATCATTTCTCACTTTATAATTACATAGTTCTTTTTTCAGTGCTATTTATTTTATATTACTTTTGACTGGTTTAAACGATCTAAACTTTAAGAAACACAAGTTGTTTTTTGTTTTTTTTTCTTTTTTTTTTCTTAGAGAGCCAGTAGCTTAACATCTCAATTCAATTGAGAGGTTCTGGGTTTAGTCTCCATCTCATTCAAACATGTGACAATATAACCTTTCCACAGTGTTAGTCCTGCCTACTGTTTATATATATATACACACAGAGGGAGTGGGTGGGGCTGGCACAGCTGAACGGTTACATTGCCATATGATTTTAATGGAATCAGAAAGGCTGTTAAACCCAGCACTTAAAATTCTCCAAAAGCTCAAATCCAGGTTAAGACAAACTTACAGGAAATTATAATATTCAATAAATATTTAATATGGGAGAAACGGAACCCACAACTACTCAGCATGACTACAAACGCTATAAACAGCAAAGGAAAGAAAGAAAGAAATACACAAATACAGCAAATGGCTTTTGCCGTTTCTTATCTGTAAGCTTGTTCTCATCAATAAAGACTCACAGGGAGAGTGAAGGCCAGGCATGTATTCTGTGTTTTCTGTTCTGTCTGGCAGGACTGCATATTTCTATATGAGTTACTGGCCTCACAAATCTTAAACCCATTTCTTGTCTTTGTTACGTTTTGTTAAGATTTGGTCCTGCAAACGTCCTTAGCTTGTAAGTGTCAGAAAGAAGCATGTTTTTTCCTCCTGTTCAGCACAGGCTATGAAATATCTAGGACAGAGCATTATAGACCAGAATGCAACAGAATGCAGCTCAGAAAAATGAGCTGCTGTTTGTTCTGTAGGCATGTTTTTTTTTTTTTTTTTTTTTTTTATGATTTCGTATACTCTATGATGGCACAGAGAAAATAACAGCGACCCGGGCACAGAAAAAAAGACACAATGAGAATAACTCGAGTAAGCCTCTAGTCAGTTCCACAATGCATGGAAATGTTGTGCCAGAGTGTCCTATATATTCATCACTGCACAGCATGGTTGTTTACCTGAAAACAGCTTAGAAATAGACACAGCGAGCTGGCAATCTGCTTAGCAGGCAGAATGCTGTCCCCATCAGGTCTCTGACGCTGCATCGGTATCACAGATTCAATATCAGGCAGCCTGTCCACTCTGGGGATCCGGTAGCACTGTGCAGAGGTCAACTCCTGTCTGTCTGTCACAGCAGACTAGGCATCACTATATGGGCACTGTATTCAGAATCTCTTTTAAAAACACTGTTTTTTTTTTCAAGTCTGTTTTTGACGAATGAAATAAAATGTAGTATTCGTTCTAAACCCCAAATAAAGAAACATTCAGTGAATAAAACAACAGTTATGCAGGATTTGGAAGTGTATACAATTCTAGCAATTTGAGTTGCTTCTAGATAGTATTATGGTGTGTAAATAATGTTAGGGTTCCTGTCTCAAACCCCTAATTCTCAATGTATAAGGTCAGAGGCATTACAGTGCAGTGTCTGCAATAACGTATCAGCCATTCTCAGTACAGGCATGCACTTCTTCTGTAAGTGCTTTCAATTCAAGAAGGATCGCATTGGCAGGGTGTGTGATGTCAGCTACCTTTCCATAATTGCTTTCCCCTGGAAAATAAGATCCAAATCCATTTAGCATCACTTAGAAACAGAGCATGACAATCCTTCCCATTAGTCAAATTGATTTTTCATTTCGTTCATAGTTTTACTCAGATGTAGATGAGCCAATGAGAAGCCTGTGCACGGATACGCACACATGCACACGCACACACACATGCATGCACACACACACATGTGTGTGGTGGTGCGTACGTGTGTGCACGCACCCCCTACACATATGTGGGTGGGTGCATGTGTAGTGTGTTGTGTGTGGGGGGGGGTGTGTGTGCAACGCACGTGACACACACCCACACCCCCCCCCCCCCCCCCCCCACACACACACACACATATACGCTGCAATGCAACACCCTTGAAAAGGTCACTGTGAATGTAATGTAATTAGCATCACAGCATACCAAAAAAAAAAAAAAAAGGTTAAGTGTTTGGGCTGGTTACTGTGACTGTGGTGTGATGGGAAAAAAAAAAAACATTTACTAATAGATTTTAGAAAAATCTAAATTCACCTTTTTATTGTAGAAATATTAATATTACAGAAACACACACATTGTAGCATTCTTAATGTGGCAGAACGTGCTTCAATGTAGCCATTTCAGAGTGAGCTTGTTTGTGATGTGGTGGTACAGGACCACCCTGCAACCGTTGTATCACAGGATTGCTCTTTTGCTACCAACATCAATCAATCCAACATGCCTCTGACAAGCTTTTTACTAGAAACAAATAGACATCCAAGCATCCAAACCCACATCCTTCAAAGGAAACGGGCAGACCCAGCATGTGTGCTGACAGCCGCTGCACATGATAATAATGATCGTGGCAGCTCACGCAATGCTTCATCGTGTATGTATGCAAGTGGCACGTGTCTACAACGTCAAAACTCTTCATAGAATTTTTTTTTTACAATGATATAAATTGATGATGACCTCTAGTCTAATCGTTTGTCAAACCATATAACTAGTTTTGTTTCAGTACTTTATCTGGTTTGACATGCTTACCCAGTTTTCGTGGCTCTGGCTCTAAAAAAGGGTATTTCCGCTACAGACCAGACCGGGCCACAAAGGGACTCCATCATGACGTGGCAGTGCTGCTTAAGAAACTGACAGGGGAACAGAGTGACACAAAGCTTTTTTCACGACTGCAATGGCTGCCGAGAACAGTTTGGCCAAAAAGATATTCGTGGTAGCATGTGGGAGAACAAAAATCATTTTAATAATCAGGGCTGACTCTGAAATCCAGAAACAGTTCATGGCCGCAGTGTGAAATGTTCTTTCAGTCGCTGCATCCACTGCACATGAACTTAGTGCTGCTAACGGGTTCTTTAAAACACAGCACTATACTATCCCACAATCCCTCAGTGATCCTTGATGCAGGACAAGAAATTCTGAGGTTGGCCACGTTTTGGAAAAAGCACTGAAACGTGTTTTTTTAATCCAGGGCTGGCCCGCAGTGGAAATGAGTCATGTGACAGAGCTTGAAGGTGCAGTGTATAACCTCCTACTACTGCAAGCACAACAGGGGCACGTCTGTTTGTTTCAGAAAGTGACGTCAAGGGAAAGCAGGCTTCACTTTCTCCTTGGGAAATATAAACAATACAGTATTAAACCAAGCGGTTTCTGAAAACAAAAGAATATGCAAAATATGTTGAAAAAAAAACAAAATTCTGATTCTGTGCTAAGTTCAAGCATAAAGGATGGGACCAAGGGACATTGATGGAAAATAAAGAAAAGCAGGTTTAGCACCGAAGAGAATATAAACTGTGGATACTGCTGTAGCTCACTGGAGGATGGCAAAGACTGAAAAACTGCAGGTCATCCTGGAATCAACACGTCTGCTGAATCAATTCTTCCAAGAGCTATTGACTGTCACAGTTTGTGTTGAACAAGCTGTGTCATAGCAACCACCATCCTATTACAGCTTAACTAAACAACTTTACATAGCTGAACGGCAATTAAACTGAGAGGTTTGGAGCAAAATAACTAAGAAAAAAAAAGAGCTAAAGGGCAAACAAACTGTCCATCACACTGAACCTTCTATTTAGAAAAGGTTTATCCAAGAACCCCCACACACACACACACGCCCTTTTTGACACATGTGATCATGCAATAAGAGGAATTATTATTTGCCAAAGACAGTGTTTGACTGCACGAAAGAGGATAGTTGTATTCTGTGTAACAGGGTGGAGGCTGGGTGAACCGGCAACCCATCTTAACCACTGTGCACAAGAGCCGGGCTCCTCTGCAATCTGGACTTTAAAGATTTTAACCTCATCCCATCTCACCAACGGGAGACAATCCATAACGGCAGTGCCTCACACATCACTCTTCACCCCTTTAACATCAATGATCGGCTGCAGACAATCTATGAGATCCGGGTCACGGCACCAATGTAACAGGGAGGAGATTGGATGCGACCCTGCCCATCACAAGCGAGCGCCTTACCAATAATGCAAAAGTGCTCAAAATGCAAAATGACCGGGCTCATCTGCATTCGGGGGTTTTCAAGCTTGTAGCCTCAATTCATTTTGTATCACACAAAACTGCTCGATACATCATCATAATGCGAAAAGAACACAGCCTGAGCGCTCCTGGAGTATTTTGATTATGAATTATAATCACAGAGAAGAAAGGATGTTTAACAGTGCATGTCTAAGACATAGCTTGTTCTAAAAAAGAGAACACAGAGGAAACGACAGATTAAGTTGTTTTAACGAGGGAAGATAAGCCTTATTCTTGCAGTTGCGCCCCCTTTTCTTTCCTACAAAGTATGTTACATCTTTGAGGCTGGTATCATACTCTCTGATTAGCTGCAGTGGTTTCTTAGCAACCAATAACATCCTACAAGAGCTTCCTGCAGGTCATAATAGCTGGTCAGAACCTTCAATCCCGGCACCAAAGCTAATCAAACCTCTATACAAAATCAAATGTGGTGCAGGGCCTTGTTTAGGATATGATTGCTTCTCAGAAAAGCACTTCTGCTACTCTGCTCTTCTCTCAAAATACAAAATAAACATCTGTGCAAATTCATTAAGTGCAGGCAAGCATCTATGCTATTATTGTCCTGGTATAATGGCACTGTGCACTGTACAAGCAGTTTAGCTGTGCTAAATGGAAATGAGAGGTATTTTTCAAGGCCATTTTATCAAGACGTTTTATAAGATCTGCTCTCGATAAGGCCCCCGGAAGCCATAAACTTGATTATCATCAAAAAGAGAGCAGGGTCTTTGACAAGGAAATTTTACAAAACTACTGCGCTTCGAAGAAACAAAGGTTAACCACACAAAAAACGCTCAAAAACAAAATAATAGGGTTACAATTATCATGCAGTTTCAATGCGCAATAGACCCTGATGTTGATGTAATACAGCCAGCTGAAATGCCTTTGTGTCAGATACTCACTATACTGTGTATTACTATATTGCTGTATTGATTATTCTCATTTATCTATGTATATTTAAGTGTGTATATTATTTATAGTTAAGGTTTGAAAGACCATACTGTTTTAAGTCGATTTTACAACCAGCGCAAAAGGGGGGTGGTAAACCCCCACCAGTATTCATGAAAATTTGTATGTGTGGTCAGATTGGCAGGCTTAGCGAACCCTGTGAACGAGGTAGCCTTTCTTTGAATACTTTTTGAGATACACAGTGGCGAAAAAAAAACAGCTATTTTTCATTTATTTATTTATTTAGAAATTAAGACTTTTTTTTACACACCTGTATCTCAAAAACTATACCAAATTAAGGAACCACACTCGGCTTACCCATAGTCCCGGGGGTGTAGATGTGCAAAAGGGTATTTATAATTTTGAGGGGTGGTGGGGTCCTAGTTTTACAGAAATTGAATCCCAAAGATAACGGTCTGACGTTTAAAGCTGCCTCCTGACGGCGTTGCTAAGCAGAGAGACTTGCAACCGTTCCACTGCAATGAATAGGGAGACATGGAATATATAGAGGACACGGGTCACATCTGTGTTTCTGTCTCGATTAAAACTGGTAATCGGTAATAATTATTTTTTTGTGTTTATAACTTCAACACTGGGGAAACTAATAATATGTTTGTTTTCTTTTTTATTTCCCCCTCTCACGTTTGTTGTTATGGTAAGGTCGGGAGTTCAATGATACCGTTGCATTCAACAAACAATGCCTCTGTTGCTGTGAGCATTAAAACTGTTAACCACTCCGTGCTTTTAAATAATAAAACGTGAAAAATAGAAGTGACCCTGTGTATAGTGTTACTTATTATATAATTAAAATGAAATTACAATGGCGAGGACGCAACCTCTATCTAAAAGTGCAGATTACTTTCACACGTACGAACTGATGTCCACATTTAGCGAAGTTTACCAATAACAACATGCTGCTTGACAACAAGACATGAGTGACAAAACTCTCCTGTTTACAGTTTTTAAAAGAATGTTCTGAAACGAAAATGATTTTGTAAAGACATGACTGCCTTTTATATGTTTCGTTCCTACCAAAAATTAGTTACTTGGAATGTTGCCTGTGCTGAGTTTAATTTTATTATTTTTTTTTTTTTACATAGTACCAATTTAAAATTCAAACACGGAATTAATTATCCCCCATATTGTTTATTAGTTTATTAAAATGATATGATATTATTGCAATTAATGCAGCACTTGCCAATTTCAAGCATGACAGAGTTATACTTGATAGGAAAACTTTTTCAATTCGGGCAGTTGGGTTCCACAAAGGGGAAGCCATCAGCCGAGGTCACTTATGTTGCCCGTGTGTGAAAAGATGAGCAAAGGCTGCAATGTAATGATAGCGATGCCCACAACGCTTCAGACTGCCTCAAAACCTGCAGGATTCTTACATGGTCTTTCTAAGATGAAGAATAACTGCCCTCAGCACTACTGTTCAGATTTGTCCCCTCCTGTCCAGTCTCAGGTACAGTCGTTGCTGTCTCCTCCAGTCCAGTCTCAGGTACAGTCGTTGCTGTCTCCTCCTCTCCTGTCTAGGGTACAGTCATTGCTGTCTCCTCCTCTCCAGTCTCAGGTACAGTTGTTGCTGTCTCCTCCTGTCCAGTCTCTGGTACAGTCGTTGCTGTCCCCTCCTGTCCAGCCTCAGGGACAGGGATTAACATTTTTCACATTTGATTTGGCTTAAATAAATCTGGCTTTAAAAAAAAAAAAAAAAACTTTACATACTTGGTTTCCAAAACGTTTTCTCTGTGCTGTTTAGTGTTGTTTTTAAGTCCACACTGTACACCACGTCTGCATTATGTGGCAGATGTGGTTGTTTGATAATCCAGGATGCCTTCTGCAAAGCAATGGAAATTCAATGGCAAAAATTTAGTTTAACGTTAAGGTTTGGTTGCAAAAAGTCCAAAAGGATTGGAAATTGCAAGCTGTGGTAGTTTTTCCTTTACCTGCACCCCGCCTGGTCTGCGTTCCCGTCACGGTGACATCCACATGACATCGTGGGAATGACAATAGAAAGGGCACATGGCACTGTAAATGTCTCCCTGTACGATGGCCATACGGAGTGATTCACTGGGAAATCATAGTCCTTGTGATTGGAAGCCTGTTCAGTGCCTCCTCAAAATTTCCTAAAATATTTACTAAAATGCAACAGATTTTACGTTGTTTTTTTTCCGCATTTTTAACCATTAACCTAGATTTGACAGGAAATTATATTAACAGGCAGACAGTTCAGACCTCAGAAGTGGTTGTTATTAGTTTGTAAATGGGTTACTTTAAATATATACTGTGTGTGTGTGTGTGTGTGTGTGTGTGTGTGTGTGTGTGTGTGTGTGTATATATATATATATATATATATATATATATATATATATATATGAATTGATTTATTAGGAAGCTAGTGTCTAACAGTTAAAGAAACTGTGGCCCAGTGAAAGCTTGATATAAAATGTGATATATTGAAGTGTCTCTGTGTCTATATGAAAGCCAGAATGGCTGAAAATCAATCCTGGGAAATACGGATGGACGTGTAGCTTATACAATATCCGCTGGGAAACAGTTTTGTTTTCTATTTATCTGCTCCCCAGTTCTGAAAACAATTCATTTTTCCGACCTTTTGTTTCTGTCCCTGCCATGAATGTTCTGTACATCTTCCGTGAGCACAGCGTGGTGCGTTTTAATGAAAGGCTAAATCTTTCACACGGGGCTTGTTTCGGAGAAACTGTTACCATGCCAGATTTCGTCTCATTTTTTTTAGAAATGAGTGACCGTCTAGTTTTAGTACATGCAATTATAAGTTCTGAGAGCCCCTTGTATCGATCGACTGGAGAGTGAAGTGAATTATGTTAAAGCTCCCAATTTACTCCTGTTACTCAGGATCAGTGACAGAGAGGTCTCGGTCAAGGAGATTACCTTTTGCACTGATAATTGTGCTAAAAAAAACTGAAATTAAGCAAGCAGAATCTAGCAGATTTTTTTTTTTTAAAAGAGAGAAATGAAAGTAATCTCTTATATACAGGTAATATTTATTGAGTTCCACCATTACTTTCCAGTGTTTTGCCTTGCTTTCAGTGCTAGTTTGCCATGGAATACAAGAGTAATATTTGACAAGGCAAACCAAGTTGTTAGCTACATACTCCATTTGACAATCATTTGAATACCGAACACAATTACATTACAGTCAGTCCTTTAAAAAAAAACACAGAGGCTAATCTTGTCCTGGAGTAAACAACTGTGCAATAAGCTTGATGGATGGAGGTGGTCACTTGAATCTGAACGTACCGGAACTCCATTAAAACATTAATTTTGTTAAACGATAATTAATATAGATTTTATTTGTATGCTGAACTTCTAGAAACACATAAAACAGGGCATGCATTTATCTCGTTTCTACAAATATTTCTAGAAAGTGTCTTGTCACAATGCTTTTCTTTCCATGCCTCTGCGTGTCAGTGGCTTCATTTGTGTTTGTGTCCGCAGTCCTAGTTGATGCATTGCTACTGCCGTCGTCAGCATTTTAGCCTTCGCATTAGTTCGCAGTAGAAGAAGTCCCTAATGCTCTTTGTACTGCATCAAGTGGAGTGCTGTCTGAATCAGACCACTCTGCGGGAGATATGAGTCATGTGACTTAGCTTGCAGGAGATATGGGTCATGTGACTTAGCTTGCAGGAGATATGGGTCATGTGACTTAGCTTGCCTGCTATATGAGTTCTGGCTTGTCTGCTATTGCCTATAGAAAATAACACCGGAACAACGTTCCGATGCGTTCCGTCTGGACGACACCACTAGATGGATCGGCTTGATTTATAACATACATTAAATGCATGAAATGCAGAAAATGCAGAAAAGCATACTATTTCAGATAGGGAGTATAGTATTCATGCAAACCTAATCCCATTAATTGATGTGTGAGGACAAATCTGCTTCATCGACACATTATGGATCGTCTTACTTTTGTCACTAGGGATATTATAAAAATAAATGTGCCTGAGTATGTGAATCTGGACCTGTGTGCAGTATTGAAAGCTTTGCCCTGGGAGAAACAGTGTAAAAGTGCTGTGGACTCTTAGCATCTGTATTTTCACACTGCATAGCAGTTTTTTTTTAAAGGACTGGGGAGGGGGAGATTGCAGGATTATTGGAGCAGGCTCGGAGTCACGGATGTTATCTAGCTCAAACTCAACGCGCGAGTCAGCAGAAAATGTTTACCTCCAATGGGTGTAAAATGAGATTTTTTTTTATGGTGGAGGAGTCATTTTTGATTAAATCTGCAAAGTGGAAAGAATGTCTCAGATCGGCAGCTTATTTAACACTTGATGTCATGCGGTCACACCATTTGTGCAGGCGAGATAACTTATTAGGGAAATGGAAAGTTTTCTGATTTCACTCATCTAACTGTAATCGGTAACTCGGGGCTGATGGCAAGAGATTACATTTGCCAGTCAGTCTATTGAAGAAGAACAGCAGCAGTTTGAGACAGTGAGCAGAATTGTCAGGAGAGAGATTAAAGAGGATATATGACACAGATTAGTTTTGCATTATTACCTCCCCGTAAAATGAAACAGTTTATTATATGTGCCAAGAAAAAGAAAACAAAATTACATATATGCATGTCTGATATCTCCGGATGCATCTTGTAAGAGACTTGTGCCTGGGTCTGCATCGTTCAGAGAGGGGCAAGGCACACTTGCAATGAAATCTGGTGACCCCAGGTCTGACAGCAGTGATGGGTTTGGAACATGCATAAGGCTCGTACTGTATAATTACCATGCTACTGCAATGGGTTTATGGTTTGTCTGAATTTCAGCTGTAGCCTGTGAACTGAAACGCGTGGCTCCAGATAGAGCGCCAGGGAGAAGAATCGATCAATGAATAAAAGAAAAATAATGGTAGCAAATTTCAGCTGAATACGACAGGAATAACACCTGAATATATTCTGCACTTCCAAAATATATTCAGACCCGTTAATTTATGTGGATTTAATTACCCGCATTCAATCTATCTTCCTTTGCAACACATGATGCTGTTCACATGAAATGAGGCATGCATCTACACCCTCTTACTCGCCCACCAGGGGAACGTGGCAAGTGTTAATTCATGCATGAATGCGTGCCTTCATACTTTGTAACAAAGGCACTTTGAATGAATACATGTACATAAATCCACATGAACTAACAGGGCTGAATTCAAAAGGAATGGCTTCAGAACTCAGGAAGTGCATCAGATATTCAGGTGTTGTTCCTGTGGGATTCATTATGAATTGGCGATCATTATTTGCAAGTGTCGCCAATAACTGATCAATCAATGATATCATAACTGAGTGACTGTGTGGAATGCCAGGTCTGAGTGGCAGGCAGGGGGCGCTCAAGGTCAAGAGGAGTGAGGTGTGCTCATTGAACTGCAGAGCTTCCGACCCAATCAAAAGCTTTCATGCTACAAAAATGACCCCCACAAATAACAATAAGTAAAAATGCATGCTGGACACTTCTCTGCCAAACAAAATCGATGGCAACATGGTCAGGCTCAAGTACACGGCAGTCTTGCTTTTCAGTCTGACCAGGTCCAAGCTAGTCATTCATATTGAAGTGCAGTTCTGCCCAGAATCCCAGTGGTGGAGCCCCAAGCACAGGAGAACCCTCTTCAGCCTGTCTATAGCTGCCTCTCAGGCTCCCTGCTTTCCTGCTCCGTCCTTACAGAGCTGCGAGAAGCATATTCAATTTGGAACGATTGCCATTCTAAATGTGTCCTGTGACAATAAGCCCTGCTTGGAGTTGGTCTCTGATACCTGTCACCGTCGCTACTCCCAGTTCATCAGATTAAAGCTGACATGTGCAATAAATAAGGAAGTAAATAGAAATGAAAAAAAACATATTTGAGGAAAAATGCTTCTTGACTGAAATGATAAATCCTCCCCATTCAATTAAATTCTTCATAATTATAACACTTCACATTCTAACATCACTGTAATTACACTGTAATAACAGCAATTACACCCATGCCTGTGTAGGTACTGTGCAACAACATACTTAGATACAAAATTAAAAGTGTTGGCATGTCCCTTATAAAAGTTTACCGTGTTTTTTTGCACTGTAATTCAGTTTTCCAATGTGTTTCTCATGCTTTTTCCAAGGTTATACTATGCTTTCATGGTTTGCCATGGTTTGTAACATGCTTTATCACATCTCTTTGTGTGTGCACTTCTTCCCTATGCTCTACCATGCCGTCATTGTGCTTTATCACACTAGGGTTTTACCATGGGAGACTCAGATAGGGGTTGATTGTTTCACTTGCTTTTCTTTAAAGGCATTTGTGTGTTTTGCATGGGCCCATGTTTCCACTACCCTCCTCCATGAACCAAACATCCCCGCACAGCGTCCACTTAGCCAGTCTGTAGGGAATCTCATTAAGTTACAGACGGCTGCGCTGATCATTAACACAGCGGCTCAAAAGTCATCTGCGGTCTTCGAGACTCATCTCGAGAGATGCGCTTGGCCATGTCTTTAATGTAAATATACTTGTTTATTGTGAGCTTGGTTTCTAAACAAAGACAGCAGAAAGTGCCCTTTGTTCAGCAATAGTAAATCAACTGAACAACAGGGTAGCACGCTCCATTACTCTTACAGGGACGAGGGCTTCATTAATTACCTGCACAAGAAAAGAAAAGCAACAGCTCACAGGAAGGAGTGGGATCAGGGCTTTGCAAGGCAGGCTCTTTGAAATGAATGGAAGGCTTGGGGAGCTCTGGTTCTGGTGGCACTAGAGACTGTGGCAGCACCCTGTCTGTCTGTCTGTTTACAGGGCAGCTTCAGGGTACTAATTGAGTGATTGTTAAAGGTGATGGACTGGCAGCTCCTGGAGGCTGAAGATATCGGTCTGACTCACGGAAGTGTAACAGTGATGCATTGCTGTTAGGGACTCTGACCTCTGCTTAAAAGCTCTAGAACCACATCCACGGAGATCCTCGCTGCAGAATGGTTAAGGCGCTCGCTGCCCGAGTGCTTGGCCGCACCCAGCGTCCGTCTTGTCGCATAAGAGAGAGCGGTCCATTTTGTGTGTCTTTTACTAACCAGGAAGGGGATAGATTCAGTATGTCTCATTTGCTTTCAAGGGTGGCCAGATCATATCCCCCAGATGTGCATGACTGAGATGCTAGAGTAATAGCATGCCTGGAGCAGAGGGATGCCGGCTTCCCCATGTGACACGGCCCGTCCGATGCTGGCGCTTATCAGAGCCTGAGCCATCGCGCCGCTGGCAATTTATTCCAATATTAAAGGAAATTATATTTTTTATCTGTCTGTGGAACTTGCAATAACACCCTTCATTTAGTTAACAAATTACTGTGGCTCCTTTAATCCCGGAGATATGGAATATGAATAACTGCTGGCAAGCGTATTAAACCTGCTCTGTCAGTCCTGCAGTTATGTTATTGAAGTGAAAATCCAAGGATGTTATTGGTAACAAAATGTGTGGTTTAGTCAGTAGCGAGGCTAATCCTCCAGAGAGCAGGAAATCAGAGCCTGGGGCTGATTGCAACATTTAAAAATGTTTTTGTGGGGACGGGGTGTCAGATTAATAGACTTATTACCCTACTAAATCAATTATAATTGATCCTGTATTTATAAGCCTCGCCGGCTACATGTATTAGGACTTGTGGGGGAGAAAAGGTTTGATCAAATAAATGTGGTGAGATTTCTGACCTCATTCTGCTTGTCAATACGTTGCAAGATTCTTGTTGTTTTGATTGCCTATTCTCTGTATCTAAGTTTTTCCATTAATCCTATCGCCGTCTCTTCTCTAAATCCTCCCTAACTGTGTGTATAAAGAACTGTGCTACTTAACAGCCCCCCAATGCAGTCCTGAACTGCAGATGCAAACTAGACGAACGTTTCTGCAGCGATTCTCCAGTCACTGCAGAGGTTAATACCATTATCGTGATTATTACACACACAGCTGCTTGGGAGGATAGCAACTCTTTTATGAAGCTATCAGAAACGGTCGTATCAAAAGGGTTAGTATTTCCCATTTCACTGATGAAGACACTAGCTGAAAACTTTTGGTCTTTGGCTAACCTTTCTCTAAGCCTTTACTGTAGAATGCTTCTCTGCACTCTGCTTGGTTTCTATCAGGATATCTCTGGGAGTCTCTTACTGCACCGTTAACTCAGAATTCGTGGTCATTTGCTTATGTTTAAAGTGATTACATGGCAATCCTGTCTCCATTCACATTGAACAGCGATACAATCCGTGAAACTGTCATACCCTCTAGAGTCCCGTTTAATTGTTTTTACTGTCACGATTTCTTCATTTATTGTTCGAAAACTAAAAAAAAACAACTAAACAAATAAAAGAAATTAAACCAAATACTGATTTGAAAAATATATTTATGCGTTGGATTTGATTTTGAATTCTGAAACGTCCTTGAGAAACGAATTACTCTTGAAGAAGGTATGGTTTACTCAATTGTGCATATCAATCTTCCATAAGCATTCTAGAAATATTAAATATACAGCAAATAAACATATGTAACAGTTACAAAAGTACACACCAGCCTGTGCTTGGCGGTTTGTGATACTCGGATTTCATATTTGAATTTGCAGTGATTTATTTCAATCCAGGAACAGGATAGTGGTATGTCTTTGTTGTATTGGGTAAAGGCATCTATCACTAACAAACAACTGTCTGCCTAATATACATACAGACAGCAGGCTGGTATAATATGTAGCTGCTGTATTACCTGCTCAGCCTCATTAAAAGCAACTGACCCTTTCCTGTCTGCAGCTTGCACCCTGACGCAACGGCCGGCCTGGTCCCTGTAATGATAATTAAAGTAACATTAATGAGCCAAAGATGGATAGGGGGCACTGACCCCGGGGCTGGCTATCGCTCACACAAGCAGCGCATTACAGGGGCTGATTCATTCCCCGCTTGCATCACGGCTACACATCTACCGAAAGAGCAGCAAGATGCAGTTGGATTGCACACTAGTCGTACAGTTGTTCACAGTTGAGTTTAACGATCCGGTCATAAAACATCTATGTCATGAGAGCTTTTATTAACAAGCAGTCCATTGCAATTAAACCACACAATACTAGTGGAAACCTTCCTGTCATCCCTGATTTGCACAGTAAATGTGCAGAGTGATTTCGATGCATTTTCATGGTTGTATGCATTTAGCAGAGTTTACCATGGCTGGCTATGTGGGGACTTAGGACCCAGCAACCTGACACCTTAAAATGCCTTGAGAGCAGAAGGATGCATGTGAGAATGAGCTACATGCACTCTGGCATTGCACAGCTAACTTCAGGAAACAGTTAAACACAGCACACCAAGCGCTTTTATCTCGTGTTGGGTCTGTACCACAGCCCACCTCATCTATGAATAACTTATTTAGTTTTTCTGCATTTAAAAAAAAAAAAAAAAAAAAACTTCCACAACCTTTCCCTGCTTACAAATGTCTTCGGAGCATAAATTCTGCTGCAGTGGGCCCGCAAGAGAATGAAAATAATGGGGAGCTGGAATTTATTCCCACTCTCAGTCATTTTTATAGACCCTGAATGTAATTATAAAACCTCAGAAATTACAATGGCACTGAGTGAAATACAAGGAAGGCAATTTAACTCTGAATGGAGTCTCTTAAATATTTCAAAGAGCTAAAAGCTTAAACACTAACTCTACAGGCGAACTGAATGCATTATATATATATACACACACAGTGCCTTGAAAAAGTCTTCAGACCCTTGAACATTTTTCACATTCTACTGCCTAAAAAATACAATTCAAAATGCATTAAGGTAGGAGTTTGTTTCACTGATCTACACAACATCATCTACGCTTTCAAGGTGTTTTTTTCTAATTAGATTCTGCAGCATTACCTACACGCAGCTACCCTGTGATTACCATTTCACTGGGCTTGAGCTGGGGGTGTAAGGATAGGGCAGAAGAAGCAGAAAGGAGCAGTTAGTAGGACAGAGTGCCGGCACTGACTGAGGGCGACGAGGCCGACACATCCTAGGGGCAGAGGACCCAGCAACCGAAACAGGATCGAAAGTGGTCGCTGACTGAGGGTGATGATGCTCACAACCCAGGGGCAAAGGACCCAGCAACCACCCAGCTCCCCTCGGGAGGAAGTCGGTCCTGGTAGCCGGGACACGAAAGGAGATAGAAAGAGGTACCCAGCATCTGAAACTTCTGTAAAAGGGTGCTCGTTAGACCCCTAATTGGCCAAGTCTTCAAGCTGCCTGGGACCTGAAATAAGGACAAGGCATAGAGGTTAGTATGGGACTCGAGCACGGAGTAGCCACGTCCCGAATTAAGGCAGAGTGTAGAACAGAGCCTCGAGTGAGGTAAGATAAGCGCAAGGGCTGCGAATGCACAGAGCGTGGCCGGGGGTCCGCTCTGATTGGTGAGAACCCCCCCTGAAGGGAAGTGAGACTCACTTGCCCTCCAGAGACGCCCGATGCAAAGGCATGTATGAGAAGGTGGAGGAGTGGAGGAGGAGGAAAACAAAACACTAGACAGTGAAGTTGCAAGTGATCAGGGCTTAAATAGAAAATAGGTACTAATTGACAGGAAATTGGAAGCCCCCTGCTGCACGCCCGCTGAACTACACTGGCTAACATTAATTGATATTTACTGCATGCATTTTACACTGGATTCTGCTATTGGAAGGGCGCAGCTTCCTACATTCGCAACATGTATTTAACAAAGCCATTCTTTCTGATCATATTGTTTTGCAATGTGAACACGGGTTAAATAATGTAACAACTGTAGTAGTAAATGGGTAAGCAGCGTCTACAGTGCTGTCAATGTATTTGTAAAATGTGCTGACACGCCAAGAATTCGGGACAGGATCCTGACAAGTGTCTGTGGCATCAGTTTTTTTTATTTTTTTTTTATGATGGAACAGGAGCGAATGT
Organism: Polyodon spathula; assembly: GCF_017654505.1. Taxonomy (NCBI): domain Eukaryota; kingdom Metazoa; phylum Chordata; class Actinopteri; order Acipenseriformes; family Polyodontidae; genus Polyodon; species Polyodon spathula. The sequence continues at coordinate 1,374,726 of NC_054569.1, read as the reverse complement.
TTATTTAGACTCCTCTAACACATCATTGGTGATGTGCTGTTCCACAGCTGCTCGTGGACTTTTCATTTCTCCAAACGACTCCCTCCAGCCAAAAAATAATTGAATTTGACACCATGGTGGCATCAATAAAACAATAATGTCCCAGAACAAGGTTACACCGATATGTAACAACATTAATAGTGTTATTGAACAGGCTGCCATGCATATTCATAAACCCGACCCTGCCCCTCTGAACCTGTGCTGGAGTGAGCAGGTACGATCCTGGCAAAGATGAACGGACAGCTGAACCATCAAAATGCTGTGTGAGAGTGTTTCTGATCGAACAGTTGGAATTCAACCATGTTTTGAATTCAGAAGACATTTTGAAAGGAAGACCAGACACTTAATCAATGTAAGATGAAGATATCTACTGAAAACTTCTGATCAGGGATGTGTTAATAAAAATATCAAAGCAGTGTTGAAAAAGATGTTGAAGGAATACGTGCAACCAAGCAGAAACTTGGGCTTCTTCAGTAACATTTTTCAGCAGCAGTTGTATTTTTTACTTTTAATTAAGACCTCAATACACCCAGTGGACTTCACTCTTCACTTTGTGTGGGCTGCTTCACCACACTGCCCCACTGCAGCATGCCTGCCTCAGATCTGTCCTGAACAGAGGTTCTGAACTCTGCTGTGCTGATCCCTCTATTTCCTAAAGGTGAGGGAGCAGTTCAGTCTCCATAGTGTTGACTTCACTTTAGCGACACCCTGTAAAGATGTGTCTAGATTTTTGGGGTTACTGTATAACCACACCTACAGCCCGGCTTAGTCTCCCTGGTGCCCTATCTGAAGCATCACACATAGTACCAGCACATACCTGTTTCAGGTAGTATTTGAAGGCTTGTGTGAAGAGGCAGTCAATGCATCGGTTATTGGTGATTATTTCTGATCTGTACGGTGTTCCATTAGGAGATTGCTTGCTGATTGCACCTCTAGCCCCTGCTCTTCCACACACCCCCCGCCTCCTCTCGCTGCAATATTTCTGTGTTTGCTTATTGTTGTTGCTGCTGTGTTCTGGTAGTGTGTGTTGTGCGTTTCATGCACCTCAGTTGAGCAGGGAGCTGGTAAAGAAGGTCCCTCAAGGTCCCAGCTTGATGCTAGACTTTAAGCATTCTCGTTCGGTCTGTACTGTACACCCAAATACCAAAGAGTACTGGCGGTGTGCTCTGGTATGGCATTTACTATAGTCTACCATGTTATTACCTAAAATATATTTTAGGTATTTTTTTGTGCTTATATTTAGCTATTTTTGAGTATTATGTAAATCTTTCAATTCTGATATACTCTGTGAAATTAGTATTTTCGGTTACTTTCCAAAATACTTGAGCGTTTTTTTTTATTTTGTGTCAAAATATGTACAGTAACTCGACAGTACTTGCACACACAAATTGTACCTTCGCTCCTTTGCTGTCTTCCACAACGAAATCCCTCTGGTCATAGGCACATTCTTCTGGGGTTTTTGTGTGGAGGTATTTTTGTACATTTCGCCACAATTCTGTTTTAAATCCTTAACTGTAATACAGCCTTAAATCCCGCTAAAACAAGCCTCCATCCTGATTGGAATCTCGTTTTAAATCTTGCAAGCGAAGTCTCCAACAGAAATGTAGGAACGTGCTGTCGCTCAGTAATTGGGGCGGGTTAAAAGTATTCAGAACGAATCAATGATAGATACAAGTGAGGAAGGCGGGACTTTGCCCAGCAGCACTGGGGAATGTATTTATTATTATTTCCGTAGTAGGTTTTATTTTTTGTAATGGGGAAAGGGGAAAGTCAGCTTGAATTCTTGAGCCATTTCCACAGTTTTTCCGGTGTTTTCCGGTGTTTATTGGCTATCCACCGAATTCAAGTTTTTTGTATCAGGGATGTTTTATCAAGTTTTTTCAGTTAAAACCGAAAATCAGAAGCCCTAATTATAGTAAACTATATTTTGAGTTGTGGCTACTCTGCTTTGGATACTATAGCATTTGTTATACATGGGCAGACATGCTCTGTTCAAGCATTAGGACTATGTGTAGCTATATATATATTATACAGATGTAGAAGACAAGTAATTGTTCATGAAAGCTCATTATTTTAATAATGTTTCCACTTCTGCCTTCTCCAGATAGCAGGTAGACACAGCTGGGTAGACTGCTGCTGCTGTCTAGATTTATCAATTACTTTTCTTCTTCATGAAGTCTAGTGATTAATGACTGTCCTATATGATCCTGATTCTGCTTGGATATAGAGCTGTTCGCATTTTCTTTTTAATTCTCTGTGCTATAGATGTATATGCTGTAAGTTTCAGGGCTTGAGTTGTACTGGTTAGCCATGGTCCATAACAGCAGCACAACAAGTTGACAAATCTTTGCATTTCACACATATGATGCATACTGTATTTTCCGCAAATGGAATGGACCCTTCTTGTTCGCACGTGGACCGAAATCTACATGCAGATCGACACGTTCATCTTCACTAGACTGTAGAGTTGCATCCTCTGTGTTGCATTGGAATTCAAGGGATCCCTGCTGTTGCAGATGAATGTTGCTGGAAAATTTTAGTGGTGTCTGCTTAAATATCCAACTACAGTTGGGTCCTTCTCAGCTCAAGATGAAGTCATTCCTTCATGTATTATTTGAATTGAAGAATGTGGCAGAATAATAGGGGTTTAAGAACATCTTCATGGTACACGAGAGAGAAAAAAAAGGTGTATGAGTTTAATCCTTAAAACCCTGCACCGAGTCCCATAATCCCATAATCCCTGGATAGAGCCGGGGCCCGTCCTCCCAATCACATTGTGCTTGTGGTGTAAATGTGTGAACAGTGAAGTTTGCAACACGTGGCGTGTCTCAGTGCAGGCATGCAGAGCTGGCTTCAGGACAACAGTGCTGCAAACATCTTCGGGACAATAGACATTTTACATTAGCGTGACCCCCCCACATGGCTTGTCCCAAACGCGAGGTGAAGGTAAATTCAAAGACACAGCCCAGGCTGCAGTGAGAGGGATGTTTGTTTTTACTTGGCTTGGATAAATGATGGTTGATATGAATGTGAGAGTAGGCTTCGTGGTGCAAGCTGTCCTTGGACTCGTATTGATTGATCCTGGGATCTCATTCGTTGATGCATTTACAGAGTTTTCAGTGCTTTACATGGCACTGTTTATTTTATGAATTTGTTTTATGATACAAATATTGAAACAAACAAGTCGAACACGTGCTTAAGGTGTTAATTACTACTTTCATTAAATACTTTATTTTACTTTCACAAAAAAAGGATTTTGGCAGAAACATTTTTCTTGAGCCATCTGTCTCTTTGTGTGTTTTAAAAAGCAGAGCAAGTAGAAATGAAAGAACCGTGTGCTCACACTCCCCAAACAAAACAGAAGCACCCAGTCTGTCCTGATTGCCTGACTCTGCACACAGCAGGGGTAAACTAATTAGTTTAAACAGACTAACAATAAAACAGTTTTTAATTCAAATAAAAAAAACCAAAAAACAAAAACAAAACAAGGACAATCAATTAGAAATGCCTTTTAATTAAAAATGCATTACTGAATTTAAAGAAAGTTAAATAAAAAGGTAAGACATTTATAAAGAGTTCAAGGCAAACACTCTGTCCTTCCTGCACTTGCAAAGCCCCCCACGCAGGGAGAGGACGAAGAAGAACAACAGTAAACAAAAAAGCAACTAAAACAGTTTTAAGAAAAACGAAAAGTGCACTACTACTTTATAAACCAGATAATACCAAAAGAAACTGATAACAAAATGTTTAAATAACTTTTTACGCTGACTGAAAAGTCTCAGTAGTGGTGTATGCAGTCTAATGCAGGGTGTCCCAGTCCTGGTCCTGGGGACTCACTGTGTGTCCTCTCAACAGCAGTCTCAGTATTCGTGTATGCAGTCTAATGGATTGCAGAAACCCAATCATATTTGCATGGAATTTAAAGGTTTGAACTTCATGGTTGTCACATGTCGTTCCATTAATCACGTTGTTGTAAATCCTTCCTGTCCAGAATGCCAGTGAATTAATCCCACTCAATACATTGGGAGTGCTTTATGAGCATCGTTCGAATTTAATCGGATTTAATTTGGGGTGCATTCACTGACAGGACACGCAGCAGGGTGCTTAACATTAATCTCATGCTGCCGAGTCCATGGGCATTGAGCAGCACACCCCCGATTAGAAGCAAAACAGCAATTCACATGCACACACGAATGAATTCCATCATATCAGAGACACATTTAAAGTCATGTACCTTTTCCCTGCTGTTGAAATAATACAATACAATACAAAGTTATTTTTATATTGCACCCTTCAGGCTATGCCATCCCAGAGTGCTGTACAAAGATAACAACAACAAAAAACAAGAGAGCTTGTGAGGAATTTTGAAATAGTTTTTGTGTTAGAACGGATTATTCTTTCATATGATGTTATTTTCTGTTACAAATTAAACAAAGAAGCTGGGACTGTAAGGAAATGTGATATTCATAGTGTTAGAATATTTGGAATGTATGGTACTTTCAATGGAGAGATATTGACCACGTAGCTTGGGTGGAGTATCTTGGAATGCAGTGTCTGTCTCAATAAATTGCAGATTGACTAGATTCTCTGTTCTGTTCTTCTTGGTTGCATGGGGGATGAGAGAATCTCAGAGAGAACAAGATGCAAAGGAATGTTTGTGAGGCTTGGCAACTTGCCACGTACCCAGATATAGTGGGGAGGGGGTCATAAATGACATCATTAAAAGGGTGTGTTTTGGAATCTACAAAACTGAAATGAATGCATTGTCTGGTGCTCAGTTCTATCAATCTCACTGCAGCCCAGAGCGACGTGACTCTGTTCAATACAATTGTCTATTCTACACTATACCATAAACATATATATGTGACACCACTAATATTGTTTATTAGTTTCATTATTTTTTACAAGCTCATGTGTGTATAAAACACTCCAGCTTCAACCAGTTATATAAAAGCACGTTCTAAAAAAAATTTCAATTTAGACTTAAAAGAATCCAATATTTCAACCTGCCTGACGTCAACGAGATAGAGTTCCACGACAGCAAAAAGCTCTTTTGATTTAAGATTTTGGAACAACTAACAGTTCAGCATTATTCCGATCTCAAAGAGCGAATAGGAATATTACAGAGTCAGTAGTTCTTGGAGAGAGGATGATCCTAATCCAGGAAGGACCTTGTGAGTTATGATATACTTCTGCATGTATTTGTATGTTTGCTCGTCGGTTCAAAGCGCTGCTGTCAGTTGTGGAAACGGCTGGTTAAACAGGTCTCACGTCCCAGGTGAAGTGACTAAGGAAGTGGATCATGGCTTACAAACAGAGACGAGAGTCGTAGCAATAGATCTGATATTGTAAAATCTTCACTGTAAAAGGTTTCTTCCACACCTGAGGCCCAGATAGCGAAGGGAAGAGCACAAAAGGTAAGAGGGGTGGAATTAGTTGCAGTTCCTGTGGGTGCTGACCCTTGGTGAATGAGTTATGTGGTGAATGTGGTGAGAGGTTATCCTTCCAGATCAGTGGACTGAGAGCAGAGGCCTGTCCGGTCCGCTGAGTTAAGGTCCACACACACGCGGTGGTCGTTGACCTGTACATTTCTCCACTCTGCTGATCACAAGCAGGGTTGAAAGGAATCCGATAAAAACCAATTTCAGGTTTCCGCCATTGATTTATTTAGATTGTCTACTCCTTTGGCGTTTATGGGCTTTCGTTGATTTTCCGTGTAGACCCAATGATTTTCAACCAGGTCAGACTGAAGAGCTTGCACAATTCCAAGAGCATCATTGATTGGAAACTCACACTTATCAATAAGCTAAAAAATTAAAAACAGCCAATTTAATCTGTATAGAAATACACACACCTACTCTCTATCATGCTGCATGGGTACACGGTTCATTTTACAGTATTGTTTGATTTTGTTTTTAAAATCAGCTAACATACTTCAATTCTTGATTTCTTTTCTGCTGAGGATAATTTCTGCTTCTTGGCTTCACATTCTACAGGTGCACACATTTATTAAAACCATTGAAAAATAATTTTTATAGTTACGGACATTTCAGGTTTACGAACAACCTCCATTCCCAAGGTGTTTGTAACTCTGAGGCAGTATTGTCCATTTGTAAGTTATGTTATTTGCATTGAAGTGTTTTCGTGCACAACTGGCATTATGCTGGTTTTTGAGTATTTTTAAATGGCATCTACCTGTTATTTTAATCTTCTCTTTAACTATATTGTTATAATAACGTATTCTATTTTTTATGTCTAAATGTACGTTAGCTGTTAATTCTGCAAATATAGCCCTTCAGATGCTTTTATGGTGCCTCAATGAGAAACTGAAGTCTAAAATGATGCTTTTCCTGGCGTTTTCCTCCCCACAGTGATGATAAAGCTCAATTTTCTATATGTTGAGCTTCATAGCCGGCCTGAAATTTCTCTGGTCTGATTACAGGCACGTCAGACTTGACAGTCTTCAAAACAGAACGTAGCAGCTTGTTGTCAACACAAAAGATTTACATTTATTCTGTGAAGAAAAATTGATTTCACTGTATCAAATTATATAATAATACAGCTTGTGTTCTGACTGTTTCAAAGACATTTGGTTCTTAATGAATTAACCCACTAGGTACCAACATTCATTTTTCTTTGAAAGAATCAGAACAGAAGCTGTTAATTTAATCTGATACATTCTACATCAATATGCCTTCACAGAAAACTTGCAAGCTGACTGAAATGTGTAAAAAGTTATATTTAGATTTGACACATGTAATTTAACCATCAAAACCTTCTGAAGCTGAACTAATGTAATTTGACAGCAAAAACCTGTTAACTCAAATTCTAATCAAAGAATGCCAGGATGTCAGGAACGAAGGATTTATAAAATACCTGCACTGCTGTCTTGAGTTTGAACATGGGCGCTCGCTAATGCAAAATGTTCTTTATTTTGTTTTTTTTTCCACCTCGCTGCTCCCAGTAGTTTCCACCAAAAGAATGCTAATGCTGCATTGTTTAGTCATTCTATTCTTTATGATTGAAATGTACAGTCTTGTTTTATTTCTCCAGTTGTTATTGCATTCATAAATGAAAACCGACTGCCCTAATGCATATTCATCAGGAACGCTTCAACAGCATCAAAAGCATTCTTCTTCATTTTGTTTAGGCTCATAAATCATTTTTTATTGGAGTCTCCCTTCAGTAACACAGTCCGTGGATTTCAAGTGTAAATACACAATAATGCAAAATGTAAAGCAAACTTTAAAACAATTGCTTTTCACTAGTTATCCAATACAATATACAGCATGCAATTTATAAATCATTAAAGTATGCAAAGTTTAATGAATTGTCTCAGTGTATATTGAAACCAGACAATGCTCTCTCCCAGCTTACATAAATGGAATTCACTTATCTGCAACCACGAGACAAAACTGCTGCAGAAGAGTTTCCTTCAAGAAACTGCTGGGTTTTGTTTTATTTTACATGGTAAGGTGTGACTTTTCAGTGTGCATTAAAAGATGTCACCCTTGCTTCTGCATTACAGATTAAACCACAGAAAAGTATTTTGATATAAAAGTTAGGATTTGTTCTCGAGATTTGACCCTACCGTTTTCCAACAGAATTGACAACACAGTAGCATGCTGTCTGCTGGGCCAATCAAGTGTACCCAGAGTGACCATCACTGGACCATAATCCAACAAGGGCAACAGTATTCTAATACAAATCTGAAAAGTAGGTCCCGCGCTTTTTTAAAAAGTGTATTGACTGTTAAACATATTCATGGTTAGATTTCTGTTTGTGCAAATGTGATAATGTGTAATTAAAAGTTGCCACCTCTGCTTTAAGCTTATTATAACAATAGTGTGAGTGCTTGCGAACACAAAGACTGTGCAAACGTTTTAAAAACAGTGGCTCTAGGCACTATTCACAGGAGGCTTGGCTAGAGGTTTTCACGCCCTGCTCCCCTGAAAGAATTGGACATGGCAATGAGGGGGGCAGGCTTGTCATGTCAGATAAATACCGTCCAGGCTGCCAGCGGTGACCCTACACTCGGGGCCATTTATGTGTTATACAGTTTCTAGGAAATGCTGCAAAGGTTTCGACTAGAAGTCTTTTTCAGTGTGTTCAGTCAATAATGCAATGCATTAAGCTTCTTTCAGTATTTCTTAATTTAGTATATTTAGTAACTTATTAAAGTTTACCACAGCATTTTCCCATGCGTTTCCCTTGTGAGTTTATCCTGGTTTGCCATGTTTTTTTTTTTTTTTTAATATGCTTTACCATACTTCGCTATTCTTTACACTGCTTTCCTATGCTTTACTATACTTCACTATTCTTTACACTGCTTTCCTATGCTTTACCATACCTCACTATTCTTTACAATGCTTTCCTATGCTTTACTATACCTCGCTATTCTTTACAATGCTTTCCTATGCTTTACTATACCTCGCTATTCTTTACAATGCTTTCCTATGCTTTACCATACCTCACTATTCTTTATAATGCTTTCCTATGCTTTACTATACCTCGCTATTCTTTACAATGCTTTCCTATGCTTTACCATACCTCTATTCTGTGCTTTACAATGCTATGCTTTACTATACCTCGCTATTCTTTACAATGCTTTCCTATGCTTTACTATACCTCACTATTCTTTACAATGCTTTCCTATGCTTTACCATGCTTTGTCATGTTTTGCTATGTTTCTAATTTTGTAAACTGCTCTCTGAATAAGGGGTTATACAGAGTAAGAAATACTTAAACCAATTTAATATATATATATATATATAATATATATATATATATATATATATATATATATATATATATATATATATATATATATATATATATATATATCTCAGTAACAGAAGCCTTGCCTAGAAATCTTTTTCAAAGTCTTCGATCAGAGAGTTTGGCATTGAATTAGTTTGGGTTCCTTTAAAATGACACAATTGTGGTGCCTTAAAGGCACAATCACTGTGTGTTTGAACATATGGTTATTTATGAGAGTGATGCAGCAAGGCTGTACTTCCACTCCTGAAATTAAAATAATCCTAATATAATCCCGCAGTAGTTGCTTGTGTAACCAGTGGGACTTCAAATGCCAGCCTTATCATTCCCAGCCACTGAAATTTCTTAGTCCTCATTAGTGTCAAATACCATCTCCAATCTGAATTGCAACTTCCCATGCGAGAGCTTCCTCTTTTTCTTTTTTTCAAAACTCAGATTAGAAGTCAAAGTGACAGCTTGTGATGCGCAGAACAAACGAGAAGATGAAAACGATGCAATATACATGCGAACGCTTGTGAAACAGAGAACGCAGAACACAATCGGTCAGACATATTACTGAGAAGAAATACGAAAAGTTCATTACCTGTGCTAACTGTTGCTGTATTCATAATCAGCAGAATGCATTCTTGAAACATGTTTAAATCTGTGTTGAGATTCACAATCGCTCAGCAGGGGCTCTGCCTCGTATCTCTGATCTGATTGGACGGCAGCCACTACGCTGCAGAATATCGATGGCCTCTCCTGTTCAGTTAGACTTGGCACAACAATTTGACAGGAATCACTACGGCATTCACATAGCTCAATAACGCAGCCTGCGAATGATGGACGGCCTTCCTTCATCCCTCAGTTACAAGCTGTTGTAAGTTCCAGTCAACCGGAGCAGAGGTTACAGAAGAGCAGGAAACGATTCCTTTACAAGGCATGCTGCAATATTTCATCATTCGCCTGGATGAAAAAGAACAACAGCACATTCAATTAATACAGCTTGCTGTATCTCCTTATTTACACAATGATTATTATTATTATTATTATTATTATTATTATTATTATTATTATTATTATTATTATTATTATTATTATTATTTTTTTTTTTATTTTTTTTAAGCATTTATTATATGGGTGGGGGGCTATTCAGTCAAGCAATACATTTACCAGCAGGCTCAATGTTAATGCATAATATCAGCCTTCAGAACTGACGACAAGTTTGGAAAAAGATTTGCATAAATGTGCTTGAAGTATTTTGCTTTAATTTGAAATAGATTTTCCCCATCAGGGTACGCCATGATAAAATCTCAACAAAGTATCATAAAGCATAGTTAAAGCGTAGTGAAACCCTCGTGAAATAGTGATAAAGCACAGGCAAGCATTGCATGTTTGATAAAGCATCATAAACATCATGGCTCATCCATTCTAGTAAATACATTATATAAGAACTTACCTGCCTTCTCTTCTAAACTAAATTTGAAGGAGTGACTTGGCTTAACCTCATTTATAACATTGTGTATCTTCTCAACTTCAGTCAAGTCATCTTTCTGGTATCTTTTTTGCAAGCTGAAGAGATCCACCATGAGGAACCTGTCTTGGCAGCCCTGTTAGATCCATTATAAGTGGTTATATGAAAACTAATAACCCCATTATAACTATGCTATTAACAGTTATAACAGATTTTGAAATCAAGACATTTCCTCTGGGTTTTGCATTAAATTTTATAAGCATGTTATAATATATAATATGACATGTTTTCTATATACATAGATGCCTTCAGTGTTGATGAAGTTCTTACTGTTTCATCTGTACAGCCTTGAACAGGGTTGTGTTCATTAACTACAGGCCACACGTACAATTGTAATATCATATGAGACAGTGAGATAGGGTGTAAACTCTGGTAGCTTATACAGATGTTATTGTTCACTTCTAACTGTGAATTATTATTATTATTATTATTATTATTATTATTATTATTATTATTATTATTAAATACACATATACATTTTTAAAACACTCGTGTTACCAGACCCATATTATTATTATTATTATTATCTCTAGCTGTAACAAGATGAGATCATTGAGTACTACTTTTCCCAGAATGCATTACAAGGGGGTGCTTTGATCTATACATAACACACTGTTCAAACGCCAATGCTTATTTTGATAACGCGGCCACTTTCTCATGCCCCCAATTTGAAAAGCCTGGCCCTTCTGACTTGCGAGTCATTCTTCAAATTCACCTGCAGCTCCTATTTACTCTGGATAAATAGCAAAGGTGTGAAAATGGGCCAATTGCAAACACATTTAAAGTAAACAAGATCACCGGGAGATTGCATGTCACTGAACGCGGTACACCAATATTTCACAAAGCCATATTAGCCTGCATATGTGTGTGTGTGTGTGCATGCTGTACCATTCTTCATATCGCTCAGGTGAAAACAGCCTTTTTTTAAGTTCCCAAGCAAAGAAGTTAAAATGCATTTGTATTTTTTTTCAGGAGTTCAGGGCTTGCTAATTCCTCTCTTTTTTGCATTTATAACTACCTATGTATATTCCAAATTGTTAAATAAAATAATTTTAAATGTACGGACCTATCAAATAAAGATCATGCTGCCGCAGTGGCTGTAATGTAATGGTTTCTCTCAGATAAACATTACTAAACTCCAGGTTGCATTTGATGCCATAGTGATCACACACTTGCCCACATACAGATGACCCAGCTGAAGTGTTGCATTCGCAATGCTTGCTATGTAACGCTTCCACTCAGCTTGTGTGCATGTGTGGGTGTGCGTTTGTAACTCAGTTATTCATTTGTCTTCTATTCTTTCCATTAATCATTTGATGTTTTGCCCCTGGTGAAGTTCTGCATCCAGAATGGGTCACCAGCTAAATAAATACTAATCAGAAACTGCAACCCCTCATAGCCCTAAAGGCTGAACACTTGTTAGAAGTAATAGATGTGTTTTTAAATTGTGGTAGGGGTGGTGGTGGTGCTGGTATTGTATTTAAATAGGTTTCATTGAAAGCAAATAATCAATCATCTTACATCGGATCTCAGATGTATTGCCTTTCACTTTTTCATTTTTTTCATAATTCTTTAAATAGGCCGTTGCTAACACCAGGTAAAGGTTTTACCATTCTGAGGGCTGGAGGGTTAAGCAGGTTCCAAGCTTGACATGGTGGATTAAGATGAGACCTCATGAAAAAGACCACAAATAAATACAGTCGAATTAACTAAGATCCTAATGCACAGATGTTCTGCCGTCCTGTATGATGTAGTACAAGATAAGTCTACTGACTCCTGTACTCTATTAATTAATCAATTTGTACGCTGGGTGCATCAGGACTAGTTAGTGTTGCCACTTCTTAAGTAGGGAACAGAAGGTTTTTATTTTTATTTTCACAGCTCTAACGTCTACCCTGCTCTTAGTTAGTATGATTGGTTCCTTTTCTGTTGTCCCATAAACGATGGCACAGTCAGAACTGCGGATACAGCTGTAACCATCGCAGCCTGCAGGGTTTAAAGGGTTAAACCTGCCCACAGAACAATTGCAGAAATCTCAAGGACTTCCTGCGTTTCATAGCTCAGCCTTTGTAGTGGATTGGTACTTTCTTTTTTTCTTCATTTCTTTTACACAAGGATATTTCTAAAACATGCTCCCTCATACTCATCTACAGGACAGTATAAATTACTTTCAGCGATAACGCTTTATATTAAGGTGCTGCTTATTAATGTTTTGTAAATATATAATAGATGCTTAATAACCACGTAATAGAGTGTTAATAAAGCATTGCAGATGGTTTATAATCATTCAATAGCCATAGACAGAATTACGTTTAAACATCCCAAAGTACAATAGGCGGCTAAAAACTGTTCCTTTTATAAAAACATAATTCTATCTATGGCTATTGCATGGTTAAACTACCCAAAGTAGAATATGTGGCTAAAAACTGTCCCCTTTATAACTGTAATTCTGTCTATGGCTATTGCACGGTTATAAACCATCTATAATGTTTTATTAAGACTCTATAACATAGTTATTAAGCATATATTATATATTTATAAAACATGTGTAAATGTGTGGCAGTGTGGCTGTGCAGAGCATGGAGGCTCCAGTACTCATGAAACACGAGTGCCACAAACATTGCTGCTCTATGAGCTTCCAACGCACAATACTGCTGCTGCGCCAGACGTATTGAAGATGGCTCCTCTTGCTCCAAAGAGACCGACTAGAGAGGGAAAGCTGATCTGAAGTGAAAGATGTTTTATTTTTGTGGGGTTTGGGCGGTCTGACCGCATCAAAGGGAACTAATGTGTGTATTATCTATTCAACTGGTTGCATCTTAATTATTTCGCTTTTTGATTTCTTCGGAAAAACAACCAAGCAGAATATTGCTGTCTTGCTGAAATACTGGGCTTAAGTTTTATTTTTCTGAGATCCATCCATCCATGGGAATTAGATCGATCGATCTATTTATCAATCAGAAAGACAGATAGACAGGGGGCTCCCAAGTGGCGCATCTGGTAAAGGCACTCCACGTGGAGTCTCATCCTTCAGATCTGTCATGCCTGTGTTTTAACATTTCAACAACAAAGAAACCCAGTGCAATTTTTATTAAGGAAATAATGAATAGTTTTCGCAAGCCACAGCTGTCACACATCTCACAGCGGTTGACAACAGCTAGCAGTATTCTGGAGACAACCTCGCACACGCGTTTACGGTACTGAATTTGAGGCTAATTCTAAACTTTACTAACATGTGCTGTTGCTGTAGAGGATCTTGCGGTTGTAGCAAAGTGCAACCTTGGGGAGAGGTCTGACATTAACTGTTAAACAGCTTCCAATATTCTAAGCATTACTTAAACAGCTTTTCCTTGTTTTGTCGAATGTCATTAAATCAGAAAAGAAACTTGAAGAGTTCCAGTGATATAGTTAGGAACTTCAGAGTCTCAAATCTTCTGTGTTAATAATATAACAGCGCCGTTTAAGGCACCTTTTATGTGTGCCACCAGAAAATATTCCTAAAAATAAATATAGCTTCACCCTTTTGGTGGAGATTATAACTCAGCAGGTTTCATGTTAATATAGTAAATAGGTTTCATGCTTGACATTGCAGTCACATCATTTTCTGTTACTAAACCTAATTAAAACATTCCAGCCTCTATCTGGCTATATAATATAACACTGACAGATTGATATCTGTGTCATGTTTTATGACCAACAAAAATAACATTGGTGCCTGTTTTTAGGTCATTGATCTTACCCGCTAGCTCATTAACAAATGCTCGTGTTTTCTTTGGTAATCTTTTCATAAGCTTCATGAAAAAATATATCATTTAAAAATGTGTTCAGCAAACACACAAACGGACCTCGGCTTAGGGATAATCAACGACAGCAATGTTTTGCAAATGGGAGCCGGCATTACATCATTATACCGTTTGCTCGTTTCAAATTACTATAGATAAGAAAAAATAATTAATAAAACAAAAGCCATATATATTAACATAAATCCATAAGCCGATTAACAAGTAAATAAATAAACAAAATGTTAGAATAAAGAGTAGCACTAATTTTACCTTGAAGCCTTGAAGCATATACATAAGCAGCTCTAAATGTCTGCAAAAAAGATGCTAACTATGCATATGAGCATTGCAATTATGTGTACACACACGTGTGTTTACTAAGCAACTACTATGAGACACAATGTAAAGTGTTACCAGTTTACCCTGGCTTTTATTAATGCGCTTTACCTTGCCTCGCTGGTCTTTATAATGTTTCCGTATGCTTACCGTGCCTCACCGTGCTTTATTACACTTTGCTATGCTTTTACTGTGGGACGCTTTCATAAGGGAATCCAGTTTCTCCAGCTGCTATCAGCATGCGTTTCATTAGAACTCAGATTGCTTATCTGGTGGCGACTGTGTGGGTTAGTGGTGGTGTTGATGATTAACAACAGAGGTACATGTGTATGATGAAAGCAGAAGCGTGCTGTGAACACAAACACTTCTAATTCCAGGGTCAGTCAGGTCTGCTCCTGCTGTGAATGGAAAATTGAAAAAGTAATGGACAGCCCGGACGCTGAGTCTAAAAGATGTGGGACCTGTGCCACACTGCTGGGTCGCCAGCAAGCACGTTGCCATGGTTCCTATTTGATGGCTGCTGTGATCGTTTTCTTATTCTTTGCATCTCTTGAAAGACGCTTTTCTCATGGAAGTTCGGGGGCTGCTGTTGAAATCCTCTTTGCTTGAGCTGCATTGCTGATTTGAGTATTTGGTATTCTGCTTGCTTTTGGGTAGAAACGGAGGGTGCTGGGTTGAAATGTAAGGAGGGCAGGGAGGACTGAGGATCTCACCCACATCTATTAACAGTTAACTAACTCTATTAACTAATTATCACTCAACAGTGCTGAATGTAGAAGTTCAAAAATAACTTTGCAAGAATGTTTTCAAGTATGAAGCACTGAGATTCTTCTGAGCACAGCATACTGTATTACTTTTAATCACAGTGCAATAAGGGAATGTAACTTGAGAATTTATACATGCTCTACGCTAGTAAGATATACACTTTCATTGTAATAAGCTGATAATAGTTATCAAAATGGTACGTTTTCAGATGTTTTAGGGATCTTACAACAATGTTTAAAAGCGTATTTCTTATATACAGGTTTAAAAATAGGGCTTAGCTTTCTTACATAACAGAGTTTTCTGTTTTCAGCACTGTATGATTTTACTTCTGTCTGTTTTGCTTGCAGCCCTATGAAAGCGATTGAGTGGTTTCAAACAGGGGGGGAGATCATTCCTCAGCTGTCAAATACCTCTAGAACACACAAAGAAACAAAATGCACACAACATTAAACTAGGGACACATGCTCATTGCAGTAAATGCCTTGTCAATCAAAGTAATGGAGTACATATGCTGTTAGCCCAAGTGCTACAGCATGTCTGTTTCATGGAGGCCTCAGCCAATTTAAATGCAAAGACACTGTAATGGAAGACTCGGATTTCTTGCCAATCAAAAAGCAGCAAGCCTAATATCTCTGCAGCTGTATGGTTTGCATTTAAATGTGGCACAATCCTGGTGAGAATTGTTATAGTTTTAATGCATCGTGTATCCATTAGAAACAGAGCTTTTTAATGGATACACTATGTAATAAAAGGAGGTTTGGTAAGAAACTGGCTTTATACCAGGTTTTTGGTTCCAACCCCAGCTCAGTCACTGACTCACTGTGTGTGACTTTGAGCGAGTCACTTTCTTCCCTGTGCGCCGCCCTTCGGTTGAGATGTAAAAAAACGAGGTCCTATTGTAAATGACTCTGCAGCAGCAGTAGTTGATACATAGTTCACCCTCTTGTCTCTTTAAGTCGCTTTGGATAAAAGCGTCTGCTAAATGACTAATTAGCAATAATAAAACCTGACATCAGACTTAAATGAACTTCACCCAAGGTGTGTTTCTTTTCTACATGATGCACATGGCTTTTTTATTATCTTTTTGACGAGTAAAAAAAATAGAAGCAAGTAACAGGTACAACATAAACAACATAACTTACCATGCCTGATCAAAAACAGAACATACATTTAAAACCAATCCACTTTCCAATGTGGGAAAATAGCATTGAGGCGGGACAGGTACTGCCCTGAATTAGAATGCAATCCCTGCCATGCTTTCAGGGACGGGACAGGTGAACTTGTGGTTCCTAATCAATTTAAGTCTTCTTCTGAATCTGTTAACAGGATAAAGACATCCTTCTAGACAGGACGGGCAGAGTAACAAGGTTGAATTCAGTGGAAAAGAGAATAAAAATGGCACTAATCCAATGCTCTGCAGATCTTTCTTTCTTTCTTTCTTTCTTTCTTTCTTTCTTTCTTTCTTTCTTTCTTTCTTTCTTTCTTTCTTTCTTTCTTTCTTACCCAAAGGCTGCAAGTTTAAGAGCTCAGATTCAAGCAAGCGTAGAAAATAACTTCACAGCCCTGACAAGGATTGTATTAACCCTCCCCACCCTCGCCCCCTATTTCTACAGCAGGGACTGGGCAGATGAACAATGCGTTCATATTCTATCATGATGGATGTGCATTCTAAACTCCGTTATAGTTATCATGGAATACAAAAGCAATAAAGGGGAGAATGGAATGTCTTGTCACCGGCTGTGATTTGATGAAACCCGGCATTTAAAAATCCCCGAGGGCTTTTCCTGCAAATACATTAAAAGCTGTCGACAGTGGAACATCACGCTCCATCTTATGCAATGCTGGTACACAGTAAACTCTGCCTGCACTCTGAACACTTACACAAGCCTTGCTTTTTCTCAAAGAAATTAGTCTCTGTGGCAGAATAACGTCAGAAATAAGACTCTGAGTCAGGAAAAGCTGCAGCTGAAGATTGCGCACGTTTATTTAACAAACAAAAAAGAACACAAAATGAACAGGGCACAAGGGCCAAAAGAAAAGTTCAAACAAAAGAACAAAACACTTGTTGGATTTCTGACTTTTTTATACCGGAGACACTCATTTACCTAACTGGGGAATGCCCAGATTTAACCCATCCCTGCCAACCTCACACACCCACACACACACACTGTTTACACAAGCAGGGCTTTCGCACTGTCACAGTCTCTCATTCTAGTCTTTTTCCACTATTGGACCACAAAATACTTTTTGCATTTCTTCAGAGCAAGTTTCCATGACTTAACCAGCAGGGGAGGATCAGAGACAGAACTCCTATTCCATTCAGACCTCCTGCACTGGAATTAAATGGGTCATACTTGTAGTACCACTATGAGATATGTTGTCTATTTTCGAAGAGGGGATACTTATTTATATGGGTGTACCAAAGTATTTAGTGATGTTACCAACTAATACCCTCCGCTATTGATGCTAGAAAATTGGATCCATTTAGGGGTACTACTACCCTTGTAAGCAGCCAGTCTGCATGTGGTAAAACTGACAATATCTGTCCCACTTCCAAGCACCAAAAAAAAAAATGTTTTAAAATGTCAGGCAGGCCAGTACACAACCTGATTTTCAGAATAAAAAAAAAAAAAATGCCCAATTTAATCCGATCCATGCCTTAAGCAAAAACAAACACAAACCCACAGCAAATGCAAAATGTAAGGAAGCCCCTTCTTAAGTTGCAATCTATTAAAATGCGTTCCGTCACGTCCTCCACTAATTCGGATTCACTGACCCGGAGACTTGGCTGCGTCCGAGAGACAGGCTCCGCTAAACAGATCACTCTCTTCCAATCGCTCGCTAATTTCTGATTATACATGCTTGACTTCCCTGGGGCAGAAAAACAAGAGAAGGTCTGTTCCAGCAGAGGAGAGTAGTATTGATGTGAAATCTATCTTTTGGTTAATACCGTATATACAAATCTGTTCTTTTAGCAGAGGTTAAAGGGATGCAATGTAATGCATATTCCTATTTAATGTCATATTGTCTGTGTTCTGCATGATTGTGGGTTATTTTTTGTTGTTTACTAAGTATTACAGAAGAACTGCTTCTGGAAAGACTCCTCAATGCTCGTTGTGCAGAAATATGACAGCATGGCAAAGATCTGAGGAGAGAAATCAGAGGATCACTCAAAACCCACAGAATAGGATATTGAACAGCCAATGCATTCAATATTAGGAAAATGTAGACGTTATACATTATTCATTTAAGTAATTCAATAAGAACCCATAATGCAATCTGTGCAATTTGGGATATGGTAATTTTATGTACTGTCAATGATCTGAAGGGACTATAGGTTTGCAGAAAAGGCCCAGTCCACTGATATGGAGGACAGCTGAAGTTATTCCACATAGGAAGATAGTCTCCACTGATGCTGGTAGGGATTTGAATATTTTTTAAAAGTTACCGTTAATGTATTATAATGTATTTTAGCTGAACATAGAAAATTATTTTGCCGCAATTGTAGCCTCTCGAATAAATTATGCATTCTTTGGGGTATAAATTATTTAAGATGCAATAAAATGCAATGCCCTGTCAAAAAAGGAGATACGTTTTGCTGATATCATTGTTAACATTCCATTTAAAATAGCTGTGTTAAAAAATGAATGATTTTATTCCAGAGTGGCAGAATGCACTGCAGTCATGCTGTGTGCGTCTCTATAGTCAAGATGCGCCAACGCTAAATGAAGGGTCGGGGTGCACAGCCCTCCTCCCATACTGTAAAAGCAAGACACAGCCCACCGAAGCCCTGCTCCACTTCCAATGCGCAATAAGTTGACATAGGGTTTAGTTCCAACACAAAATTGAGCTGTGAAACTAAACACATATCTTTTTGGCTTGTTTGTCTAATTATTTTGCAGGTCTTGGTTAATAGATGCTTTTGTTTGCAGTATGTACTACTGTTGTCACTAATAAATGAACTTAAGATCCAAGCTCTACAGCATGACACATTTAGAGGAACTCGACTGTGCATCTACTGCTGGCAGAAGCAGTAAATAGAGATTTTTCTTAGGAGGAAGTTAATCGCTTAGCTCATCTAGAATGGCTTCTCCTTTTCATTTAATTTGTCTTTAATTTGTCATGATTATTGGAAGTGAGTTTTAGAGAAGTTGGATTTGACAAAAAAAAAAAATATGACGGTTCCTCTGTTAGGTATGCATTAGTCTTGAGTTAAATTTGAATTACTCAGCAAATATCATTTTAATATTTGCCAATAGTAATAAACGTTCACTGTAATAACGTAAAAGCCTGAATATCTCATTACAGCCTTATTTTTAATTTTTAAACAGATGACTAAAAAAGACTACTACTCCTCCCTTGCATCAATCCGTTTTACTCATTTTTTATGTTTCTAAAACCCTTTGTTAATATTAAAATGTGAACGTAAAAGGCAACTTCCTATTCATAACTGCTCCTCTTATGAGGGAGAGAAGTATGAAGATAGAACAAGAAGGGAGAGAGAAAGGGAGAAGGGCAGGAGGTGGGAAATGGACAGGCAGAGGGAAAGGTAGAAAGTGTGAGAGAACAAAAGTGCTATGATTTTGTTGGGTTTTCACAAATTTTCCACATATATAATCATGGTGTGACCTTTGTTACTCTTATACAAACAGACCACAATTGTATAACCCCACACTGGAAAGGGAGGGAGAGGAGGGTTGAGAAAGAGAGAGAATGTAATAAAAATACAGGTCAGTTCATACTTATCCATTGAATTGAATAAGAGACGACTGAGGCCCTGCAAACCATCATCCCACAGATAATTCATAGAAAATGAGAGAGTGATTCAGAAAGGAGGTCAGGAGAAGAGAAATACCTGGGACACTTTCTGCACAATATCTGTTTGTGTACAATCTGAGGATGCTAGGCTTGAAGCACTGTTTCAGAACTTGGCTCACTCCCCGGGTGGCGTAGTCAACTAATTCTGAATGCCAGGGAGTGTTCAGGTCAGGATTGAGAAGCACGCATCTCTCGCTTACACAGTTGTGAGGGTTTATATACAATCTATAAGCATGTTACTAACTGTGCTATGAACCATTATATAGAAGGATATAGAAAAATTAACTGTATAGAGGAATCATACATTATATTCATTCATATATATACTATGGCCAAAAGTGCATCACCATAAAATTTTAGGATTGAGATATAATTTTAAAAAAAAAGAACATCATCTAGGTATTATATTTAACATCATGTAATCAAAGAAACTACAAAATGATATTGCAATATACCGGAAGCCATTGTAATAGTAGTTAGTGTTTGCAATGCATTCTATTGAGTTTTAAGACTTCCTTAATCATCTCAGGCATGGACTCAAGGAGGCACGAAAGGGTCGAGTTATCCTTTCGATTCCTCCATGCAGATTCCAGTTCATTTCTATGTGCGAGAAAAGTTTAGTCGATCTCTGATGTCTTTCTTGCTGAGAAAGGACTTCTTAACAAGCCACTAGACCTTTCTTCAAGAGACGCCTTCTTAAACGGCATAGGTGTCGATCCTGGCGAGCAGGGCTGACTTTTGGGTTCCAGAGCTGGGGGCAGCTTTACAGCTTCCTGTTCTTATTTCTGGATCATCCTACATACTGTGCTTTGGCTGGCATGACCTCTGTTGTCTATCTGACAGCTGCTAAAACCTTCCTTATGAAATGCAATGATGGCTGAGTGTGTTTCTGAGGAGGTGTGGCTCTTCCCCATGGTTTGCTCTGAAGTTACGAAATCTATATGTAAAAATCACGCTTATATAAATCTACTCGTTACCACTTCTAATTGTCACCTTTTCATTCCTTCAAATTGAAGAACACATGTCAAGATTTGTGTCCTTTTTTTATGAAATCGCGTGTTTTCATGTTAGATTTTGAAATGTCAGTTCTTCATTTGGTATATAGAAAACTACAAAGCGGTATGTAATTCAGCTGGTTTCGTTCAACTTTATGAAGCAAAAGAAGTTAATTCTAGGGCAACTTTATGAAGCAAAAGAAGTTAATTCTAGGGCAATGCAAAACTTTTTGCCATAGCTATATATATATATATATATATATATATATATATATATATATATACACACAGTAATGAGAAAACAGTATACTTTGCAGCATATTTAACTGTGTACATTTCTTTTTTGCTGTTCTGTATATATATAAACATGCTTTAAGAAAGTCATAAAGGCTGTACTCTAAAATAATGCAATAAACAGACACCAAGGAATAGTGGTTTAGTGCAAAATTGAACATGATTGCAGGGAGGCTGCAGTGCAGCATTACAGCCCTAGGAAATACACCAGACCTGTGGTAAACCTGAGCTCTGCATCTTATCACACAAGCAGCTCTTCACCTGATTTGCCATGGTGTGAGTGAAGTCAATATTTTCAGCCCACTGTTTATTGACTCAGTTGTAGGTTGACAAGCTTCAAATCTGCAGGAGCCCCTAACTCTCTACGCTTGTGCTTCGGATAATGAATGGGTTCCTAGCTCTAGGAGGGTGAATGTTCTGGATGATTAGTTAAAAACTGAAGAGGGTCACTTCTCACCGTGTGCCTCGACTAAACCAAATGAAGAAGTCTCCAGGTGCTTGCATACGCTGATCTACTTTCTTCTGTTTGTGGAATCAGAATCAGCGCAGAAAGAGACAGTCACACTGTATATGGTCATTGCTAAAGAACAGAGTTTTCTTCAAAGTCAAAACTACCTATCTGTGTTTATAAAGAGGTTTTCTGCGAGAACAAAAAAACCCATTCAAAGATTCCTGGAAGTCCTCAGAAACTTGGACAGGAAGTACAATGTTACTTAACTCAGAAGTGAAGAGGCGCTGAGATTTGATTCTTTATTTGGGACTGCTTACCCGTAAGTTAAAATCCTCCTCCTCTTAATAATTCAGCAGCCTTGTCACAAGTTTCAATACACTCTGTGAAAGCAGCTTCAAATGAACCAACTAGCTTGTCGTGAAAATAAGAAGCTACCTGTGCAGTGAAGATGAAGAAAGGACTTTTTTCTCTGACCTTTTGCAAGACAGAAAGTATAATGAAATACTAGGTCCGCTGGGGGCAGTGTTGCAGAGGGACTGGTTACCGGTTACACTCTGGTGTAGTAGCAGTACTTACATTTGTTTGAGAACCCTTTTGAGGGCATAGAGGTTCTGTTCAAACTTTTGCTAATGTGTTGACCAAAATAATATACAATGTGAATCTCAACCAGAACAAAAAGACATTCATTATGACGAAACGTGATATTTCATATCTCAAGCTGTTAAGGTCTCGTCTTTTTCCTAAATTTTCATTATAGGTGTGTAGGTTTTTTTGTGGTCTGTTTTTAAAGCACACACAATTATAGATGAAACTGAGGGGGAAAAAAAATGAAATTGGTTTATTATCATGCTGTTAAAATCCAGTGAGGTGTGGAGGCTGTATGGCATTGGGCCAAGCAGTACTTTAGAAAATGCAATCACCAACAGGGAAATATATTCAAAGCAAAAGTTCATTTCTAACAGAGGTAATACAATCTCGCTAAAACTGTGGATGCTGTGTGTGTGTGTGTGTGTGTGTGTGTGTGTGTGTGTGTGTGTGTGTGTGTGTGAGAGAGAGAGAGAGAGAGAGAGAGAGAGAGAGAGAGAGAGAGAGAGAGAGAGAGAGAGATAGACATGGAATCCATAAAGAATAGAAAACACTTATGTAATTAAAATGTAAATCACATTCACATATAAATAAATATAAAAAGAAAATATTTTCAATAAATCTACCACTTACTAAAATCAACTCGCTTTTATATGATTTACATTCCTTAGTCTTGAGCACAGCTGGGGAAGAAAAGACATGGATAACAGTTTATAGTTCAGATTAGTACATGTATCTACAATGTAAATACACTGCAATTGCATATGTGTGTAAACAGTACACAAATACACAACGTGTAAACACAGGGCAATTACAAAATAAACCAGCAACTGCCACTTATTTCAATTAGTGATGTTGTTGCATCATCCATGTGTGTAATTACTGTGTTAAAACAAAGCAGTTATACTGTATCAACTTGTAGCTTAAAGGGTTACCAAGAAACTCTGTTGAGGTTGAATCCAATATTGGGCGGTCATCCTGATTGAATGACCACAAGCATTGATGGGTTGAGCATGGGGAACCACTGACGTTTTGTTATTCATTTTTAAATGTGTTGACCAGCACACCATCCCTAGTAAGCTGCTTAAAAAAAATGTATTCAGCAATTTGCTGCCCTTTCTCAGTTTTGCCAGTTTCAAAGCCAGGGTCAGATTTAATAACTTTGCTGGAGATTACAGGAAGATCGTCACCTACTTCAAAATTCCCTGCATTACACGTGTGAGGCTTAACCCTCCTATTGAATGTATCACCTCGATCAGCTTGTGACAATAAACGCTAGATTTTAAACACATTGCAATACTCCGCTGCACTGCCTTTTTGTGCAAGTCAGTGGACAGGAGTTCATATTAAAATAGCTGACAGTAGCAAATCCCCAGTTAAAGCCCTAAGAACAGGTGTGTTCAAAACATAGCACAGGAAACTGATAGTAGCACAGTGCAGATGGGCACAGTAAAGCATTGCAACAACCACGTTCAACCACGGAAAACCATGCCCACAGTACAGGTGCACATTGTCACTTCGTCCCTACCCTAACGTGCTCCAGGAACATCAATATTCTCAGGAGCATCTGCAGATAAACCAAATCCTATCCTTCAATCACAGTCATACCCCAAACCTTTCATCCTGAAAGTCACAATCAGACTGTCGCTGTTTAGTTCCCCCAGTGCAGGACAATTGAAACAATGCTCTCTATACAAAGCCTGGGTGCCTTTGGAGCATTTCGAAGCTATGTACTACCTGGCGCCTCAAAATGACTGTGCAAATTTACCATGGTGAACCTGTAGAAGGAAGCGCAGGCATGATACAGGATGAGATGGACAGTCACACCACAGAGGGTGTAATAGTGTAATAGATCACTGAAAATTGGAGTTTGTTTCCTGACATCTCAAAAGTCCGGGTGAAAGATTAGTTTGTCATATTACCACGCAGACCGTGACAATGTTTCCATCATACGTTTTCCCATCAAGTTTTGTTGAATTCACACCAGCATCAGAGATGCACATTGCAACTTCACTTTTCCCCCACCTTATGTTATGCTATGGTATGATTGGATATGCAACACATGCATACAGTCATTACTCTACATTTCCAAGGCAAACTGCAATTCACACGACGTGGAAAACCAAGCCTATTGCAATTATGTTGTGTACAATGGCAGAAATAATAACACAACATACACAGCTGAACATACCCCTGTTTCTTGTTATTTGTATGAATGTCTTACTGCAGATGACATTGATAACAAAGTGCATTTCAGGGAGAGGTTCTGGGAAATGCATAGAGCTAAAGAACCATTTAATACTGAAATTGCAACACCTGTTGCTGTGCCGCTCGTAATAATAATCTTTTATTTCCTCCCAGGCTAACTAACATGCTGCTCTTTATCAGGTCACTCTCTCAGGACAAGAGATTACATCTGCATTATGGAAACCCACCAAAGTACCCCATTTTCAGTATAATTTATATATTTTTTTTTGCTGTATACAAATGACAGCAGAGTAAATCTTCTGAAATGCCACATTTTCTCCTTGCAGTAAACAGACTTCATCCCTCAGTGTGATGCCCTAGTTTTCTCAGCATCCATAAAATTCTAATTTTCTACATGAATGGTATAAACAGGTACTTTCCATTCCTAACTCAGAGCGATCACTGCGACCCTATCTTTTCAAATTTAGCCTAAACCTCTGACTGGATTGAACAGCAGGCCTCATTAAGCTTTGTTTTTATATTAAATTTTCCAGACAAACACATAATTTTCATTCACACAGAAACTTAATGTAACCGCATATACAAAGCATTATGCTGTATATTGATATGCATTCCTCAACTCCCCCTCAATCGATATTTCTCTGTTCCTCACTGATCTGTTCACCTCTATACTATAACAGAGCCCCCGACTCTCCCTGAATCTGTACCCCTCTATACTGTAACTCAGCCCCCGACTCTCCCTCAATCTGTACCCCTCTATACTGTAACACAGCCCCCGACTCTCCCTCAGTCTGTACCCCTCTCCCTCATCTGTACCCCTCTATACTGTAACACAGCCCCCGACTCTCCCTCAATCTGTACCCCTCTATACTGTAACACAGCCCCCGACTCTCCCTCAATCTGTACCCCTCTATACTGTAACACAGCCCCTCTATACTGTAACTCTCCCTCAATCTGTACCCCTCTATACTGTAACACAGCCCCCAACTCTCCCTCAATCTGTACCCCTCTATACTGTAACACAGCCCCCGACTCTCCCTCAATCTGTACCCCTCTATACTGTAACACAGCCCCCGACTCTCCCTCAATCTGTACCCCTCTATACTGTAACACAGCCCCCGACTCTCCCTCAATCTGTACCCCTCTATACTGTAACACAGTCCCCGATTCTCCCTCAATCTGTACCCCGCTATACTGTAACACAGCCCCCGACTCTCCCTCAATCTGTATATCTCTATATTTTTCTGGATCAAAAACGATTTTATGAGTGTGATTCGCCAAATATTTTGGTTGCAAATATTTAGGGCTTTACAGTATTTTCTTAATAAAGCTGATACATCATACATAAATAAGTAAATAACATAAATAAACAACGTAAAATGTTTGTGAAGTTTATACCAGAAGTTTTTTTCCTTTTTTTTGGAGCATGCTTTGCAATTCATTTTCTGTCAAAGAATCACTGATCAGCCATTTTATCTTGTTGTTAGGAGTGGAGGTGGAGGGCGTTCCTTTGATGGGGGGGGGGGGGGGGGGGGGGGACAGACAGTGATGTGAACCAATCACATGACAAACTGAAACTATTTGCTGGTGGTTTAAGGCTGTGAGGGCAATAGTTAAATCTAGTTTTGCTCTTACGATGAGGTTGTAACTAATCACAGACCAGAATTTCTGATCACTGCATACAGGGTGATTAGAAAGTACGTTTGCCACCTCAACGCTCCATATCATTGATGTGGTAAACTTACTGTCTAATCACCCTGTGTACATAAAACAATCACATTAAGAAAAAGCAACATTAACCACCACACCACCGTGCCATCTATATGAGCAAACAGGTGTAAATAATAATAATAATAATAATAATAATAATAATAATAATAATAATAAAGGGATGGGTATTTTTGTTTATATTATATTCTATAAAACAGGGATGTAAACAATTTGTAAAGGTGTCTGGATTGACTGGTAAAGTAAATTCAGCTCATGTAAAGCTGTGTCACTTGCTCCATACAGTGGGAAATGAACACAATATTTATTAGCTGACCTTTTGCACACTATAAAAAATGACTGCTGCTCAGATGCATAGAGATTTTCATGTACCACCAGCAGACTCTGAACACTTGAAATAACGACACCTTTAGTGAAGGAAGATATGACCTCTCTCTCTCTCTCTCTCTCTCTCTCTCTCTCTCTCTCTCTCTCTCTCTCCTAGAAGAAGAGGGAAGAGAGCACGACGAGGAGAGAGGAGAGAAGGAGCAGCGAGCGAGAGGGGAAGAGTGAGAGGAGGAGGAGAGGAGAAGAAGCGAGGAGAGGAGCGTGGAGGAGAGAGAGAGTAGAGGAGAGTTCTCTCTCTCTCTCTCTCTCTCTCTCTCTCTCTCTCTCTCTCTCTCTCTCTCTCTCTCTCTCTCTCTCTCTCTCTCTCTCTCTCTCTCTCTCTCTCCTCTCTCTCTCTCTCTCTCTCTCTCTCTCTCTCTCTCTCTCTCTCTCTCTCTCTCTCTCTCTCTCTCTCTCTCTTCTCTCTCTCTCTCTCTCTCTCTCTCTCTCTCTCTCTCTCTCTCTCCTCTCTCTCTCTCTCTCTCTCTCTCTCTTTCTCTCTCTCTCTCCCCATGAATAAGGTATTCATTGTGTAAATGAATAATTGGAGTACCAGCTTGGTAAAGCCACCTTGAAAACAATTGCACTGATAATGTGCTTCTGTGGATTAAACAGAGCACCCTTTTAAACGGGAAAGCGTTTGTGAACTACGACATATTGAGCTTCTCTGCATTCCCCTGTGTTCACAGCAAATTAGACAGATCTCACGGCTACGGATTATAATGCTTGCATCCGCTAGCAGACGGTATCACAGCGCCACCTATTGACTGCACTATACCGTGCCGCCCTGTATTTAATTTCCTGTCCTGACCTCTTACCTGGGGCTTCACAATTTATAATATCAGCACTCGGGCATCTTTGATGTTTTTTGCTCCTTTTAAAATTAGCAGTTGCTTCTTCATGGAGCATGGTGTCTCCTGTCAATAGCATCAGTCTCCTGTAATGATGATCTAATAACTGCGTGTTTCACAATCCCAGTACAGCCCTCACGACGGAGAAGCTGCGCAATGCAGTTTTTTTTGGTTTTGTTTTGTTTTTTTGTTAAGCTCTTGTCTGGGGATAGTAAATCTAAATCCTTGGGGAAGAATGAGTCTGAATGCAATGCTGCATTTTCAGAATTGAACCCTTAAGGTTGTTCTTCCAAATGATCCGAAGAAAGGAACTCATTCGTTTACTGGTAGAGTAACTGAATTCTGCAGCGCAGGCAGACAGGGTGATGTATTCCACTGGTGACTGTGGATGAGTGGAGCCGCTGATGCTGTTTTATTTGTTTTATTCCAGCCAGGGTTGTTAATAATAGAGTAGATGGAGACTTGTGTTCTCAAGCAGTGAAGCAGTGAAAGGAATCAGCATGACACTAAACGCCCTTTGAGATGGGGCTCCCAGAACATTCAGTCCCCAGTGTGACGGTGGAATCACTTTTCAGAGTCCTCAGTCCGTCTGTGTTTCAACCTATTTGTGTGATTGAAGTTTCAGATTGCCCAATACCAAGCGCTAACTAAGACAAGAAAAAAACTGAACTGAACCCAAACAGGCACTGCAGCTATTGCATGGAGAATCCTGCATGGGGTAGTGTGTGATATGAGAACTAAATGCTTGCCCAAGGTTTGGCATGCTATATCTAAACATCCCACTCCCAGGTGGGGAATTCAATTCTCATGTCACACACTACCCCATGCAGGATGTCTTATAATCTCTGGTGAGCAGCTATGTGATGTATGGTTGGAATTCCTTTGTTTGACGGCTGGGGTTGAGCGCGTTTCTCACAATAACTGGACGGTTATTATGGGAAATATCAACTGGATGAGCCCATTGTAAAACATTGCTCACGAGTTATTATGGTGTAATTGTAGTTTATTTGGACTCACATTATAGTGAAGTGATGCCAAACTGACCTATATGGAAAAGTGGATTGGAGGCTTTCATATTTAATTGAATATGTGACTGCAAAAATATACCTGTTTTGTATAACATTAGGTGCTGTAAAAATAGAAGAAGAGCCACGGGGAGAATTGCATTAGCCTCTGCAGCCTTCCGCGGTGTTAGGGAGGAAAGTTGGAAGGGTAGAAAAAGTAAAGTAAAACTAAGAAAACTTGTGATCAAGGAGAAGGAGAAGGAAATATTTAGAGCAGAGTTATAAAATCACAAAGCAGTGAGAGCTCACTTCTGGTGACAGTGCTCAGCTGCATCAAATCAGCTGGCAGGCTGCTCAGGAAGCAACCTCAAGATCACTCTTCTGAAGGCAATGCGGAGTTTGGAGGCTGAGCGTTTCTCTCTCTCTCTCTCTCTCTCTCTCTCTCTCTCTCTCTCTCTCTCTCTCTCTCTATATATATATATATATATATATATGTGTGTGTGTGTGTGTATTTATGGATGCATCATGTCTCTGTATCCTCACCTTCTGAAAGCACTTTCCTCTTGCAGAGTGACAGCTGGGTTTAATGCAGCCTGAAATAAAAAGGAAGTGAAATGTATTCATTCGTTCATTCATCACGATGCCCTCAATTCTCTCTTTAATTATCATTTCAACTTCGCCAGCCCAACCCCCTGCCACACACACCCCATGCCATTCCTACAGGCAAAGGCCTGGGGTCCTAATTATTCCATTAATATACAGATTTTTACTCTATTCTCCTTTTGCTTAAAAGTAGCCGTGAATATAGATATAAAAGGCCCTTTATTCCAGCTGAAAATGTTGTGCTTGTACTGTAAGTGGATTTGAGATGGCCCTGAATCAGAAAGTTAAGATGTTGCCAGACCTCTGTAAGCCCTGCACTTCTCAATCTGCTGTAAGAGAAAGAAGAGCAACACTGTAGATTAAGCATCTCCACTTGCTGTGTTAGTTTAGCAAATTAAATTAAATAGTGCATGTGCACTAATTACACTGTTATTATGCATCACTGCAATGTACTTAATGCGTACATCTTTTTGCACAATATATGTAATGAGACTGTTGTAGCAGAAAGGGTTAAGGTTAGGATTATACCTTGCAAAATGGTTTACTCATTAAGTACATTGAAGCTATGCATGATTACATTGTAATTATGTGCAAGTACACATGTATTTACTAAGTAACGACTATGTAAATACACAGTAATTAGAGAGTGGTTATAAAACGCCTTGACCCCGTTGTGCTGCTGCCACTTCATAGAACAGCATTCTTTCAAAGCCGCCGAGCGCTGTCTTCACAGAAATGCTTCGGTTGCATTTTGCCTTGCGCAGTCCCAATGTGGAAGCACTCATTGAGACAAATGGAGACCAAATTGAGCAGTTCTGTGCAATTTGGCATGACTGCAGCCTCTTCTATTTAACAACACGTGTTGCCATTGTCACGCTCTATTTAAAGCGAAGACCAGCTAATTAAAACCTTTGGAAAAAATGCACGTGGGGAATGGCGACCGGGCTATTATTGCTGTGTTTACTCTAATTGCACAGGACTCATGAACTGATTTATCTTCCAGAAACTTTGCTAAACTTATTTCAGCCTCTGCAAACCTGCAGGAGTTTATGAGATAATGAATGGGTAATTATATCAAAGGGAGTGTCCATGGAGCAGTTAAAGGCTGGATTGAGAGCCTTAACCATCAAAGGCAGGTAATGATTGCCTTGTTGATTGTTATTGCCTTAACGCTGTTTTGAAAAGGGGCCGTTTTATCACATTTTCAGCTCTGCTTCAGCTGTTGTTCTTTAAAGATCTGCAGGAGTAAATGTCTTTTTTTTTTTTTTGAGGGGTGAAGGAGGGATGTTCCAGCTGATGCCTGCATCATTGCTATTGAAACGTTTACTCTGTTGTGTGGTATTGCAAAATTCAGAGCGGGATCATGACAACATGCACCTCGTATATTGGCACGCACTGCTCCTCCCCGGATTCGTGCTGAAGTGAAACGTGACTCCGAATCACATTTCCTTTGTCTCAGTCCTGACAAAAGCAGATAAACTACCCCTCTTTATTCCGGGAGAACCACAGATGGCATTACGGTAACTTCAAAGAAAAAAAAAAGATAAACGCCATTAGACAAACCAGTCCCTCTTTGTGTTCCTTCAGCTGGTATAAAGTTATTAAAACACCCTGAGATGGCACTTGGACTGCTTTACCCTGTATATTTATCATCAGAGGAATCAATAAACACAAAGATTCAGTGCCTTTAAAAGCCCGCTGGAGGGAAGGGCAGAGACACACAGTCTGCCTGCAAAGCAGAAGAGCTTCCTTCGGATCCCTGCTAGGGGCATTGCACTTAATCTGCTTAATATTCAAAATGTCCTGGCAAGCCAAGTCCTGTGACTGTGCACTGCGTTAAAAAGTCAGGTTAGCAGTAATTGAATCTGAGTTAGATGAGTTTGATGCCACGCCAGACTAACTCACAACTGCATGACATACATTGAGGATCTGTATTTATGGTTGCAGAGAGAGTGATTCAAGAGGTAAATATTTCAGGCTGGTAAACACTGGAAATGCATTTACAGTAGGACCTTAGCTACATTACATTAGCCTGTAA
Source organism: Polyodon spathula (assembly GCF_017654505.1). NCBI lineage: Eukaryota > Metazoa > Chordata > Actinopteri > Acipenseriformes > Polyodontidae > Polyodon > Polyodon spathula. Next base: position 1,343,575 of record NC_054569.1, on the reverse strand, counting down.
CATGTACATAATTTCAGTCAAGAAGCAAAAATAGGGATACCAAGAGTCTGTGTTTTAAAAAAAAAATGTTTACACATGTTCAAAGCTGTTATAATCCATTTTTACATATTATACATAATGCAAACTTTACAAGGGGGTGGGAGGGTATTATGTTTACAGAAGTTTGCAAGGTTAACATTAAATGTTTTAGACAAGAATGTCCAAGGTTTCTCCATCAAGCTGTAATAATGCCTGACAAATTCAAATCTTCCAAGAGAAATCACTCAACAAATCATCAGCTTCCTAAATCCTGCCTGATCGCTTGAAGATTTTTCTAAGAAAGAAGAACTTTACACAGATTAGATTAGCCGTCAAATAAATATAAATTAAATCCGAAAGTGATGAGAAGTTGGCTTTCTTTAAAGAACCAGAGCACTGATCATACTGCAAGTATCCATTCCAACTGAGTGTTCCTGTGATCCACTCTCAAAGGACTCTTCATGTCACATTGAATTCCTTTATTGCTATACAGTGTAACAATAAAATCCATCTATTATTAATAACTCTGACTGGAAAAAACATTAAGGGCACCACCCTCCTGTGTTTGCATGAAGCCTTCGTGTCACTGTACCTTGACTTCAGTGCAGTGCAGCAAACAGGGGGCATTGCAATACAATGCAATGACATACGTGAGATTGCAATAAACATGTGTGTACTGCCTTTAAGCAAACTGCATCGGCGAGAAAAAAAAAAAGTCAAAATAAATGTCTTCTGTAGTTATTAAAAGAACTGGAACAGTTCCTTCATATACTGCTGTTTTCAAACCTTGGTTGGAATCCTTTGCATTTGTTCAGAACAGGGCTGAAATTTAGACCCAAAGCTGTTTGTATCAGTCATATTGACACCTGTATTGAATGCTGATTTACTGATGCATTGTCTGCTTGGATGGAAAGAGCATGTGTACATAAAGCGGCAAAATCACACTGCTTACGCTGCCTCACCTAATCAATGATAAATACGGGAATGTAGATTCCCAGAACTAGGGCAGAATCCAAGGGAACACTCAAGTATTTCAAAATTCTCTGCCTGTAATTTTAAAGATCCCAGCAAGTGCATGTACTGAAATGCTGCCCTTCGCATTCTTCATAAATGCTTTGAATAAAAGCATGTTGTGTTTGCAATGGATAGTGATAATGGCTTGGACAATGGAAAGCCTGTTTCCCCCGTATTGAACTTATGTGTAGTTGAGTGGATGATATACATCAGTGTTAAGGAGTCATCTCCAAGTATTTCCAAGAACGTCCAATGCATCTAAAAAATAAATAAAAAACACACCATTTTTAGAGTGATTTTGTTGTTGTTGATGTTTATTGCATCCATCAATAGCAAAGTCAACCCTAAAAGCATTAGCTGTTCTTGTAAAGTATGCATCTCTTAATAGATTATACATCCACAGAGGGACAGCTGCAGTCTCAGTGCAGCAAACACATGAAAACAGTGAGCTGTAGAGCCGAATTTAAACATTGCTTTCAATCTTTTTTTTAAAAAAAAAAGCAGTACATTGCTGTTTAAAGAAATGTACATTTTACATCAATGTCGTCTGATGAGTGCTGCTGGAGTTTCCCATATGCACGCTAGAGCACCTCAGCTTCATTTTATTAATAGATGTATAATCCTATATTTATAATCCTCACTTCCTCTGCACATGACACCTTTCTTTTGCAATTATAACCTAATTGAGGTGTAAATATAGTACCACAGTTGCTGCCTAATAATAGCTCTGCTATTCAAGCCCCCGAAGCAAAAAGGACCCAGGATAGAGGAACAAAAGTGCAATCCACTGCCCAGATCTACTTCCAGTTGACATCCATTACTCGGGTGTTAATAGGAAGTTTTGCTGGCGTGTATTGCTCCTGACCCCTTCACTATGAGGACCGCTGCCTGCTGCAGGCACTGACCCCTGCGATAAATTATGCTAAGTAACAGTAACACAATCTCAGCAGAACGGCGCTGTTCCCGTGCAGGCCAAACACGGTCAAAAGTAAACGATGTTCTGTCATGGAGTTATAAGTGAGCATGTCTGCTGCCGGGCTGGGATGCTATACCTGCACTGGCAATGATTTCAATCCGCATGAGTCCATTCACTGTCCTCAAACTGTCAAAGTAAAGCACTGCCTTGGCTGTCTCATGAGAATTTACATATCATGAGAATTGTATATGGTATAATTTGAGCAAGGGATAGTTTTAATTGAGACGTGAAAAGCACACTAGCAAAATTCTAGTTATGTAAGATTCGGAACCCAAACTGTAGAGTGACCTTCAAAATGCACACAGTGCATTATTCCTTATTTCTTCTTTGATGTCCATCCGTGTCCTGCAAGAACAGGGCCACAAAATGTTAACTGCAGAGACGGTCAAGAGGATCTTGCTCACAAAATAAATGCTACCGGTCATGAACTTGCATTCCCTGCAAATTCTGCAGTTTTAAAAGAAGCATAACTTCATAAATACAACAAATATTTATTTATATTTAAAACAAAATGATGTCAGGTACTATAATGGGTTAAAGGGAAGTAGGATTTTTTTGCAAACCTTACTTTCTGGTATCAGACTGCTGAAGTAACAGACTGGGAACAGTGCGCTGCCAGGTATTATTGAAATGAAAATATCTCTTCTGCTTTAACGTGCCTTTCTTTCAAGAGTTAACGAAAGTGCACCACAGGGACAAGTTAAGGAATTATTCAATTACCAAGAACCACTGAAAGCACCTTCGATTTAAAACTGTTGATTTCTTAATTTGATCCAACTTGAAATTAAATGTACTCGTCCTCCCCTCTGTACATTTCTCACCCGCTTGAAAATGGAAATTGAATTGCAGTCTCACGGCTTTAATCAAATTCCAGTCTTCAAAAGTGATCTTCTATTTGTTACAATTCAAATCCGTGGGATTGTACCACAGCAGGAATCATTTCCAAGCTGAAGTGACCTTTCCTCCAGGACCTTTTATTTTAACTACATTTATGTGAAAAAAAGGAAATTTATACTTGGAAAAGGTCACTACTGCAGATCTTCATCCTGCTCAACTCAGCAATTTGAAACCCTTTCAAATATTTAAAGGCATAGTTACAGGCCAGTTTATCAGCGCAAGGTATCTAACTATAAACCACCCTTTTCTTCTGCTTTGGATTCTGGAATGACAGCTTGTGGACCTCAGAAGCCACTGTCAAGGTGTCACTTGTCATAGAAGTCTCTGGTGTCGCGGCATTGGGCTTTTACAGAGGTGGTCATTTCAGAAGAAGCTGAAATAATATTCATCCATCTGATTTCCACATCTAAACCTTTGCGAGAGTTAAACTGCAGTGCGGGTTTCTATTTATTTCATTGCATTCTTCCTTAATTGTGAAGCCAATGACCCAAGCCTAGGCAATTATTTGTAAAGGAATTAGAAAATGTACATAAGAACTGTGTTTCATTTGAATTTCTATCTGTCCTGCAGGTAAATGCAATTAAGCAAAACGCACGGCGCTAAATTGATTCTTCCTTTCTTTCTTTCTAACAGAGGGACTGAATTGAACAGTAGCCTAGTTCAGAGTCTATATAACCGAACAGGAGTAACACATGACAGGGTGTTCAAATGTGGTCCAATATCCCCATGCCTAGGTGTGTGTTTAGTATCAGGTGAAGCCAAGTGCTGTTATACAGCCTATGCGTGGGGACCCCATCTGAACACCATGGAGTGCGCTAGTACACTTTTAAAATTGCTCTCCCTGTCACACGTTCCTTCTGAAAATACATTTAAAAGTGACTCAGGTATCATGAGGAAACTAACAATTTTGATGACCAGATCCAACCTGTCAGTTCTTTTTAAACCCTGTTTCGTGCACCTCATTGCAAAAATAAGAAAGTTTGCATATTTTTTATTGTGAGGCACATATGTCTTGTGTTCCTTATGGGGTTAACAAGCTTGAGGAGTTGTGCAGCACTTCAAAAAAGAAAAGAAAGCTTGTTTTTAACACCTTGCATTTAACGATGTTTGCCGACGAAAAGTTACAATCTGCTGAGTTGTTCTACTGGTTAACAGCTGCAGATATGTGCTTTGAAGAGACAGCTTCCGAGGAATCAGTTTTATGTATGTGTATTGTTGGACCCTGAATAAAGTCATCTTGTTCAAGATGACATCTGGAATGCTCTCAATTGTTCCATTCAATTCCATCTCTATTTATAATGCTGGGGTTCTCCTCTATGGGTGATTTATTGAATTAATACAATACCTCTTAATACAATACAGGCACTGTGGATTGCAATAGAAATACAGAGGGAATGGTCTGTAATACAGCAATAGAGTTTAAAGTGGTGATGGAAATACTGGCCATCGTTTGGTTCATTGTGGATTGTGTCAGACTTTAACTGAAGCATTTAAGCCTTTTAAGTTCCCATTAAAGTAATTTGCCTTAAACTTTGTTGTGATTAAATTAAACCAATTCTAAGGAATGGGAAGGGGTGCTTGGGTAATGCATCATTTACACTTGTTTTTCATTGAATTAGTTTGATCTCAACTTACACGCTAACAATGCCACATTCCTAGAAGTTTGCTGCAGTTTGCGTAAGGTTTGGCGTGATTCCTAAGGAACTTCAAAAAACGTCAAAGCAGCAGATTCTAAAAGAGACAACTCCAGCCAGTCAACTGATCCTTGAAATGACAGCACAGTAAGATTTTCTCTGTGAGGGTCGGTCACCAGTCCCACTTTACAAAAGAAAACTAGTGCAGAAAGTTTCAGCGGGTTTCTAAAGTGCTTTCAAGCACTAATAACAGTTCTGAAAGCTAGAACACGTGCGTGTCCTACCTTCATCTTCTCCGAAAGCCTTTCGACCAACGCATGCTGCCAGGTTGCATTGGAAGAGTCTTGATCTGGTTGCTGTGTTTGCTGCTGCAACGTCCTCATGATTAACCCATACCACATCAACGACTAATAAAACTAATGGTATGGACGTATTTAACCCTTTCATCAATTCATTTTTCTTTTTTTTTCCATTGCTTTTTATGAGACAAAAATTATATCCTCATATGAGGTCATCATCCAGTTGTACTTCTTTCCATAGTCCCCATATGAGGTTGCCATGCATGAAAGGGTTAAACAAACAATTGTTATAATAGTAGGTCTTTATTAAAACTATTGAATTAATACAATACCTCTTAATACAATACAGGCACTGTGGATTGCAATAGAAATACAGAGGGAATGGTCTGTAATACAGCAATAGAGTTTAAAGTGGTGATGGAAATACTGGCCATCGTTTGGTTCATTGTGGATTGTGTCAGACTTTAACTGAAGCATTTTACAATAAAATATTGTAAAAGCAGGAACCATTAGCAATAAAACACACATGCACATGCATGCACACATGCACTCTCTCACACACACGCACATGCCTGCACATGCATACGCACACACTCACACTCTCACAAACGCATTTGTTTGCATTTCTTGTGGGGGCGTCTCATTGACTCTCACTATATTTTTGTTTACTATTTCTAACTCCAGTCAAACAAAACTCCAAACAGTGTGAAAGTCGACAACAAACTGTTTTTTTTTTTTTTTTTAAAGGCACATTTCGTTTTTAAAAAGGTGTTACTATCTTTGTGGGGACATTTTCAAAAATGTCTGCACATTTATAGTTATACCTGCCCCCACACGCTCACTATTAAAAACGTTTCAATTGATTTGATTCAAGCCTAAGTTAGCTTTTCAGCTAGTTCTCACTGATTTTATGTCACTTTATCAATGAGGTGATGTAAATGTTTTGAAAGACATTTACATTGTTTTTTAAAACTCTCAATATTTCCTTCAATACAGAGTACAACAATTAGCATTTATAATACAGAATAAAATGCACTGTAAAACAAAACAATACTGGCAGCACTGTATATACAGTATGTATGCCATACTATATACTGTGACTGTGCTTGGAAATATGTAAAATGCTAAAGTGTAAAATCTCAAATAATCTATGTAAAGCCAAAATAAATATCGCCAGCAAGTATTGCAATGTAACCCTATAGAGCTGGGGGTGACCAAAGTTTCCTTTGTTCCAGCCCTAAATTGTTTAATTGAACCAATCAATCCTCTTTCCAGACACTAAAGCAGTTCATGATCTCATTTGACCTGTTAAACCTGGAGTGGAACGGCCCTCCAGGACTGTGATTGGACACCCCAGCTCTACCCTTTCCACTTTGGAGTCTGGGTTTAAATCCAGTCACAAGTGGAAATAACAGCAGTTTGAGTTGGCTTACCATAAAAACCGGTGTATAAGTTTTACTGGTGTATAAGTCACCTCCCCCCCTTTTGAGGCAACAATTTGTGGAAAAAGCCTATAGGTCACACTAGTGTATAAGTCACTCCCCCCCTTTTAGGACCCCCAAAATAACTAGAAAATAGACTTATACAAAGGTTTTTACAGTAATTATTCTGACCACAATTGGGGAAATCATAGAGGAAAAGGCTTTCGCTGCTAATGAAATAGAAGTAGGTCCTCGTTTTGAGACTTCTTCTATAGAGAAAGATTAAAACACAATACCAAAGCCTCACAGGGCCTCTCCACTCCCAACAAAATCAGTTATACTATCTATTGAGCTAAAGAGATTCATGCATGTTATGAGTCTCAGAGTAGATGCCCTGCTTTACTTTCCTGCAAAAGAACACAGCTTCGTATTTGCATATATATTGTATTTAGCAGATAAACATGATTTATCTTACACTGCATGTGGTTTCCGAGGGTGACGTGAAAGAATCCTCTGATAATTTAAGTGTGATATCTGAGAACTTCATCTCAGGATTGTACAGAGCCAGTGTTCCTTGGTTGGCTTTGTGGACTCACCCTCTTTTTTTACATGGCGTGCCTCACTGTCTCAAAATATGAGGTGTCTTAGGTGTATCATTGTCATTATAAATCAATCACCACCATTAGGAACTTGTCAAAATTTCTCAGTGCCTCTAATGTTGTTTATAGCAGGGACAGACAAGCAGTAAAGAACAGAGAGACTTGGTAAAGCAGGGTGGCACCTTGGACGTACAAAGACCCCCTTTCACCTGCGTACGAATGCCAGTTTATAATGTCGGTGGTCTGAACATGAAATCCTTTTTTTTTGTGATGATATAGTGCACTTCCGCTGCGGTTGTGGTTCTTATTGCTGGAATAATGCTCTGGACTAACTCCCATTGAATGTTAATTGCAGACAGCACTCAGCTCTTCCTATCAGACAGGGTTTTAAACAGCAGGAGACTGTCAGTCTTTCTGCCTCCAGCCGGCCAATTTGTAATCCCGTCGACGTTGATGTTGCAAAGCAGAAACGATGTACCCTTGGTGAGACATTGGCTCCTTTTCGTCTGACACTGAAAGCTGCTCAGACAGCACTGAAAACCACCACAGAAGTGTTTCATTATAGGCATCAACATTTATAATACGCTCACCCGCAGCGACCCCTCTAGTGCCACTGAGGGAATCTGTGGATGCAGACAGTTGTTACACACACTGAGGAACAGTATTTATTGTGGCTTGTAGATTTGGATGACAATTCAGCTATTTCCTGAAACTTGCTTCTGTCTACACACACTGTCTTCTTCTTCTTCTTCTTCTTCTTCTTCTTCTTCTTCTTCTTCTTCTTCTTCTTCTTCTTCTTCTTCTTCTTCTTCTGATGGAACCCAATTCCCTTTGGCATGTGGGTACAGTCATGTGCATCAGGCTCCTGTCAAAGGTGGGGCCATACAGTCAAGGGAAAAGACCAGGGTGAAATGGCACCCTTTAACAATTCCTTTCCAATACAGTAACAGTACAGTCACATTCAGTCAGTAAGTGCCGCTGCAGTGCTGCCCACAGAAATATATAAAACAGTGAAAGTCTTCTTTCTGACTGGTCTATTGCAACATGCTGTACATGGTTTGGTCTCTGCTGCAACTTTATTTGCCCTGCTTGACAGATTCGGTGTAACAATGCAATCACCATGCATGTGCTTGTGACAGCTCTCTTGCTGCATGTGTTAAGTGCAGGGTGCATCGCAATTATCAGAAAATGCACCATCTTGACATCTAACTTGTCTATAAAACCCATCAGATGTATAATCTGTTGTCTGTTGTTTGAGCAGTTTCAAAAGCATTATGCCTCATCCCATTCAAATGCTGTTATTTCACTGATCTGGGACAGAGTGTCATGTTATAGTGCCAGACAAAGTACAAATACGTTCAGGGGACCAGTTCAACAACCGCTTTATAACACACTGGTGCTGTTTTAATTGATTATCAAACGGTCGTTTGTTTTAAGTACTGTTTCCAACCCATGAGTGCGGTTATCATAAGGCAAAAACACTTAGCTAAACATGCCGTGTGTGCGTTTGCATTTGATAGTGTTTACTCAGTCTCCACTTATTATCAATTGGTGGAAATTGTAACACATCCATAATTTGTAAATGTGACATCCAGCTTCGTTAACTGTATGAGCTTATGGTTTCTCTCACCATTGTTATTTCTGTATTGTTCACCCCATTGTTCACCCACTAAAGCATCAACTCAGACATCGATGGATATCCTATTTGCACTTATATGAGATGCAGTCACCGCACATTGAAAACAAGTGATTGTCAATCTCTCACTTCACAATCACATTTTCAACTTCTGAGGAGGGTGCATTATTAATGCATTCAATATTAAAGTGCAAATGTGTCAAACCGCAACAAAGCAGCAAACGGGACAAACACACTTTAAAAATGAATAGCAAAATTGTTTCTAACGCACAACAACATGGAAAATACTTTCTCAGGGCCGCATGCTTTCACTGGGACCCGGTTGGCGATTATTGCAACTTCCCAGTCAGCTGGTTTGACGCTGAGTGGGTGCTTGCGATGCTGGTTAGCACCTGTGTGGTGTGTTGAGACGATACATTACTCTGAGTGGTTTTCATTCTTTTTGTGATAAATGAGCTGTCAAACTTCCAAAGCTAATCCATTCTATCATTGATCTTTAAGAACAACCACCCAAGATCATTTATCAGCAACACACTGCTTGATGAAGTGACAAAACGCATCAGGGTTGCTTTACAATTACCCATGTCTGCAGGCAATGAACAAAAAAAAACTTTCTTCGATTTAAACCCTCACTATGAATTCCATTAACTTTTCTACTTCAAGACACACTTTTAAAGGAGATGTGCTCCTCACTAGCATAACATTTTTTTTTATAACAGATACATTAGTAAAACATAAAACGCACAGAGGGACAGATGGTTCTGGTGGTGGTGGTTAGGGCAATACGATCAATCATTTTCTATTCCATCTATCAAGTGCCTGCCATGTGCTTGCATGCTTTTCTTTATCAGTGTGCAATGTGCCACCTATTGTCGAACTGTGACCGTACAGTATTTACGCTTAGCCAAGGAAAGTGCTTGGGCATTTTTTATTGTGTTCGGCTGCATGGCAACTGATAACGCACACATCCAGCAGTCCCAGTCCCTGCCAATGTTTGCATAAAGCCTCTTATCAGTACGATGGACCTGTGTATCTCTGTGTGGTACTGGTTCGTTGGCTCCTCTGTGCTTCATATCAAATAAAATGTATTTAAATTAAAAAGGTAAACCGCACAGAATCATAAAGGAAAGAGGTAATGCATGCAGTCCAACTGTCTTCCTGTTGAAAACAAAAAAAAAACAAAACAAAACTGCTGTAGAAATGGAGAGCCAGGCCAGGCTTTCTGTTTGTCGAGATAAAAACTGAACAATCCATTAAGGAATGTTAATCGTGCTTCTTGGGAAGTTGTGTTTGTGCTGCTTTAAAACATTGTGTCATGCTACCAGTATTGTAATGAGAATGCTGTTTGAATCTCCAGTGCTGAGTAATATAGAAATACAAATAGTGGCATCTAGTGGGCGCTTACAGCTATTTAATCCTACTGTACTCTCAGCCCATCGAATGGAATGGGAACACAAGGGTTGGTTGCAAATTGCAAACCATACGGTTTGAGGATGACTGTCTTACTAGTTAACTAAAGAGCAAGCCCTGTGGTCAAGAGGCAAGTATGCGTCTCATGGGGTTCTTTAGCGGCTCACCTGGTAAAAGCACAGCCGTGTGTTGTGCAGGGTGAGTCATACAGCGCGGGTCTTTTCTGGGGATTCCCAAGGCAGCGTTTCATTGGCTCAGATGCTCCCGTAGGTTACGGAGGCGAAACCAGCAGGGACTGATTCTCCATGTCGCGCCACAGGCACCCAGTGAGCTCAGAATGGACATCTGCAGGGCTGACCTTTGTCCTCTGGAGGCCGGTAGCTCTCTGACATCTGCTCTCGAGTTCCTGGGTGTAAAACAAGAAGCTGGCTCGCTTGTGGGATTGGAAGATGCCCACAGAACCTTCAGATCTCTTGAGATGTGTGGGGAATTGCTGTGGTGAGGAGACAAAATAACTGGACATTCCAAACTGGGGAGAAACTAATTAAATAAACAAACAAACAAACAGTGTAAATAAAAGTTGAAAGGAAGAATCAAGGTAACACAGGCTTAGCTCTATTCAGTGCCTGAACTGCAGCACTCAGTGTAGTCCTGAGGAAGATTACATTGCAGAATGTGTGCCTGGGCTCTTAAGACGTCTGTGTGCTTTTTTTTTTTTCAGAAAAAAAACCGTATAGCACATGCACAATATAATTTAGCATTCTTTTCTGTCCACTCCTCCACCTAGTTTGGATTGCCAAGTGCAGCCACAGATCTAAACTGTTTTGCTGACACCTCTTTGCCTGTATTATTTGTGGGTCACAATAGGGTTTTCTGTGCAAGGTGAAGAAAGATGATTTAAACAGCAGGGTGACCCAGCCCTCCCTGAGCATCATAGAAATAGTGAAGTATGTGAGAAGCGCTACCTAATTACAACCCCAAAAGGATAGTGTCTTTTTTTTAATAACTCTGCCCTTCAAAAGAAGCACAATTCTCACTGCAAATGTTAATCATATACCAACATTAATAATGTAATTATGTTATTTTACCCTCAGGAAAGTAATGTGATAATGAATTCCACTCAGCTAAAAATAATGTACATTTAAGAATTAAAAAAAAAAAAAAATCTGTTACAATTTAGTCATAGAAAGCCAGCACTTTGCTTAAAGACTTCTTCAGGGAATTTGCTACTTCATTGACGAATGACTTCAGAAAACTCCGGATTTTGCCAGCAAAACTCAGAAACTTTCAAAGTCGTCTTTTTTTTTTTTGTCAGAACCATTTTGAAGAACATTTTAGATCTTCTGTGTAACATATTCAGAAAAACAAGGTGTCAAGACTGTTAAAGTTTGTGGTATATAATTTACTGTCAGGCATCCACTACCTCAGTAAACTCAGCAGTTTGAATCATTTATATCGAAGGGATGACGAGAGACAGGCCTGTGGTCATAGGTATTTGACATCTTTTCAAAACAAGACTGTCAGAAAGAAAAGTTAGGAGGTGTGAAAATCTGGAAGGAGTTTCTGGAACCAAATGGAAGTTATATAGTTTCACATGCTGGAATGCCTGGGAGTGCTGGGACTTTAGTGTTTCTCAGGACAGTTCACTTAGCTTTCTGTCATGGTTACTCTTTGCCTGGGTGACTTTTTTTTAATGCAGGGTTTCAAATATCTTTTGCCATAAACAGCAAGAAAGAAATGTCCGTAACAGTTTAATTTATGGGACCTGTTATAAGTGGTAATATAACACCTATAATCATGTTATTAATGATGATATTAAAGAGTTATACATAACACTACATAAAGTGTCTCTAATTACTGTGTATTTATATAGTAGTCACTTAGTAAATACATGTGTACTTGCACATAATTACAATGTTATTATGCATAGTTACAACCCAATAGTTATAACCCTAATTCTAACCTTACCCTAACTCTAACCCTGTCCCTAACCCTACCTCTAATGCCAACCCAAACAGGCTACACTATTGAAAGAATGTTTTTTTATAAACATTATCCATAAATTGAACCACTACATTATGTCCAGCGACTCTTTTTTGCTTCAGGCAAAAACTAAACTAAATCTTCAGTGAAAAAAAAAAAAAAACACTTGCAACTGATTCACTGAACTGAAGGGAAAAAAATGCTGCAACAGCAAACCTAAATACAAACAAATGTGTGCTATTATAAAGTTATTAGGGAGTTTAAATGATTTTAAAAATGCATTTCATTATTTGAATGTATTGGTGCATAAATCACAGTCTCTGGGGTCAGGTGAGCACCAGTAGAAGCAACTCATTAGGGAAACTGTCCAAACATTAAATCTAGAGGAATAATATGAATCTTGGGAAACTCTACACTGGGAGGTATTACCAAATCTGTCTTACGATAACACAAGGCTCGTTTAAAGTGACAACTTGGAAATAAGCATGGAAGATTTGGAAGGTAATGCGTGAAAATGCTGAATGCTTCATCGGTATGGAGGTGGTGTTAACAGCTGCTGTTGAAATAGACCGCTGAACATCATCAAGCTGGGAGATAAAGAAGATACTGTGAAATGATCCAGATTGAACGACTTCAACCCATCGATAAGAGTGACGAGCACAATATTAAAACAAGGAAGATACAGGGCTGTACATTGCTGAGCAGGTATTTCGTAAGAACATGAGCCTAATGACACTGTACATCAGATTATAATACTGGGTTAGGGAACGAGGATCAAACCCAGGACTCCACTAAGAGTTATATCATGCCCTGATTTTCAGAGCAAATTTGTCAGCTACCAGAGAGAGTTCATCTTTTATTATCTTTATTTTGCTATCATTGAATGCACTGCCCACATTTTGAGCAATAGCACATTTATTTCTTCTGAGCTATGGGGTGCACTGAGTTTAAATATCTGTAGTCTTCAAACAGGGCTGGATTTGCAATCACTTGAACTAGTTCTTTACTGCAAGAAGATAGTATGACATTATACTCCCTGTTGACAATTCCAGCAATGACCTGCATTGGACTTTACTGTACATTTTCAAAGTTACGTTTCCATTAGATAAATGACCAGTATGCACAAGCAGAACATGTAACAGGGTTTCCAGACCCAACTCTTGCTGGTCAGCAATACATCCTGGAGCTTTTAGCTGTGATCACTGTGACCAGGGTGTTAGCTAATTAATTTATCTAGTTACAAAGCATACTGTTTAGTTTTGCATGGGGTGGCAGGCTGTGCTCTTTGGTTGGAGCTGGGCTTCAGTCCTCCTGGTGGCACCTCATTGTTTTTGCAGACTGTTTCCAAAGTTTAAAAAAACTTGATCAACTTGAGTCAGATTTAATCAGTACTGATTGATAAGACTCAATATTTTGCTTTTATGAAACATTAAAAGCCCAATAAAAAAAAAAAAAATACTTAAAAGGGCAGGAGAGGATGAGAAGGAACAGTAAAGCCTAGAGGTATTTCAAAAGGTGGAAATTGCTTAATCGTTAAGAAAATAATATGAAAAAGAGACAGGGCAGGAATTAATGGTACCTCTTTTATCAAAGTCTGCATTAATTAAGGTCTTTATTTGATCTCTGTTCGCTCTACAAGAATCACAAGGCCCAGATTGTGCCAAGTACCTTACCGATCAAACCTAGACCCTCACAGTGTTTTTTTTTTGCTGAAGCCAGACACCCACTGAAATGAACAGAACGCACTTCAGTGCTGAAATACTAGATAATGATAACAGCCTTTGTTGTGCAACACTTACAACTCTCATTGTGCAGCTGTTCAAGCCAATGTAGACAGCATTATGTTCTTACTTAGTCATGGGTTAGTTCAATTGGACATCACCCAGAAAATAGAGACTCAGGTGTGTTAATTAATCTCAAAGGAAGGCTGCTAAGCAGCAGACGCTGTATCTGTACCACATTATATTGTATATCACCTCCTTAGACATGAAGCCTCTAGAAATCGCTGATACATGAAATAAATAGGATGCAGTCTGACTAACGTGCTTTTATATACTAAGGTAACAGATAAAACAAAAGGAATGTCCCTAAAACAGGATTATTTGGAAGAATGAACCCAAGCCCAGAAATACCACACAGGATCACAAAAAAAGAAAGAATACTCAAGCAATACCTCTGGATATTAAGACAGGGCATATATTATTCAAAAGGATCTGCAGATACATTAGCAAAGTCACAGCATTACATTGCTTTGCTGGGTGGAAGGGGTTAGGGGTCTATTTTGCCACTCTCCATCTAATCCAGCAATTCTCTTCTGGGTTCATCACTGAGCTTAGTCTGGGCTATATCTGGAGAATCTTGTTGTTTCCACCCCACTGTTGAAACATTTAATCACAATCAACATATACTGTAATCTATGCTATCTATGGGAATACGATTGAGGGGTTCAATACTTCTGGGGATCACTGTATTCATCTGAAAGCCAGGGTGATAACCCTTTAATATAAACATATATACCCAGTATCTCTTCCAGAATGTCTATGGTCCTGTAATAATGTGTATGAGGCAATGTATACAGAGCACGTTTTAAAATATAAATGTTAATGCGCAGAAACAGCGGCTGACAAAACTGTGCCTGAGCTTCTCTCACTTATTCATTATCATAAATCAATAATTGATGGACAGATGGAAGATCCTGATAATTGAAGTGAGATGTAGCAATATAACTGGCAAGTGCTCATTTCCATGCTATTCACTGTGTCAATCAGTTTCATAATTAATATGATATTAGTGCGTCAGTTCTACCCATTGCATTTTCTAGTTCATAATGTCGACATGATACTGCATTTGCTGGACTATAGTTGGATGATACTGTACAGTACGCAATGGTGAGTCAAGGATCTTTGTACTTTAGGATGACAAACTCATTTCCCCTCCATGCAAGGTGTAATAAGTAGGTTATTAACACATTATAGATGCATGATATATTAAGTGCAATGTAATAATGAGTCAGTAATAGCATTTGAAAATGCTTCATAAATACATTTTATTGCAGGGTCTCATTTGAAGAAATGTATTATGGGGTGCAAGATTTAGTTGAGGGATGTGTCAGACCCCGTAGCTCCATATTAAAGAAAACGCTCATAGCTTACAGCAGCAGCAAAACGAATTAGCTTCTGTGTAAGCCAGTATGATCTTTTTGAGTTGTGTTGTGAGTATAACTGTAATGTTGTTACCATGTGGCAGTGATTGGTGAAAGTTAATTCCAGCTCAATCAATATATCAACCTGAAGTTTCAATTTCATGTAATAGGACTGTGTATCACTTCTGACAAGCACTGACCCAGCAGGCCTCCTCACAGTCCTTTGCAAATACCTAGGAAGCAAGGTTGAAGGCTTCACAGAGCCGAAAGAGAATAACGATGAAACACCAGCTCATATATAACACTGCGCGTGCAGTTACAGACAGACCAAAAGACCAATCTGAACTGACCCCAGGGTTTTGAAATTGTCTCACCACTGCAGTTCCCTTTTTATCCAAAACCAGCAGGCGGCCTCCTGTGGAAGATTGTTATTAGTTTGTATGAAGACTACATGCAAAAGACATGATTGCAATTGTGACCAACAAATCGCTGTTTCAATGTTGTTCTGATGTTTCTTGGCTTGGTTTATTTGTGCTACCAACATCAGTATTTAAAAAAGAAATATGTAGTCTAGATAAATGGCTGGGTGGGGTGATATATAGATAAATGGGGGATGATATATAATATATATATATATATATATATATATATATATATATATATATATATATATATATATATATATATATATATATATATATATATATATATATAGATAGATAGATAGATAGATAGATAGATAGATAGATAGATAGATAGATAGCAGCAGCTTCCACATCACAGACAGCACTCCTCAGTATGGGCAGCACGCCTCTACAGCTTCAGCACCATGGACAGCACTCCTCTACAGCAGCTTCAGCACCACGGACAGCACTCATCTGACGCAGTTCCTATTCGATGGTCAGGGATCAGCACCAAGGACAACCCTTAGCTGGTGCATCATTCAGCATAACCCGACAGGAGCCACGGCCTCATAGCTATTGTCTGAAACTGCACTGGATTATTCTTCAGGGATTATTGTTTCCACAGCTAGCAGTGAACCATTGTACACAGCAGAGAGGTTTTTATGGTAGTGTAATGACAGACAGCCCTTGGAATATTCCCGGCAGAAGGGTGATGAGGATTCAAGGAAGGGGCATCATGCTGCTTTTGAACTTCATATCACATGTTACTAAATTAGTGGCAAAGGCAGCTGGTTGGCCACATCACAACAACCCCCCCCCCAGTGATTTCTAGACTGCTTTTTCTTTATTTGTTACAGTGAGATTTCTCGGTTCTGCTGTTCACACTAATATCAGCATCAAATTGTTGATTTGATAATTGCTGATCTGCCCAATTCTAATCATGTTTGAACTGAAGCTCTGAGTCCCCACGGTTCAATTGTGAGCCATTCCTACAGATACTAAAAAAGATTGATGTGGAAGAGAAGAAGCGAACGAGTCTCTGGGCTATTTATAGGGGACACCTGCAGCACTTCATAGCTATCATAACAAATATTAATAATAAAGAATAGCAATATGAGTTTGGGTTAGTCGAGATTTCATGGACCCTTGACACTGGCCAACACTTTCCTTTTTAAGGTTTCCATGGTGACATAACCACGGGGAAATAAAACTCAATTGTCATTTTGTCTTTATGGGTTTCAGTCTTTGCCTCTGAAAAACCCATAAAGATAAAAAAATAAAATAAATCAGTGAGGCAAATACAATCCTCTGAAGTGTTAACTGAAGCATTGAAGTGGCCGGGGGCGATGGTATGATTAATGCAGAGACCAGGGCAGGTCATATCCTCTCATGGCATTGATTACATGATATTTCACATGAAAGATGCACTTGAGCGGTACCTTGAGTTCCACCTGTAACTCTGAAGAATTCATTATGGTGTTTCAATAAACAGTAACACAATAAGTGTCTATATTTACTACAATATTATTATGCAACATTACAGTGTACTTAATGTGTAAATCTTTTTGCATGATATAACAGTAACCCTAATCCTTTTCTTATCCTGCAAAAAAGATTTACACATTAAGTACATTGTAAATGTGCATAATAACATTGCAATTATGTGTAAGTACACATGTATTCACTAAGTAACTACTACGCAATTACACAGTACTTTGAGACACAATATAAAGTGCTACCCAATACACTTTTTAAAGTTTAATCCTACATAGCCAATGTATAATCACTGTTTTATTGACATGTAATGACAGTGTAGTTTGTAGGCACTTAATGTAAAGTGCCAAAGACTTCAAAACTAGTGAGGAAACGAACTGGACACTCATTTGTTACTGCCGCCAACATACATGTTCATGTTTCAAGCACAGAAAGAAACTGCTTTACATGCAGCTGCTGGTTCTAAATCCAGTCCCTTGAAACACAATGCAGAACAAAACAATAAAGCTTAGAAGAACATGAAATAAATTCCCTCCTGAGGTTTTAGCTGAAGCTTTAGTCCTATTTGTAGTGATTTTGATCCGACTGGCTTCTCTGGGCTGTGAAACAATGTCCCAATAATCATCCGAGCAGGAGTGGTTCCTACATTGATTAGAGAAGATCATGTGATTAGATTCTCATCCAGACCTAATGTATCCATGTGGTAGGGGTGTACATTCTCTACAGATATATACAGAATATACTGTATGAACGGTATATAGGGTTAAATATGTACAGCATTTCCAGTAATAAATCTTTCCTTGAGTGCATTCACTGTATTGTTTATTTTATTCATGTCTTGTTGCAATGTGCTCAGCCTATCGCATCATAATAGCATAAACCTCTTCTGACACTCATTGGAATTGAAAAGGTCTGATCAGCCCACTGATTGACGTATATGTTTCATGCATTCGAGTCCGGGAATGAGCCACACATTGTTCCAGTAATACAAGGGTTAAAATCCCAGTTTAAATGGAGGTGTCTTCAAAGAGTGCTCAAGTCTGCAGGGTAATGTAAAGGCTTACCCAGATCTTAAATCCCTGTTCACGGTTATTTAATATTTTTTAACACAGAGGAGTGCAGAGACGGATGGTGTGGGTGTAAGTGACTCCATTAAAACTATTCTAATGAATACTACCTGAGAGGAGAGGAGCAGATCTATCTCAATTCAAAGAATGCCCTGCACTGGCAGTCTGGGAGTGGATTTTAGAATGGGGTGTTCGTTTTAATATCCCCTGCCATTTGTACTAACGGAAGTAAATGCTGAGAATCAGCATATTGGAAATGATCCTTCCCTCCAGAGTAATTGGAAAGAGGTGTTTTAACATGTATGCAATTTTAGAAAAAATCCAATTTATTCAGAGATACGTCTATTTTTAGGGTTATGAAGTGGATTAGATTCTCAATATTATTTGCTAGTTTGCCTTTGCAAGCTGATAGCCACAGCGTTTCGTTATCACAAGAACTTCATATCATTTAGTCTCCTCTTAAAAGGATTTAATAAAAAAAAAAAAACACTTAGATTTTAAATCATCTTACTTTTTCAAATGTTATTTATTTGGTATCCCTACATATTTCAAAACATGAAATACTGGTGTAATTAAATGTTGCCATTAAACGATATTTGTATATAAATGCATAATTATGCATGAAGTAAAAGCTTGAAGTGTTTATTGGAATTCAAATATATTTCAGAGTTCATTAATTTTTTTTTTTTTTTTTAAGATTAGACAAGGGGGGGGGGGGTAGTATGCTTCATTAATTTCTTATAAGACCTGCTTTTCATAGAAGGCAATTATAATATCACCCTCGAGGAATTGCAGGTTACACATGCATATGCATTCCAGGTAGTTTTGAGAAAGAAATGAATGCCTAGTAATCCTGTTCTTGATTGGGAATTAAGATACAGTTTGTACTATTGCAGAATTTTGCCAGGAAGGCATTTACATAAGGAATCGTTTTAAGTGTGAGGTGGATGCTACAAATTGCAGTTTACAGCCTCTATCATGTTCAACCCCAGTAGCAGGAATGTTAATGCTGTATTTAAATTCTGCAGCAAGATTATGATAATCAGCAGGTGTGCAATTAACCAAGTGTTGTTGGAAAAATTAACAGTGTTATAGAAAGTAGGCAGTCAGTATAGTGACAGATGTCACACAGAGGATAATAAGCGTTGTTAGAACATGTAGGTTGTTATTAAGAAGTTACAGACAGAAATGAAACTGGCTGAGATTGAATAGAGTGTCACTGTTTGATGCAGGACAAGGGAGCATTTCAATTGAAAGATCTTCCTCCTTTCCTTTTTGTCTTAATCTTTAAAATGGACAGAAGACCAGAACCAGACGATCTTAAAGCACGTCTAGGTGCATATAAGGACGATGGTATTTAGTATGTGACAGACGATCCACTGCTGAATTTAGTGGTATGAGTAAGACCCAGAATATTGTACTTACCCTGTGACAGTGCTAAGAATGTTATCCACCAGGGAGAATTTTATTTTTTGCGTCTGTTCCTGTGGTCTTTGTGCCCTGTGGAAAGATAAAGGACTTCAGTCTTAACCAAGGACCAAGGACCTTGAAAATGATCCAGCAGGTTAGAGAGGTGAGGTGGAGCCTGCTGCAGAGAGACCCTCTTACTAATGTAAATGAACTGAGCCTGACCCCAGAGAATTAATTCCACGATGAAGATTTAGCTTCTATTGGGACACTTCCGCTCAGCCGTTCGAATCAAAGCCAACTGCAAATCATTTATTTCAAATCACATTCACTCCTAAATAATTAACAGCAGGGGATTAAAATGATCACACTTCCCGTCATTGCTCAAGGGAGCAAGATTGTTGAAAGAATTAATAAAAAACAAAAAACAATGATCCTGGATTCAATTATTTTAGGTCGGGAAATGAAAGGACGGCAGTAAAATAAAGATTTTATTTGTGCGACGAGGTCAGGTCATGGTTTGCTGCAAAAGTAAATAAATAAATAAATAAACTTGATTGCTACATTTTAGCTAAAGGAGATATCCAACAGCTTAGTCTGTTAAGGCTAGTAACAAACACAAAGTAAAAGCAATGTAAAAGCATGGTGTAGCACATGGATATATGGCAAAGAATGTGGTTAGGCTACATGGCACGCAGCTCTACATAATATTTATCATGTGATTTATCATGGTTTCTCCATTTGGAGTGGATTATGCCATACTGTTCTACACATCTTTGCCCCAGTCTCAGGAAACTACCTATCCTTTTACCATGACATACCACACAGCTTCTACAAAGGGGGAGTATTGGATAAATTCAGAAAACAGCTCCAGAATTGCTTGGAACCTGCCCTTCTTGGGTTTGGGAGAAGACACCAGGGCCAGTGAATAAGCACACAGAAATTGTTAGGGATCCACTCCATTTCTCTCAGCAAATGAGAGAAACATTATATGGCAGCTCACACATGAGGCACTATTGTGCTGCGGGAGGAAAGGAAAGCATCAATAAGGAAGTCTATGTATCACCGGCCATGTGACAGACCTAATCTTTAAATGACAGTACTGATCTGCACCATATCTCTCCTCTGATGGCTTTTCTGGGTCATCAGTCTGAACGCAACTTAACAGGATTGTGCCTGGTATCAATCTTCCACAGTATATTGCTAAAAACCAGCAGGAAGACACAATAGAGCCAAGCAGGAGAAACCCTCATGAGGATTGAGTGTTTTAATATGCACAGTAAGCCAATGCATTAGGGGTGGCTGCACATTCTCAGCCATGCTAAACAGCACCTCACATATCAGTTATTTAAAACAAGGTTACAGATCTCCTGCATGTATCTTGTTGACTTGACTGAGACCTTCCCTCCCTCGCTAAGCACACGGCACACTCTAGTCCAATAGTCCACCTAGGACTTGAAATCAACCTGCCCCCAGGATTAAAATACTGCCCAATGAAGTCAAACACTGTAAGCCAATCTCCATTATGCCTTTAGTATTTCCCTATATCTTTAGCAAAACTAATGGAAGATCAGCCATACTAGTTGAGAAATCTTTAGTGGGGTCGAATTTCAAACAGGGTTTAGACTGGTGTATCTCCTGTTTGGGCAGGAGTATAAAGGTGTTTCAAAATCATCAAATTGCTTCTTCTTAAGCTCTTCTACACATTTAACCATGTTAATATGCATAGCAGTTAAACATTCCCATTGTAATTTGCAATTTACATGTCTAAAATGAGTAACTTAGACATCTTGAGTTGCACCTGCTGGTAATTGGGGTGGTACTCATACAGGGGACAGGCTGCTTCAATATTGTCCCTATTTCAAAGAGCCGTCAATATGTTCCAGCTTTCATGCAGCAGTTACAGTAAAGAGTAAGGAGGGCTTTCATTATGTGGCATGCTGTTTCAAACAAACATGATGCAATCAGAAAAGTAATTTAAGCACGCTATTGACGTTGCTCCTCAGAATTACATGTGCAATTTATAGAAAGTGATTGCTCCGCCCGGCTCCGATGGAAATGGAGCTGAAGAGATAGAATTATTCAAACTATTCCCTGTCTGCCGTGAAACTGGGGACAGCGTAATCATCTTCAAAATTAATTATCAGGCACTTGTGCTAACTTGCTGCCGGGTGGCACTGACTGGATATATCTACATATAGAACACTATTTTTAAAGGCAGAGAACTCATTTATCAAACGTAGGACGCTTGCTGCAACATGCAGACACTTTGACTGCATTTTAGCCGGGCTGCTTATTAAATAATGTGCTGCATTATTTATTACGTGCTTTAAGCTCCAGATTCGTGTGCGTTTTCATAACCTGGTTGTCCTCCAGAACCTGCCTGCCTAGCACATGCAGGAATTAATCAGACATTGCCATTGGAATGTAGCACAGTTATGGAGTTAGCTGCAGACATATAAGTGTCTATGGACTTATATAAACTCGATCAGTGTCACCAATTAGATGTTATTTGTGGCCACAGCAGGTCTTCAGTAACAGCCTTCCCCCCTCAACCTCAGTCAAAATTGCACCTCTTCCCTTTCTCTCTCACACACACACACACACACACACACACACACACACACACACACACACACACACACACACACACACACACACACACACACACACACACACACCTGAAATATGTAGCTTCTGGGATTGGCAACGGACCTTATTTGAAACAAACATCCCTCCAACAAAACAATATAGTTTTCTTGCTTCCTTCTTGACAGTTCTGCTTTATATATTACCCCAGGATATGTACCTGTAGACATTTTGTCCAGGGAAGTTTTAACATGCAGGACAGATGAGTCCAGCAGAGCTGAGAATGTGTATCTTTGCCTCAGAGTCCAGTCATTAAATATATCTTTAACGGGTTTAAATAAATACATCTCGAGTGCTCTTCATTATACCATTCGATGCAGTTTGGCTGCACCTTTTGTTATGTTATGATTTGTCATTCTTTAATGCCTTTTTAAACATACCAATGGTACACTATTCTAATAGTCTAATACCAGCGTGGTACTCGGAAGAAAACAAAGACAATAGCAGGTCATTTTTTTTGTGCCAGTTTTTTATTAGTTTCTATTTTTGAACAGTCTTTGGACCCCTGTACTACCAAGTGTTGAAGACTATAGACTTTAGACTTTTTCTATTTGCAGTAGATCATCTTGGGAACTCTCGTGGCTGTATCTCTTGGCACTGGTTTTCCATTTAGGGTGCAATTGCTGGTTATACAGGTGGAGTATAGACCTCGGTTCAAGGTGAGCTGTTGTTACATCAATGTAAACCCTTATAAAACTATACCACGCTATTTATGCACTGTTTTATTTTTGCAGTTTTCCCCACCTGCTTTTCCCAAGGTTATACTATGCATTTACCATAGTTCACCCTGGTTCACCATACCTAACTGTTCCTTACCATGCTTTCAATATATCTCATTACAGTTTGCTATGCTTTTAGTATGGAACGCTTTTATAAGGGAAAGTGTGCAAAGGATCGTGTTTCATAAGAGCTGAATCAACAGCAAATTAAATGAAAGTGCATTTTGGCAAAGTTGCTTTTGCCCATACCCGCTCCAACTGGGTTGGGCCTGAAGCTAACTAAAGTGGCATCCAAAGAAGGTGATATCACACTTAGAAAACATGACTTATGCGTGACACCTCCACCACCACCCTCCGCTCCTTCACGTGAAGCAGCACCAATGCTCTTAATCCTTTTCTTTGACTAGAATTTTCTATGATACCAAATGCAGGCAACGCATTAAATGACTATTTTATCCCATCTCTCGTTCGTATGTAGTATACTACACATCCTTGCAGCCTCCCTCTGTTGTGATGTTTAAGCCTAACCAGGCTGAGCAGGAATATTAGCGTCCCTCTGGCAGATATATAGATACACTCAGTGTTGTGCTTATTTGTTTTTCCGGGGACTGGCTCTCTCTGCAATGCTTCTCTTCTCCCCGAAGCTGACAGCTGAAGAATGATAGCGGCTCTGCATCGTAGATCCAGGCTTGTCAGACACAGACACATTGCAGGGATGGCAGGCCTGTCGCAAAGCTCTTTATTAATCCCAGGGGATGACACAGAAGCAGGACTAAGCCACAGACTGCTAAAAGCTATTCATTGCCACTAAGCATTAATGTCACATTCCGTGTCAGTGGCGCGGTTTAAAGGTCCTTCTGGGGCTGGTGCTGACAGGAGCCTCTTGGCAGTGTATCAGTGTCTGTCGCGAGAGGAAGCTGCGAGATGCAAGAGGACCGAGAGATGTGCTCCTGTTTTTTTATCGGGCTGAGAAAATGAAATAAGAGAGCAGGCTGACGTGGTCACAGCTGTGCCTGGCCTGTGCTGCTTTACAGATGAACCTGCATTCTGGATCTGACTATTCAAGGTGGAGGGTTACTCTGACTAGGGCTGAATGCAGCGGTTATTTGATTGTTCGGGCTGAGCTCTCCACAGGTGAGGGGCCTTGGTGTTGATTGGGCTCATTTACCATTTCAGGTGAAGCAACGGAACAAACAGCTGCCTGGGATTGTGTGGACTTCTGGTCTCCACAGTCTAAGAAAATAAGTTGTTTCTTCATAACAGCTGTTTCTTCATGTTTCACTTTGATCGGAAAATTGGCCCAGTCAACACCAATGATCCTCACCTGATTTCTGCAGAGCGTTCCACAGAGGCTAACTATGACAGCACTAACTATGACAATGCATTTATTTAGTTTGAAATGTATTAGAACCAGCAGCCTTTGAATGAGATATACAGATAGATATCTGCTTCCCAATGTGACAGACATAAAAACTGCATTGGAAAAGGTCAAAGTCACCATCCAAATTCACCATGCTAAACTTTTATTTATGAGTGGAAAGGGACTCCAAAAGCATTAACAGACAAGTGATTATAAAAAGAACCCTGTTAAATTTTAACCGCCCATTGTAATGGAGTATCTGCAAGAGTGGCATGTTACATTTTCAAAACAGTGGGATACCAGACAGCTTGATAATAAAAATGCTGATGCACTGATAGCTTTTAATATAGTTTCCATTTTAAAGACACAATAACATTGTAGTGCATATTGTATTGGAGATAATGAATCACCTAGAGTAGGGCTCTGTTACAGTGATGTGTAGTACAGAGGTTATAAGTTGAGGGACAGTTGGGGTCTGTGTTACAGTATAGACGGGTACAGATTGAGGGAGAGTTGGGGGCTCTGTTACAGTATTTACGAGATTGTAGAGGAGGTCGGGGGCCCTCTGGAACAAGTGACTCGAGGGGTACAGATTGAGGGAGAGTTACAGGGGGCTGTGTTACAGTATAGAGGGGTACAGATTGAGGGAGAGTCACAGTATAGAGGGGTACAGATTGAGGGAGAGTCGGGGGCTGTGTTACAGTATAGAGGGGTACAGATTGAGGGAGAGTCGGGGGCTGTGTTACAGTATAGAGGGGTACAGTATAGTATAGAGGGGTACAGATTGAGGGAGAGTCGGGGGCTGTGTTACAGTATAGAGGGGTACAGATTGAGGGAGAGTCGGGGGCTGTGTTACAGTATAGAGGGGTACAGATTGAGGGAGAGTCGGGGGCTGTGTTACAGTATAGAGGGGTACAGATTGAGGGAGAGTCGGGGGCTGTGTTACAGTATAGAGGGGTACAGATTGAGGGAGAGTCGGGGGCTGTGTTACAGTATAGAGGGGTACAGATTGAGGGAGAGTCGGGGGCTGTGTTACAGTATAGAGGGGTACAGATTGAGGGAGAGTCGGGGGCTCTGTTACAGTATAGAGGGGTACAGATTGAGGGAGAGTCGGGGGCTGTGTTACAGTATAGGGGTACAGATTGAGGGAGAGTCGGGGGCTGTGTTACAGTATAGAGGGGTACAGATTGAGGGAGAGTCGGGGGCTGTGTTACAGTATAGAGGGGTACAGATTGAGGGAGTGTCGGGGGCTGTGTTACAGTATAGAGGGGTACAGATTGAGGGAGAGTCAGGGGCTCTGTTACAGTATAGAGGGGTACAGATTGAGGGAGTCGGGGTCTCTGTTAGATGATGTAGGACTTGTCAGGTTGGGCATTACAGTGAATATTTCTGAAGGTGACCTCAAGACTCAGTCCATCAACTGAATACTATCAAAAGCCAGTAGTGCAAAGAGAATTGATAGTAGGAAAGTGCAGGGTAAAGGTAAGAGCAATAGGGAACGCAGAGAAAAAAGAGAGAAAAAGAAGAACCGAGAGATGGGAAATCAATACGGAGAGGGAACAAAAATAGAGAGGGCATTTCAAGGCACATCATTATACTTTAATGCATTTCAATGCACTGTGAGGATGACTCTAATGCATTAATATAAATGCAGACATATCGCGCAATGAAAGTGTGCTGCTTGCCGCTACACTTCTCCTTTGCCTCGCTCTCATTATAAAAGTACTCCCGAGCAGCTTCACGGCCTGACAGCAGGCTGCTACAATGAGGATCTGGGCTATCTCATCATTGTGCCAACGCCCGAAGGCTGTCTGCTCCCTGGAGGAACCTGCTTTCACTCTCTGACTGTACCCACCCTTATACAGAAGACATATATAGTGTCTAATACAGTGGATATGTTTTCTTGTAATACAATTGTAATGCATTTCCTAGTTAGCTTTGCTAACATATTTACATGTCTATATATTCATACCAAAAAAGTCATACTGGATGAATCTCATGTTGATTGTATTATTTTAGTTGAACTACAGGTGTATAATGTTCAGTTCCCTACATGAGAATCTATAGTGAGAATTGCTGCTTTTCATGTGATAATTCTGCACATTTATTAATGTATTTGAATATTTCTATTTTCCCTTATAAAAGTTTACCATGGTATATTTGCACAGTATTTTCTGTAGTTTTCCTGTTGTTTTTCTCATGGTTACCTTGTGCATTTACCAATCTTTTACCCTGGTTTGCCATGTTTATCAATATGCTTTACCATACCTCGCTATTCTTTACAAGGCTCACCAATGCTTTACCATGCTTTCACTGTGCTTTATTACTCTGTGGGGTTTTGTATACAGGAGTTTACCTGTTTTGTGCATTTCATTTTTGTCTTCCTTTCTTCTCTCGCCTTTCCTTCTCTCACATTATTTATTTGTTTGCAATTCGATTATTCATCTACAGGGAGATGTCATCATCAAGTTACAACAATTACTCATAATAACTACAGGTCAGTGTTAAGGAAAACACACAACACAAAGTCAATTAAAGGAGTTATGATTTGATCTCCATTGCATTGGAGGCACCTTCTTTCCTTTATTATAGAATTAAGTTAGCTAGCCTTCTAAATACTCACTGTAGTAAAAGCTTAACTGCAATGAAATACATGCACAAGCATGGTTAAGCTCAGACTGTGGTGAACTGCAGATTTTCCACATGCTGTGTCCCAAAGATTTATGAACAAATGAACTGGCATTTGCACTTATGAAAGTTTACCCATGTCATTGCATATGGTCATATTGCAGTTTCCTCTATTATAATGCTGAACTGTGATTTCCAATGCTTACCTGTGCTTTACCATACTTTCACAATGCTTTACTACACTTTTCGATTACATTAAGTGTCTCTAATTACTGTGTATTTACATAGTAGTTAAGTAGTAAATACACATGTACTTACACATCATTGCAGTATTATTATACATAGTTATATGTATAATGATTTACATTATATAACGCTAAGCCTAACCCTAACCCTAACCCTAATCGTTTTCTGATAGAATTGTGTAGTTATATATCGTGCAAAAAGACTTAAACATTAAGTACATTGTAACTATGCGTACTAACATTGTCATGATGTGTAACCACAATCCAGCTGATCTGAGCAGAAGCTGCCATCGAATAATCCTGGACTGAGCCCATATACCTCCAGGCTCATCGGACACTGGAGTGATGAAGAACTGAGTGCCCCCAAAAGAACTTGTTCTGGGGACCATTGAGAAGACTGTGGGCAGACAGGACAGAGCACAGCTTGAGCTGGAGTCGGCATAACACTACTGTATACACAGCGTGATTAGGAAGACAGCTCTGTGCAGCTGCTATAGAAAAAAACAGGTGGAGCCCTTTACAAACAATGTCGTGGAATTCCCTACTCGCGTCACCATGGTCACCCATCTGTCCATCTGTCTGTCACATGCTACACTTGCTTTGCATTTTCACGAATCTTTCCGTATCATGTGGCTCCTGCAGACCTCTGGATTGCATATGGGATTAATCCAATGAACCCCTGATTTGAACCCAGTGTTTAATTTATAGATGAGTATGTGCTCTGAGGTTCTGAACGCCCGATGTGCTTGTCTGCCTTTACTGATTCCTTTCTGATTATTCCATAAGCAGCAGGGCAGGGGCCGCGTGCCTGCAAATC
This sequence comes from Polyodon spathula, assembly GCF_017654505.1. Taxonomy (NCBI): domain Eukaryota; kingdom Metazoa; phylum Chordata; class Actinopteri; order Acipenseriformes; family Polyodontidae; genus Polyodon; species Polyodon spathula. Next base: position 1,315,756 of record NC_054569.1, on the reverse strand, counting down.
AAGTTTAGTTCATTTGGAGTTTAAACTTGATAGGGATGGGGTTAAAATCCCATCCCTGCAAACCCATCTGTGGAACGTTGCCCCAAACTGGTTAATGGATAGTCAATTTGAAGATGGCTGTCTGTGTATAAGAGTCTGTTTCTTTGCTCTGGGCCTCAGGTAGTTTAGAAGGTTGTGCTCCTTATCTTTGCACCAAGATCGCTCAGCTTGGGTGCTGCACAACTTTATTTTGGATGGATTTTTCTTGCAGTTTAAATGTTTCCTTTCTTTGGTTTTGATTGCGCTGAGCTGCAATCTTCTTCCTCTGCGTCTGCTATTCCTGCTGCTAGCCAGCTTTGACCACAATGCTACCCTACGGCGCTGTACAAAACTTATACGTGCTCAGTAGCAGAAAGAACAAACAGTTCTATCTTTTTAGTAATGCCTTCTAGCAATGTCTTGCACATTATGAACCCTGAACAAAGCAACCCCTCTCTCTCTCTCTCTCTCTCTCTCTCTCTCTCTCTCTCTCTCTCTCTATATATATATATATATATATATATATATATATATATATATATATATATATATATATACAGATAAGTTTCAAAATCGAAAAGAGAAAGGTTATGAAGGTACAGAAAAATGTGAATAATTGATAAAAGTAAATTATATACAAGTCCTTCAGCAGGAATGTTCAGGAAGTCGACCTTCAGTTTTCGTGCGTGTGTGTGTGCAACACACGCACACACACACACACACACACACACACACACACACACACACACACACACACACACACACACACACACACATTAAAACAAGATTGCAATTGAGAATGGAGGCTTGTTAGCGGGATTTAAAGCAGTATGACAGTTAAGATATGGAGGAGTTAAAACAGAATTGTGGTGAAATGTAAAGAATGCCTCCACCCAAAAACCCCAGAAGCATTTTGGAAAGTAACCGAAAACACTAATTTCATACAGTATATCAAAAACAAAAGCCCCGAAAAAAAATGATTACCGTAAAACTACCTAAAAATAAGCACCGAAAAATACACTTAATAAAAACTGAAAAACAGAAGCCCTAATTAAGAGACCACTCAAGGGACAGTCTAACAGTGGCCTCTTAACACTGTGGTCTCTTAAAAGAAGACCCATAACTTATGAATTTTCTATTTGTCTCTGACATGCTTTCCTGTAATTATGTATGTCTCATGTACACTGTGATAGTAATGAATGTTTGCCTGTCTCGGGTCACACAAAATGTTTAAAATCCTTTGCAAATTTCAATGCCTGTGTCTGCCTTTCAGGTACATGTTGATTCACTGTATCCTGAAACCAAGCCAGCATAAGCAGAAGATCTTTTTTCAATTACCGTACACATTGTTTTCATATTCTTATAAGTATGGTTTGTATTTTTCTGTGTTTTATTTTCCTTTAACGGTTTGCCTTTAAGTCTTAAACCGCTACATCCTAATTATGAGAGCATTCTGTTAAATTAGCGGGAAAGAACATCACAACCCGAAACGAACACATTAGAAGCTAACTACCAGGCAAGTGCGAGAACGAAATGCAAGTTAAGGTAGCATCTGAGGGAAGTGATTCATGTCATTGCTTGCTCTTGTGTTCGAATAATGAAGACGTGAGAAAAGAATAAAAGGTGAAAAGGAGAGACTGTGTTTAGTAATTAACAGTTTAAATAAGATATCGAAAAACACGTTCACGCGAACAAAAATTAAAACCTACAACCTCAAGCCCTAGTTCATTCCACTTCAAAATGCTATATCTGCGTCGTTCTAGTGCCGAATTTTTCAGCAGTCTTTCTGGCACTTATTGTTTTTACAAGTTTAGCAACTGTAATTCTGTCATCTAGGGAGGGCCTTTTGTTTCTCCACGTTTTCTCTCTTCCTTTACAAGAGAGCGCTGTTGTTGTATTGATTACGGATCAAAGACCGTTAACATGGTTACAGTATTGCTTTGAATTTAGGACGTACCATTTAAAACTATATTGCTTTATAACAATAGGGTGCTTAATACAGTTTTGAGTCCATGGCTGGGTAAGAGAATTGTGGTCGCTGGTCGCGTTAGACAGGTGGGCGCTTAATACAGTTAAATATAAACACAAATGTCATATATATATATCATTAGCTAAATACCTAATCAGGGTTTCTTTATGTGAAACTCTTGAAAAGAAGGTATTCAAATGTTAATTCTGAAATGTTGCATTATAGGACAATGAGAACGTGAATAATGCCGCTGGGAAAAAATAATACTAATAGAGAGAAAAACAAACGGCTTAATCATTCTCTATCGGAGCGACACCTGTGACTGTAATGAGAGGAGCACTTTCTCTTTTGTTCAAACGCAGGAGGTCAGGAAGCAGAATACTGTTGAGAGAGGCTAATCACAGCTGTCCGTAGATAAACAGCTGAATGTATGCCTGAGATTAGTATTCATAAGCTTCTGCAAAAGCAACTTTGTTGTTAGCATTACCAGACCGTAGCTACTTTGCACATGGAAGATGTGGGGTCAGGAATCAATGACTGTTGATGTAGATCGAAAATACATGAAAGCTGCCGGGATTGGTTCAAACCCTACTATGAAACACAATTCCTAATAAAGTGGCTGTCAGACAAACTGAGAAGAGAGCTGCAGATAAATACAAATAAGTGCATACATTATGCATGTTTACGAATTCATGTGAAAATATGTGGATTGTGAATTGTTAGATCCGACATACATTTACATTTCAATCACTGGTACGCAGCCCTGTAACCTGTGCTATTATCTCATATTATCCCACAGTCATTTCTCACTCTGCTTTTAGCATGCTTCTGCCATGTACAGTACTTAGCAATCTATATCATGGTTATCTGTGGATTTTACTATGATCGACTATTCTTACCTGTGCTTTTCTGTCCTTTTAATGTCCCTTAGCTTGGCTTTACCACCCTTTGCTGTGCTATTACCAAACAGTGTGTTGCAATGTGTAACCACAACTCAGACAAATAGCATTACCTGTTCTTGTTTACACAGTTACTAAAAAGTTTTTTTTTTTTTTTTTAATGTATTCAGTACCAGAGAGAGCACCTCATTGTGTGCATGTTCAGTTCCATTGTGTTGCCAGTGTTGATGTGTTCTGTTAATTCTGCCTGGGTTTCTTCAGGGTTTGCATTGGTATTGCCACTGTGTAAATCAATGCCATTGCTTGGCATTAACGGGAAATTTGCATCTCAAAGACCCGTCTAGACCAATAATGAGATATCATTGCCCTGCCTTGGCTTCCCATCAAGCGGACTGAGGAGCTGTTGGAAATTCAATGGGCTGCACAGACGTTTCCTCTTCTGTACTTTGACTTTGCTGTCAGCAGAAACACAAGTGAAATGATTAAGTGCGTTAGATTCCCTCTAATGAATATGGAAGGGCTCTTAAAAAAAAAAATCTGTTTTCTTCCTTTGTTCTCGAAAAAAAGACGGCTCGTGTTTGAATGGTGTTTCTTATCAAGATCTTAGCACAGTCTTTCTTTTACAGTTATTTTTTTTTTTTTTTATGTATTCAGGAATGACTCGGATCAGGAGGCGGTCGCCATGCCTACAGGCACCCTTTAAGCTGATTCCATTCCCAAATGATCTTCAGGGTAATGGCAGAGCAAGGTTAGCAATAGTATGAGGTCGCCATTGGTAGAATGGTACCAGTAGCATCACAGCAGAATCAATCAATACACATTGGGTATCCACTGCATACCACGGTCCTATATCAGTACCAGAGAGAGCACCTCAGTGTGTGCATGTTCAGTTCCATTGTGTTGCCAGTGTTGATGTGTTCTGTTAAAGATTCTGCCTGGGTTTCTTCAGGGTTATGCATTGGTATTGCCATTGTGTAAAGCAGTCTGACATGCCGACCCTTCATAAGTCATTTATATGCATTACTGGTTGTTAGTAACAGACCCTTTAAATAAAGTGATCCCTTTTAATGAACAAAAACTGGCTTTTGTGGACAGAACCCACGGACATTCGTTATCATTTGTCACTACAGATTTTGTTCCCTTGTCCTGAGATCAATGGATACATTTAGTATTGACTCACTAGAAAAAAAAAAAAAAACACTAGGTATCTAGTATTGGTTTTATCTTCAGCCATTCAATACTGCAGTGCCATTGTGTTCCAACAATGTTGAGCCAGCTGTAATAATATGCCAACATATAATTGCTGTAAGTGAAGGACTAACGTGTGTCTTGTAATGATTGTGGCTCACACTATTGCAATTTCTTGCAGGTAGAGGCAATAGCCAGGAAAGAATAGGATAATGACAGGCAAAGCAAACCCATTTCGATCTTGTAAGCATTTATTATAGGACACGGAACACTGGTGAATCTAATTACTTATTTTATAAACTAGAAAAGGGCACTGCTGTCTATCGAAGAAGAAATTATAGGGTTTGTATGCTTGGGAGCAGGGTGCTGTCTTCCTATGAAAACTGAATGTATTCTAATGTATTTAGATTCCAGTAACTTACTTTTTTTTCCATATTTGAATATTAATAATGACATTATTGCATGAGGAATTGTGTTAACATATGAATCATAATCTGGCACGTGACAACGTTGTGTGAACTATGCGTTCTGCAATTGTTGGGGTAGACAAGATTTGCAGAAAAGAGACGTAACAGCAGGATTACTGAATCAAAAGGTAAGTTTTTATTGATTACAGTTTTTTAAAGAAAAATAAATACAGTAATAAACAAAAGAAAGCCTGCCCTCTGGCTCTTTCACTTTTTCTTTTTTCCCTCGCTAATTCTGCTGAAGTTTGCCTGCGAACAGGTAAAAACGATCTTTTTCTTTTATGTACTGCATTGTGTAGTATTCTGTAGTACAATTTCTACAGCTGGCCACAGTCCAGTATCTGGGTGCACGGTATGGTTCACATGACCTCAGGGTTGATAGGGCTATTCGTGTCCAGGCAACTCTGTTGCTTTGTTTTTCCTTCCACAGGTAGATGGTCTGGTGCTGTCACGGTAAGGTCACAGGGTGGTTCCTTCAGGAGTCCTGCAGAGGAAGCACTTCACAAGACTGGGTAAGTATAACAGGTTATGGTCTCGGGCGATATTTCACTTTAATATGTTTTCTCACTATCTGTTTCTTTGTCCCCAGACAGACGTCCTCTCGTTGATACAGTCGTGACCACACTGAGCCTGCTACAGATGTAACTGTTAGCAAAACATGTTTCTGCTTAAATAAACAGTGGTTTTATTCTTCTGAGTTGGTACAGTTATTTCTGTTTGCAGAGTCCCTTTTATTGCAGATACAATACCACAGTCCTTGCAGGGAGTTATGCAGGCTCTAACAGTCAGCCTTTCAACATGATATAAAAGTATAACGCTTCTCTCAGTGAAAGTACAGTACAATGTATCTTTTAAATTAAATACGATTAACAAGGCCTTTTCCAAACACAAACTAAACACCAGCAATGTGCTGCTCCATGCAGCTTAAAACAGACGCCAGGCCCGATTGTTTACATGTGCAGCAGGAAGCCCAGTGCTGCTGAGTGTGAGTAACACAGTCCATGAATTGTTCCACGAAGGAGAAGACACAGCAAGTACACCTGCACCTTTTGTTTATACACGGTATATTATTAAATAACTCAAATAATAAAAGATGGTTGTCCTCACACTAGCTCTGTGTTGTTCTCTGCACTCCGCAATCGCTCCACCGCGATGTATTTGCAACTGACACGGTTTTAATTCCAATTCATTAGTGTTTCCAGTGACAGGAAGCGCTTCACTCTTGTTCCAGTTGGATCCACTGATGTTTCTTCTGTCTCTTAGTGTTTGACTCCACACATCAGGAATACCAAGCAGACTTAAAAAAAGATTTACTTTCAAACACAATCTTCTGATGAAGATGAAACAGGTTCCTTTGGCAGATATCATTTAGGTCGGTGCAGCACAAACGTCCTCCGAGACCCTAAATCCCCCCCCCCCCCCCCCCGTCTTTCTGTACTGCTCCCGTTTTATACGTGCCTGCAGGTTAATTGGGTCCTTTACCTTTCTCGGTGGCTCATGGGAGTTGTAGTTTTTTTCTCTTTCTTACCCTATTGTTCTGTGTAAGGGATTCATTATCGGAGGACATGTTATCAGGAACATTCCTGATAGCCTTTCCTCACCCCCCGTGGTTTCCACCCCTCACAGTATATATTGTGTGTGTGTGTGTGTGTGTTTTTACAGCTCAGCATGGCTCTTATTAACAAATTAAACAAAAAGATAAACCAATGCACCCAAGCTATTCTATCACAGGGCAGAGACAGAGAGCTACACCTGCAGCTCCCACTCCAGTCCTTACCCTAAACTAACCAACCGAGCGCAAAGGATCTACCTGATGTACTATGTGACCAGGGCTGATTGGCAATCAATCAATCATCCAACACCCAGCAGCATTCTGCACATGGACTTGGCAGGGTGGCATTTTAACTACATCCCTGCCAAATTGACATTGAAAACATACAACCTCTCAGCCCCACTACAGTAGGCATGTCAAATGACTGTAAATGATTATAACACCAATATATCTGTTTTCATGTTTTATACTCTATAGAAGAAAGAGTTGAACAGGTGTGAAGGATCATGCAATGGTTGATAACCATAATGGGTTTCACTTTTCATTTTTTGTGAAAACATTAACGGTTGTTACTGAAGAAGACTGCAAACTAAAGACACTTGCTGACAGGTGCTTTGGGCAGGTGACAAGATATAATGCATTCAGACAACAGTCACACTGGAAAACGATCCTAAATTCAACATGCTGAGAACTCCCTTACCCACAGGAATGGAACTTAGTTTCCTGTGGGTGTTATTTAGTTTGTAATTTGTTTTATTCAATATGTTTATGCCACCCTGCCAAGTCCATTGTTCCGTATCTCTGACAGTCTGTCCTGTCTGTCTCTCTGTCTGCATTGATAAGCATTTTGCATGAGGAGCATATGATTTTTGTGATAAAAGCTGCAATGAAAGTGTCTAAATGCCTAGCTGTTAGTGGAAGTGATTCCCTCCCACACACCTACGTAATCCCTTCTGCATCTCTGTCCTCGCTATGTGCAGAACAAAAGAAAAACAGCAAGAGGCATCCTGAAGATCCAGACGGTTTGATCTGATCAAATTAGGTCACTAATGAATAAGAGTTAATTTCACTGAGGAACATTTAGTGATGTGTTTCTGCTGCCACAGTCTTTCTTTCTTTCTTTCTTTCTTTCTTTCTTTCTTTCTTTCTTTCTTTCTTTCTTTCTTTCTTTCTTTGGTAACACTTTACATTAAGTACCTCTAATTACTGTATCTTTACATAGTAGTTACTTAGTAAATGCATGCGTACTTACACATAATTGCAATGTTATTAGGCATAGTTACAATGTACTTAATGTGTACATCTTTTTGCATGATATATGTAAGAACACAATTGTATCATTACATGATTAAATAATTAAAGTTAGAGATGAGGGGTAGGTTTAGAGTTAGGGTAAGGGTTATATAATGCAAATAAATGTACACATTAAGTACATTGTAACTATGCATGATAACATTGTAATGATGTGAACGTACACATGTATTTACTAAGTACCTACTATGTAAACACACAGTAATTAGAAACACTTAATGTAAAGTGTTACCTTTTCTTTCTTTCTTGTCTGATGCACAGTACAGGACTCAGATGATGATGATGATGATGATGATGATGATGATGATGATGATGATGATGATGATGATGATGATGATGATGATGATAAAAGCTGACACACAGAATTTCCGTTAAACCACACACACACAATACAAACATATATTCATTGCTTTTCTGTTCAAAGCTCAAGGTGAAGACCTGTCAGTGAACATCAGAGCAGCAATGCAATTCTATGCAAACCCCATCAGGGGTTTTTACAGTGTGGGAGTCCATGGTACAAAGACACTGCCATTCGTTGTCATAGTACAAATATTTATATTCTTTAAATTACCTTTTGTTGCATCTTGCAATGCATTATAGAGAAGCTATAAATCATTAATGAAGTGCATATTGATTACATCGGGCACACTTTAAGGATACATTCATAAAACATCCACTAATGTAATGTGACAGTAAAGGGTTAACAATTCTTGTTTGCATCAAAATCATTTTAACAACAGTCTAGTTTTGTATGTAATACTATTCATAACACACTCTGGTTCGGTTCTCTGCTGGTAATATACACTTCAATTCCAAACATGCACATATCTGAAAGACGACACAATAGATGAACAGTTGCTGTTTGCTTTTCATGTGTTGTCTAGTTCATGCTCACGCCAATGAACCAGCTGCCTATGACAAAAGTACCAGGATGCAGTAGTTTAGTCAAGGTAGGGGTTTTTGGGGCTTTAAAAGTTTTCACTCCTATTAAAAGTAATATTACATAGTGAGGTGTTTATTACCCTGGAATGTTATGGAAATCGTCTATTGGTTTACAAAACAATAATCAGCTTCAAGATTATCCTGTCAGCTAGCTGTGCAACTGGGAATAAATGCATCCTCATGCAAGGTATTGCCTTGAAGAAATTCTGTTTAACACAGCAGACATGAACAGAGATGCAACATTTTGGATGGATTTACTAAGCTGCTGTACTCTGCAGAGAAATTCAGCACAGTTTTTTTAAAAGAAAACAGAAAGCCTCCATCTTCATTTGTTTGTTTTTGCACACCGCAATTAATGGTATGTTTTCTTCTTTTTTTACTGTCTGCATGAATATTGATCTCTCAGATATGTAGGTCTGTTCTGCGTGCACTGAAGCTCAATTCTAATTCACGTTAGTTTTACTTAATTGGGGTCTTTCGATCAGTCATATCAGTTGAGAACATTTTACACAAAGCATTTGTTTTTTGCCACTTTGGAAACTTACTTTGGATGACGTTGTTTAATCATTCTACCAAGCTTATGAAATCCAGACTTGTAACTCAGAGAAAACCCAGATCAAGCGTTCAAGATAAGCTTCAGGTGTGTTGGGAACAATAAGAGCCAACGTCACTCAGATCCACTCTGCTGATAATTCGAAACTGCAACTGAAGACCGGACAGGATTAGACTCTGAAGCCATCTAGCTTCTCCAATTTCTGCTCACTATCTTTACAAACATGTTTAATTCCCAGAGAACAGGGCACTAGCAGGTAGGGTAAGTATTAGTTTTGCATTAAAGGGACAGCAAATGTAATTTGGAGTTAGTTCACTATGGTAGTAGCTTTTGATCTTGAAATTTTTAACCTGATGGGTATTCAGGACCACGTTACATTACTCCCCTGCAATGGGTGTTTTGAATTTTATCCTCTGAAGCAAGCATTTTTGTTCCAGGATTTTTATTATCAAACACGTATATTTCTTACAGTTCAAATTTTATTGAATGGCAAAAATGACCGACAGTATTGTACTGTTTTAATAATATCACATATAGTATATGTAAGAAATATTTCCTGTTAATCAATTTACCTGGAGAACTAAAGCACTTGCATTGAAAGATTGCTACTCAGACAGAACATAATCCACGTCTTTTTTGCACTTGCAGAATTGACTCCCTGTGTTTAACAGAGACTGATACTCCCTGCAATATTTTTTTATATAAATGTATTATAAGCAGTACAGATGTGCCCTCCAGTGGTGTCAGTATCTATTTATTTAGAGGAGTGTACAGGGGGTCGTCAGGGGAAACTGTCGCATTGTGTTTCGTGGAAGCCACGTGAGATGGCTCTGAGCTGTGAAGCTGCGTGGAACAGGAGAGAATCTGGCCACGCTCTCTCATTAACCGGTGCTGGAATTACTTGTTGAAATCAGATAAAAAACAAGAAACTCTGTACACGTGCCAGGTTATGAGATGCCTCTTAATTCACTGGAAGCCATTCGGAAAGGCACAGGTTGAAATACCGAGCAGCAAATCAGGATGTGGACGCTCCCTACAGGAACTCCCGCTGAGGCAACAACAGGGATCAGCTGGAGAGAGTGCTTCCAAAAGTGACTCTGAGCCATGCTGGTGCCACTGCACACTGCAGCTGCTGCGCATGACCTCGGCACATTCCAAGAATTGCGTTTCGTGCCAAGGTACAGCAATAACAATTTCATTGCACATTAACTAGTGATTGGATCATATTTGGGGTGCCACTGCACTTGTGAGGCTGAGAAATCTACTGATTAGCAAATGGACTATCTTTGTTGAATTGTGCACAACAGCTTTAGGATCATGTGTACACTGCTTCTGATTGGCCAAGTGACAGAGCCCTGTCTTCCCTGCTTTCTGATTGGATCTCGTCCTCACATTATTGATTGTAACATTTGGAGGGGCTAAAATAGGAGGTTTTTAACACTGATAAAGAGAAGACCATAAAAGACAAGACAACTCAATTGCAACGTGTTGCACTATGTGGGAAATATGCCAGTGATGGTGAACAGTGTGGCAGAAGTGTCAGCCACAACATTTGAAACTTTTAGGATCAAGAGTGGCGTGGTAACCTTGCTTCGGCATTGTGCTCATTACTGGTGAATGCTGTCTCTTTTGACCCAGCATAAAAGACATTTCATTAGATAACACAAGACTGTTTGATCAGGAAAAATGAAAAAAATGGCCTTGAAACTATTTAGATAACTTTGCTGATTTGGTTTCACAGAAAGGGACGTAAGGGTTCAAAAGTTTTCCTTTTAGATCTGACACTTTCACTCCATGATCCATTTCGGTCACAACCTCACAGTCTGCCCGTGTGAAAAGTACAGAGCATTTCAGCTTTGCACGCAGTCCATGCATGAAAGGTCACATCCTAGGCAAGGCAGCAATAGAATGCCCTAAAGATAGGAATAGATGCAGCCCTCCTTGTGCAGATGGTTGCGTCTGTTTATCAGCAGCGAATCTAAATACCATCACCTTTTTCATTTCCAGTGACCCCTCCAAACATATTGAGGATTGATGGACTTCACAAGCAGCGGGACCAGTAAAATGAAGCTGTGTACACAGTGACTGTGCTAGCTGTCTGTTCATCACATATGAATTGCAGCTTGAAGGCTCTTTAACGCCTTTTTGATTTGTCTAACACTGATTCACAGTGAGTTTACTTGGTGATCTTTACAGCAAGTAATAGCAATGAAAGAATAGACAGCAAAGGTCATCGCTGCATCCCAAAGATTCTACATAGAGCTTGCAGGCAAAAGAAGACCAGCACTGTAAACGACAATGCTTGATCAACGTCTTCCTGGCATTAATTCTGGCAGCTGAATGCAAATAAAGCGCTGTGCTCAGGCTATTGTTTTTTGAAATGTGAAACATGAAGTGTATCCTTTCATACAGCCATTTCGGAAAAATTTCACACCTAAATGGACTCCAGAGGACAGCCTGTAATCTTGAGAGGGGTGGGCTGATTGATGTCATCGATGCACTCATCTGCTATTCTGAATGCAGCAGCGCTCCCTTATTAAGATGTTAGAATTCTGTTCCTAACACCTGATGACATCTAGACAGAACCTGAATGGAACATCAGTCAACACATCTGTCAGCTCTCCAATGAGTCCATCTGTTTCAGGGGCGTAACATATCGTCTTCACTGCACATCAGTTTCAGCATTCACTATACCGGGAGGGCTCAAATGCGTTGCTCATCTGTGCTTACAAAGGCTTCACATTCATTTACAGTCAAACCTAATGAAGAATGCTCATTGGAATGTCTAATAATTTAACATGTGAAACACGCTGTATCTCAGCAACGAGGCCACAATAGGGTTGATCAATACATTAATGTGGGCTTGACTGTGTAAGTTAGTTAGTCAGTGAGTCAATTACCAGTTGTTAGGAATCTCCTATGATAAATCACATCAGGGTATTGCAGGCAATGTACCATTAAAACAATGAATGTAGATGAGCAGACCCATGATATGAAGAAGTAGCTTGTGGCACTAAAGAGAAACAGATTAGTAAGAGTGAAGAGACAGAAAGCCAGAATTATAAGTAGAAAACCAGATTGGGGATCAAGTGCCTTACTTTTAAAATTACCAGCAGTTATATCTGCATTCAAAATGTTGCCCAGTAAGGAGTCCATATCGATGTTAGCTGTGTAAGCCAAGGACCAGGCACGTTATCTTTAATACTGCTATGATTTCATTTTAAACCTATATGTTTTGTTACCCAGTTAATTCTACTGACCTTATGTCAAAACGAACTCCCTGCAACCATAAGGCATTTGTATTCGTTTTTTTTTTTTTCTGAGAGGTTTTATAATCATGACTGTCATCAGGTGGCTGTTGACACAATGGCTTTTGATCGCTGCAATCTGGCATTGCCTTGGAATTGGATCAGTTCAAAGGATTCATATCTCCAGTGTCAAACCATTCTTCCTGACAGCAATCAAAACTCATAGGACAGCTGAGGCTCAGTAGCCCTGCAGAAAAACAAGTCTAAAAAGTATGACAGAGATGCCTCTGTAGAAACTGTGCAATGAAGAAGCAGAACTATTAGCATGCTGCACTACAATAAGAAATATAAATAGAGTGGCGCCATCTACCAGGCCTCTGTATATCACTGTATATACTGAACCATTGCATTGCCACTGCATAGCAGCTGAAGGTAACGGTGGGCTAGTTTTAAGTCAAATTATTATTTTTTCCAATCAGTGAATTAAACTGCGCAAACGAAAAGAAGAAAAAGAATACATTATTGCTTAAAGAAACCTTGTGTTTCCATCATATGTACTGTGTATCATTTGCATTCACCATTAGAGAAGGTTTTACTTCTGTACACAACTTTTTATAATGAACTCAATAGAAATTATTGGTTCTTTTCTGCCATCGATGTAAATGCATTTGTAAGCAGTTTAAAACATCATCAGCATCTGCTGTGTTCAATAATGTATTGATTGTTTTATTCTCGCTGGTTTTCCTTACCACACCCGCGCACACACAGGCACGGCACTATTATTACAGCTTTGAAAATCGTGGTAGCGCTAGATATAACAGGCAATGTCTACTGCATACTAAATAATGTAAAAACGAGGCACAGACTGGCCTGATCAAATCAAAACACCCCGATTCCTGGATAAGAGCACGGCACTGGAATCTCCAAGCTTGTAAGAGCAGGTGCTTTGAAACAGAGAGGTCAAACAGAAGGCACAGAATGGCGACATTTTCTCATCCAGCTCTCTGCTTATCTTCTCATGTCTGACACGCCCTAACACATTCTTTTTTTCTTTAATTAATATTGTTACAACATTTTTAAACAACATACATGCAATCTTATAATACAAACATATTCTGAAATATATAACGTTGTAACAGTCATGCATGTATAAATCTAAACCCACAACCCACACCCATGCCTTGTATTTAATGGATTACGCATTGTGTTTTTTACTCTATACAATGTATTATGCATTTCTCTGTCTTTGAAGTATTATGGATTTTCTTGCATTTACTGCATCTTGTAAAGCGCTTTGTGATGGTGTTCCACTATGAAAGGCGCTATATAAAATAAAAATGGATTGATTGATACCTTCAGTGATACTTATTATATAATAAGAATAGTATGCTAACACGTGCTACCATTGTCTTTTTAGAAGTCACTGTAGCAAGCCCACAGTAATATACATCATAGATCTATTTCTGCAAATCATTTAGAAAAGGGCCCCACATCTTAAGGAAGCCATTTCATTTGCTTGTATTTGTCTGGAAAAGCCTCTCCAGCTTTGATACATATACCGTTAGGAGTTTCCATTCTGTGAAAGTTAGACATTTATCTCCTTTCCAGTATTTACAAATGAACTTTTTTTTAGTACCAAAGAACCATAGCTTTAGACAATATTAACGTCATTTTTATTAAATGGCTAACACTTTCTAGCACTCCCTGTATCATATTAATTAGTTTGAAAGTGAGACATATTGACTTTGCTTTAATATATTACATCTCAGCTATTTTTTTAATGGCTAGAAGCAATTGCAGTTCTTCTAAGTCAGCCAAAAAAAAAACCTGCAAATCAAATATCAAAGTACAATAGAGCCCTTTATAAAACAGAGTTTGACATCCCTGTTTTAAAACAGAGATGTCTAGTTTATATCACCCTAATGCAACTTCTTCTCCATCTCATTCAAACTTCTGCTGCTCGCCTTGTCTTTTCCCTCCCTCGTTTCTCCCACACGACACCACTGCTGCGCTCCCTCCACTGGCTCCCTATGGCGGCTCACATCCAATTCAAAACTCTTGTACTCGCCTATCACTGTCTTGATCTTTCTGCGCCCTCTTATCTCCATCTTATCATTTCTCCCTACACCTCATCTTGCCCCCTCCTCTACCGCCAGCAGATTAGGTGTACCCCCCTCCTCTCTCCGCTCCCCTGTTTCCAGAGCTGGCTCCTTCTCTACCCTCGCCCCTCAGCAGTGGAATGACCTACCAATGGATATCAGGACTGCTCGGTCCCTGACCATCTTTTGAAGCCTCTTCAAGACAGCATCTGTAAACTTCACAACTCTCAACTATACTGCACTATATGGCACCCAATTGTTCCAGTACTTGCGTCATCTTGAACTGCTCCATACCTTTCTGGATTCTACCACCGAGCTTAATTATAACTACTTCCTGTATCTTGTATTTGATTTTACTCTTCTAGCGATCCGTAATTAATGTTTTTTGTAATTGCTCTTATTTGAAACTGTTCTCATCCTCTTACCACACTTATTACATGCTCTTAATGAATTTTACTCATATAAGCAAATCTTTTTACTATAAGTTAACGGCTCTTAGTCAAACTCGCTCTTAATGGCAATTATTTACTGTTTTCTTTATCTTGCTCTTATTTGAATTAGATCTTATTTTCTACCGATTTTACTGTACTTTATAGCTGGCCTTTTCTGTAATGTGATATTTTATAATGTGATACTTTGTAACAATTGTAAGTCGCTCTGGATAAGGGCATCTGCTAAGAAATAAATAATAATAAAAATAATAACTGAGTACAAGAACATACATGCTTCACACACAATTATTATTTTTTTACTTTTCTTTATAGCTTCCTCCGGGATCTTTCCCTGACATTGAGCTCCGTTATTCTGCAGGTAATGCCTGCTGTGTTGGGTATCATTGCTTAAATAATTTACAAGGGCTGTGCTATTATGTTCCTCGACTCAGCACACTGATGTTAGACCAGCATGTTCCTCTCCCAGATGTCTGCTGCCTACCAAACCTTTAAAATTGCAGAATTTCAGAATTTCAGTACGAAGACCCAAGAGTAAAAACACTACCGTAGCATGACCTTCCCATCTGCTGTCATTTTGAAACTGTTTACAGAGAGACTTTATTTCTCAGGAAGAAAAAAAAAAATTCGCCATAGCATATCACTGGTGTGCAGGTGCTTTGTGATACTGCCTTAAGAAATCAACACCAGATGGCTGGTCCTGCAATAGCCTATAGGTAAATGATGCCATGGCTTTGATTCCTGTTGCTTCCAACTATCCCTTATGCTTTACACTACCCATTAGAGGAGTGGAGATGACACGCAATGAAGAATGAAAGAACAAAAGCATTGAACCCTGCTGAGGTAGCTGTTTGTTGATTCTAATCAGGAAAACCAAAGAGAGGGGGGTTGCAAACTTCTGGCAGAAACCAATATCAGAAGAAGACATGACTATTAGATTTCATAGTAACTTGCAGGCCTTGTTTGCTTTGTGCTTGTTTCCTTGCAATGTGCAGCATGTACTCAAGGTATCTGGGATTATGACTCAAGGCTTCACTTTTCATCTCGCAGAAGGAAGAGTTCCTTTGCTTTCCCTGAAGTCCTCTGTTCTTCACACTGTGTTAATTAAAGGCATAACCTTGACAAGTGCTTGACAAGTGATCAAAGTGCTCTGCAGTCCTGCATCTGCTTAGCAAAGCAGGCCTGTTCACTAAAGGAGTGCTGTAAAATTAGTGACTCCTACTTAAACTGTGTAATCACGACTTTATAATGTTTATAATCAGGCATAAAATGACAGCGACAGAAAGTAGAACAGTTTTGGAATTCTGCAGTGCATCATATTCATTTGATCTTTTAGAGTTCAAACAGCACACCACAACACCCGCCCCCAGCCCCTCAAAAGCACACCACATCACCCGCCCCCAGCCCCTCAACAGTACACCTCATCACCCGCCCCAGCTCCTCAACAGCACACCTCATCACCCACCCCAGACCATCAACAGCACACCTCATCACCCACCCCAGCAGCACACCTCATACCCAGCACAGCACACCTCATCACCCACCCCAGCCCCTCAACAGCACACCTCATCACCCACCCCAGCCCCTCAACAGCACACCTCATCACCCACCCCAGCCCCTCAACAGCACACCTCATCACCCACCCCAGCCCCTCAACAGCACACCTCATCACCCACCCCAGCCCCTCAACAGCACACCTCATAACCCACCCCAGCCCCTCAACAGCACACCTCATAACCCACCCCAGCCCCTCAACAGCACACCTCATCACCCACCCCAGCCCCTCAACAGCACACCTCATAACCCACCCCAGCCCCTCAACAGCACACCTCATCACCCACCCCAGCCCCAACAGCACACCTCAACAGCACACCTCATCATCACCCACCCCAGCCCCTCAACAGCACACCTCATCACCCACCCCAGCCCCTCAACAGCACACCTCATCACCCACCCCAGCCCCTCAACAGCACACCTCATAACCCACCCCAGCCCATCAACAGCACACCTCATCACCCACCCCAGCCCCTCAACAGCACACCTCATAACCCACCCCAGCCCCTCAACAGCACACCTCATAACCCACCCCAGCCCCTCAACAGCACACCTCATCACCCACCCCAGCCCCTCAACAGCACACCTCATCACCCACCCCAGCCCCTCAACAGCACACCTCATCACCCACCCCAGCCCCTCAACAGCACACCTCATCACCCACCCCAGCCCCTCAACAGCACACCTCATCACCCACCCCAGCCCCTCAACAGCACACCTCATCACCCACCCCAGAGCACACCTCATCACAGCAACAGCACACCTCATCACCCACCCCAGCCCCTCAACAGCACACCTCATCACCCACCCGAGCCCCTCAGCACACACACCTCATCACCCACCCCAGCCCCTCAACAGCACACCTCATCACCCACCCCAGCCCCTCAACAGCACACCTCATCACCCACCCCAGCCCCTCAACAGCACACCTCATCACCCACCCCAGCCCCTCAACAGCACACCTCATCACCCACCCCAGCCCCTCAACAGCACACCTCATCACCCACCCCAGACCATCAACAGCACACCTCATCACCCACCCCAGCCCCTCAACAGCACACCTCATCACCCACCCCAGCCCCTCAACAGCACACCTCATCACCCACCCCAGCCCATCAACAGCACACCTCATCACCCACCCCAGACCATCAACAGCACACCTCATCACCCACCCCAGCCCCTCAACAGCACACCTCATAACCCACAACAGCACACCTCATCACCCACCCCAGCCCCTCAACAGCACACCTCATCACCCACCCCAGCCCCTCAACAGCACACCTCATCACCCACCCCAGCCCCTCAACAGCACACCTCATCACCCACCCCAGCCCCTCAACAGCACACCTCATCACCCACCCCAGCCCCTCAACAGCACACCTCATCACCCACCCCAGCCCCTCAACAGCACACCTCATCACCCACCCCAGACCATCAACAGCACACCTCATAACCCACCCCAGCCCCTCAACAGCACACCTCATCACCCACCCCAGACCATCAACAGCACACCTCATCACCCACCCCAGCCCCTCAACAGCACACCTCATAACCCACCCCAGCCCCTCAACAGCACACCTCATAACCCACCCCAGCAACAGCACACCTCATCACCCACCCCAGCCCCTCAACAGCACACCTCATCACCCACCCCAGCCCCTCAACAGCACACCTCATCACCCACCCCAGCCCCTCAACAGCACACCTCATCACCCACCCCAGACCATCAACAGCACACCTCATCACCCACCCCAGCCCCTCAACAGCACACCTCATCACCCACCCCAGACCATCAACAGCACACCTCATCACCCACCCCAGCCCCTCAACAGCACACCTCATCACCCACCCCAGCCCCTCAACAGCACACCTCATCACCCACCCCAGCCCCTCAACAGCACACCTCATCACCCACCCCAGCCCCTCAACAGCACACCTCATCACCCACCCCAGCCCCTCAACAGCACACCTCATCACCCACCCCAGCCCCTCAACAGCACACCTCATCACCCACCCCAGCCCTCAACAGCACACCTCATCACCCACCCCAGCCCCTCAACAGCACACCTCATCACCCGCCCCAGCCCCTCAACAGCACACCTCATCACCCACCCCAGCCATCACCCACCCGAGCCCCTCAACAGCACACCTCATCACCCACCCCAGACCATCAACAGCACACCTCATCACCCAGCCCCAGCACCCTCAACAGCACACCTCATCACCCCAGCCCCAGCCCCTCAACAGCACACCTCATCACCCACCCCAGCCCCTCAACAGCACACCTCATCACCCACCCCAGCCCCTCAACAGCACACCTCATCACCCACCCCAGCCCCTCAACAGCACACCTCATCACCCACCCCAGCCCCTCAACAGCACACCTCATCACCCACCCCAGCCCCTCAACAGCACACCTCATCACCCGCCCCAGACCATCAACAGCACACCTCATCACCCGCCCCAGACCATCAACAGCACACCTCATCACCCGCCCCAGCCCATCAACAGCACACCTCATCACCCGCCCCAGCCCCTCAACAGCACACCTCATCACCCACCCCAGCCCCTCAACAGCACACCTCATCACCCGCCCCAGCCCATCAACAGCACACCTCATCACCCACCCCAGCCCCTCAACAGCACACCTCATCACCCGCCCCAGACCATCAACAGCACACCTCATAACCCACCCCAGCCCCTCAACAGCACACCTCATCACCCACCCCAGACCATCAACAGCACACCTCATCACCCGCCCCAGCCCCTCAACAGCACACCTCATCACCCCCCCCAGCCCCTCAACAGCACACCTCATCACCCAGCCCCTCAACAGCACACCTCATCACCCACCCCTCAACAGCACACCTCATCACCCGCCCCAGCCCCTCAACAGCACACCTCATCACCCGCCCCAGACCATCAACAGGATCAGCCTTCGGCTCCTTACTGTTTTTATTTAAAAGACAAGTCTTGTCAGAACATCTGTTAATAAATAACAATGAGATTTTTTAAAAATGTATTTTGGTCTAGTTATAATAAAAAAAAAAACACTGTTGTTGCCTAAAATATCAAGTAAATTCCCAAGAGTTCAGCTTGTTATACCAGAGCTGTGTGCCACTCACATGGCTCTCCCTTGTCTTCCATCCTCGGGGGTCATCTCTAGTTTTCTATTTATAATGTGTAATGTGTGCATCACACATCAGCCCATACAGCCCATCATACAGTACACAGAATGTGACAGAAGAGACATTTATGATGTGTTTTCTTTTAATAAAAGCTGATGACAAAAACAGATCATTTTGCCAATGTTTTTACATCAGAGTGCATTTTAAAATGACATTTCCAGATAGCTTGGCACATTGATGGATACTCAAATCGAATTCAAACCACCAGCCCCATCATTTCTTTCCAGTGATAAAGTATTGTATTAAGGAAATTAAGGGTAGATCTTATTTCATTTTTCAGTAAATTACTTTTCAACATATGAGCTCTGCTACTGTGATTTTCAGTGTGCAGAAATGATTAGCTATTTAAAACCTGACCCACACACAATGTTTTAGAGTTAGAAGGCATTTTTAAACAAATAAAGCCAGGCTTCTTACTTTCCAATGTTTAAACTATAAGAATATGCATCCGTGTTCTAAGAACTGTAACCACTAATGCGTCTGATTATTATCTTTTTTCAAATAGCTTTCGTTTGTTCATGCTTGTGTTGCAACCATCGCAAACCTCTTTCTAAAAATGTTTAGATTTATTCAGAAAGATAAAACATGCTTTGTAACCCAAAGGCACCTGTGTGTTTTGATAATGTCCCTGTTGAGAAACACGTCAAAGAGCCTATCCACTTAAGCAGGGCTCCAGCAGATATGCTGTAGAAACCATTGCGCTCACAGCTCTGGTAATGACAACATCAATGCTGTTCACTCTCAAAGTCTACGGGTGGGAGGGCTGGTAGCACATATCAAAACAGATTTTTACTGCTTGTCTGGCAATGTTTTTTCAGTTTACATTCTGAATTCTGAAAATGATCAATTCTTTATGGTTTCGGGGTTTGTGTTTGTGCACACCCCTACCAGGAATGTATTTCTTCGTTACACTGGATGTAGAAAATAATAACAGAAAACACCCTGTTTCAGAACAACGGGTGCATTATATAATCTGTACAGATGTAGACTGCTATCTAATGGACTGACTAGGCAGTTCAGTCCGCCCAGTCTCAATCATATTTTACAGGTCCATCGAAATCAGTTTTCATGGTGTTTGGAGAAGTTTTACCTTCCCAAAGCAGTTACATCTGAATTACTGGAAGCCATTACTGGGTCTGCAACAGTGAAATGTACTTCTTTTACATAATAGAGATGATGATAACAAGATTTAAAAGCTCTCACGGAAGCCAAGCAGACTCTGAACTGCAGATGCTGACTGCGGCATGCCTTCTAACGAGGGAGATTGTTCTAAATACAGTACAGCGTATATTTATAGTCACAGCTATGAATTACATATAATTAGCCCTGCATATGAAGTTTCTCAGGGGGCTTTTAAATGTCAAGTGCCTATCAGGAATTTTTTTGGGCGACCAAAGTCAAAAAATACCCCACTGGCAAAAATCTATTAGTCAGTCCTTGGCATGTGTCCTGACCTGTACATTGTAAATCACACACACACACACTCACTCACAATGCAAACCGTATGTGAAAAAGCATGATGACATTTAAAGGTTATGAAATTATAATATGACTAAGGGACGGTTGACAAAATTGATCCAGGTGGGTGTTTAATTCAGAACTGGAGAAGTACTTGAGACAAATGGAAACGTTTGGAAAATAGGAGCGAGCAGGACAGCAACGTCGAGGTAACGTTTGCTTCAAGCCCTGCCTGCTGTGGGCAGTGTTGAGGGGGTTGGGGAGTGGGGGCAGATGTAACAATGAAGCAGTGGAGCCGCGAGCTTGCCAGGCTCCTCACACATGCCTGGAGATGTCATTTTCCTCTGAGTAACAACGCTTCATGCTGGCATTGCTCCTGCAGGGCTGTCGGCACAATACAGATTAATCTGTTTACCTTCTATGTCATGTGGCAAAACGCAGTGTGTTTGAAAAGGGCAGGTACTTATAGGCTTTTGATGCTACTGTAACGACACTCAGGTATTTATTTAATTTATTTAAATGTATCGATGTAGCTTGTGTTGTCATTTAATACACAGTTCATGATGTATACTATCGAATATCTTTTTCCTCTATTTGTGATTTCACTTTTATCTTTACAAATATATTTGCATACTTTTTTTTTTAAAACAGTGATTTTTTTTGTAGATTTCATGTGAATAGGTCTCAGTCAGTCATATAAGTGTATGTAACTATACAGTAATTACACTGGCTGTTACTTAGTAATTATATTGTAATTACATTGTAACAAACACACACGGACTTGTGCATTTGAAAATTATCCTAGAAACACGTTTCATTATGTAATTAAGCATGTTGTTGTTTGTAACTACGCAATCATTTGCGTAATTGCTGTGGTAGCGCAGATTGATGACAGTGTAGTTAGAGTTACATTTTCCATGTTTTAAATGGTTTCATCAGACAATGTGTGCAAAAGGTATCTCTGCTGTGAAAAAAAAAAAACAGCTGTGATTTTGTTTTACTCCTGTGAGGAGTGGAATTGAGGTTGCTCACATGTACCTGTAAAATCAGTAACAGAAACAGGCTGCTTCACAGACAGAAAAAAACATGGGAAGGCAGTATTAGCCACATATTCCCTATACAGGTGCAATTCCAGGACCTTTTCCGCTATCGAATTGAACTTCAACCTGGCTGTCCACCGAAGAATCGGAGTTCATCACTCTCTTTACCGTCGTCGTTCAAAACAATTGGATCTCCTATACTCGGAGTCCCCTTGATGGATGGCTTTGTGATACGCAGCTGCGGGTTTATACAGAATCTGTAGCATTTGAATGCAACTAGTCGTGTTCTCTGAGACGAAACCGAGCGCTGTGAGAGAGGGAGAGAGCAGGTGCAAGAAAGCAGTCCTTTATTATCTGCTTATGCGCTCAGGATGCAAGATGAGAGCAGCATCATAATGTCATAAGCAAAGGATATTGTCATCAAGCCTGAGAAGCTTTGAAATGATAAACTGCCTCCCTGCGGCAACATCAAACACGTTACGAAGCAGCACAGTCATTGATAGGTGCTCATCAGTTTTGCATAGGACTCGGTGTCTTATTGCTACATGATCCCATTATGGGTGTTTTTAAGGCACAAGTTGAATGAATACTACAAATTGTAAAATGTAACACACAGACCTTTTGCAAAGTTTAGGACATGTGCTGCATTTTTATACTATATGCATTGTGGACTATATGCATAAGAGGTAAACAAAAAGGGATGCTACCCAAGGCGGACCAGTCACGCACACTGTGCACAGGGTGCATGTTATAGTCGCAGAATTACAGGTACAAAACTTGCCATTACCAGACTCCCAAATAGACAGACCCCCACTCCACTCCCCCCACCCACCTCCACTATTTAAAAATGCTTCAGTGGCCCCATTGAGTTGCTGACCTGTGATTATTTGCCAGTCCAGATAGGGATGATACACTATCTGATACCATCATTTCATAACAAGTTCAAATCAGATTCCCTATTGTGTGAACACAGCATGGGGGGAGTGATATTGGAATCTATATTAAAGGCAATAATAAGCTGCTTTTTGGCATCTGTAGCCTGCTTGCGATCTTTAATGATCGCTGATTTGGATTAAATATATTGAAAAGAGAATCTCTTAAGGAATAAGCTCAGTTGGTCAAGGTTGATAAAGGCAGAAAAGAAGACCTTTATTTTTCACTGGGAATGGCATCTGGATAGACAGGTTAACCCAATCTTTATTTCAAGTGTATTATTTTTTTTATTAGTTTTGCGATTAAAAAGAAACACAGAACTAAAAAAAAGAAGACGTGTATTCAATATGTAATTTGAAGCTGAAGTACAAAGACAGACCAACAAAAACAGATGATTAATGGATGGAAATTGGTGGGCAATGGGGCACTGAAATCACATGTGTTTCCATAACTCAGGTTGTCACAAATGAATTATAAGATGTGCTGGGGACATTTGTTCATTACTAATTCATACCACTCACCAAATGTGTTGATTCAGAAACAATCTATTTACTGCCATTTTTTATTAATTATATATAGAATTCTAACCTTATTAGACTTGCTAAATGCCTGTAGCAATACAACATGGCAAGACAACAGAAACTGAGGGAGCCCTGGCAACACAAGAATATCTGCAATGTGTAATTGCATGCATCATCACATAGTAATTACATTGTAAATACACAAACACGTGAAGAAATACAGCGCAAATACAAACACAAACTATGAATATGTAGTAGTTAAACAAACACTTGCATTGTAGTTACACGGCCATATATCTGATCATTACAGTGCCATTACATTGCAATAAGAGACACTCAATGCAAAGCATTACTGTATTTTCATATGTTTACAGATCAGTAGCATGAACCAATATGCAGAACAATGTCAGTGCTGCTGTTGCAGGGAATGATGTGATCTGCTGATAGTTCTGCTGGACTCATCGCACTGGTCCCTCGTTCTTATCCCACACACGGCCACCTATCAGCCGGCATTGCATGGTTTTGATATGAGGTTCAGGTGTTTTGGTTGATCGGTTGGGGAGTTGGGAAAGACGGCCTCAGTATGGGGCACGCTTCTTATCATGCACAGTCGGCTGCACAGCCCAGGCTACGAGTTTAAGGACCAACAACAAAACACCACCATTCAAAACAAATCATTACTGTTCGTTACTTTTTGTTCATGGCTTGTTAGTAAGTAGTGGCTTGTTTACGCTTTTCTGTTGCAGTATATTGAACCTGTGTTTGTGTTTACTTGCTCGGAATAATCTCACCTGGTACTGTCCAGGTTTAATAAATAAAAAATGACATATATCAATAAGCAATAAATCAGCTGACGAGGCCTCTGTATCCACTGAGTGGGGCTGCAGTGAGAGACATGTGATTGACAGATTATTTAACATCTGGTAAGTTGGAACCTGTAATACAACACTATAATGAAATCAAAACAATAATGAACTAAAATGAACGGCTTTTAATTCAGCAACAAAAAAATCTGGGCATGCTAATTCTACCTAGCTGTGTGCCGGTGTGCAATTTGCATGACAATGGAAGAACAATAGTGACGATTCACAATGGGCTGGCGAGGACAGATGCTTGCAAATCAAGCACTGGCCCCGTGCAGATGCAAGTGATAGCGTGCAAATGAATCCCACTGTGTCTCAGGTGCACTTGAATCGTTGCACGTCATCCGTGCAGCGGTACAACTCCGCTTACCAGGACATTTAGCAAAGCAGCTGCGCTCTGATTGACACAGACATCCTGAGTTTATTTATAAAACTCCCCGCTGCTGACATTTTCAAAACCGAATGAAAATTATTCTACTCAGTGGGCGCCAAGCATGCAAAAGGCCAACCTTTCTCTTTTACTTTCAGTAAATCCCAAGCATTGCCCATCGATTTGAACGGAGGAACAGTTACTGTACACTCCCAGGTTTTTGGCTCCTGTTTTGGGGATGTGAAATTACTCCCTGCAAGCCACTGTGTCGTCTCAGCAAACCTTCTCCAGGTTTAATATCTGTAATCCAGCATCACCTCTGTTTAAGAGAAGCCTGGATAAGATGCTGCAGTGGAGTAATTACATCACAGTGTGTTTAATCCTCCTGTAATTCTTTTTTTTCCCCCCTGATAGGCAGTAATTATTTTCATTAATTTTCTTACAGATAGTGTTTTAGAGAATTGATTGAATACTTAAAAGGTACCTCTTTGTTTTTTGGTGCATTGAGGTGGGCATGTGCTGGGTTTATTTAAGAGACACCTTTATCCAGGGAGACTTACAGAGACTAGGGTGTGTGAACTATGCGTCAGCTGTAGAGCTATGCAACAATGTCTCACTCGAAAGACCGAGCACAAGAAGGTTAAGCGACTTGCTTAGGGTCACACAGTGAATGAGCCGGGATAGGGTTCCTCCTGGTTACAAGCCCTTTCCTTTAATCACCAGACCACACAGCCTGCATGTGCCTTAAAAAAAAAAACAGAAACAAAGAACCAGGTGACTCTTAGAACTCTGACCGCTGCTTTTATTTTAAAACATGTAAATGAAGCCAATTCAGTTTCACTGATGCTGTGCCGTGTGGATGCTTAATTAGTGCCCACCCCAGAGGTAAATACGTTTAGCATAATACATGTACGGAGGGACTTTCTGAAGTTTACTGATAACAATAATACGCTGAGATGTGCCACATCCATGCACACACTGTTTAAACTGTGTAAATGATAACGCATTAAAAACAAATGCTGAGGAAGGCAAGGATGTGTTTATTGTATGCTGGTCCCCTCCAGGTATGATACTGTGGGTTAAAAAAAACATCAAATGTTATGAGACTTTTGAAGTTACTTATATCAGTACTAGGGCACTGCCTGCAGTCCCAAATATATCAAGCCCTGTTATAAAAGACCTATCTGATACACTGATGTGCTACAAACTACTTAACCCTTCGAAACCTCACATGCAACATGATGTAACTTAGTGGGTAACACTAATTCCTGTGCATTGATATAGTAGTTACTTAGTAAATACATGTGTATTTACACATAATTGCAATGTTATTATGCATGGTTATAATGGACTTTTTAGTGAATCTTTTTTGCATGATATATGTAAGAACACAATTGTGTCAGAAAAAGGGTTAGGGTTAGGGTTAGAGTTAAGGTTTGGGTTAGCGATATATTGCGCAAAAAAGATTTACACATTCAGTCCATTGTAACGATGCATTGTCATTATGTGTGAAGTACACATGCATTTACTAAGTAACTACTGTGCAAATACACAGTAATTAGAGACACAATGCAAAGTGTTACCCTTGCTTGAATGGCTGAATATTAAAATTATAACTATTAGAAACCAAACTGGTAAAACAGTTTGCAAAGAAGAAAACAAAAATAAACAACATCTTAGGAATTTTTTTTTTTTTTTGACAAATGTTTCAAATAAGGCTACATTTTGTTGAACCCGTGACTGGTCTTTCCAGCAGATGGTCAAAGAGGATGTTAATTGCACTCAGTAAAAGACACGCAAACTCCTGCATGTGTAACACAGGTTCAGCAGGGCATTTCACACCTGTGGCAATTAATGCTTAAGCAGATTGTAAACACTTTACACTAATGCAAACTTCCCTTTAAAGGCTCAAATTAATGCTGTTATAATTATGGTCTCTTTTCTTTTGATGGATGTAAAGTTTAATGTAATTTAAATGAATTATTCTTGCGTGCTAATTGATGCAGCTTTAATGAGAGCAGACTCCTCCATGTCTTCACTGCTGCTGCTGTTTTTGTGTTCCTAGCGATCCTTTATTTCTGTTCCTCGTTATCCACGATACCTTCTTCTTAACAGTGTATTGATTCAGGGGGAGGCAGAGTAATTTAATCTGCAATTTACAATACCTCAGGGTGCCAGCTTTTCAGAATAGGATGCAATCAAAATACTGTTCTTGCTAAATATAAGGTACAATGTTGGTTAGTTGCAAAAAGCTTTATTAAAGTAAAATTAAACTTTATTAAAAAAGAAAGCAAAAACCAAAATAAAGTCAGTGGCACCAAATAATTGCCTTTTAAAAACAGTATCGCTGTTTCTTTTAGGAATACAGTTTATTTGATTAGCAATCAGATTAAAGGCAGGAGGCAGGAGGAGTGTCATTCATTGCTGACCCAGTAGCCATTGCACCCTTGCTATGACAGAGCTCTCTTAAACCCCCTTTACCAATGCCCCTTCCTTGGATCAAAAACACATGTTTGTGAAGGCAAGACAGACTTTCTCTCCTGATGTTTTCCAGCAGCATTAATTCATCTACTTACATCGGAAGAGCTTGCATTGAATAAACTGTTTAATTAAGGTATTCATTTTGTTTTTCATTAAAAGTATTTCCATCAATGGCCCAGTGACATGCTCCCAGTGACGTGCTCCACGGATCTGACATCAACTTGAATAGCAGGGCAAAAGGACAATTTATCATGAAGATTGCATCATGGTATATCTGGGGGGTAATTGGGTAGTTTACCATGCCTTTCCCATGCTTATACTTTGCATGAACTGTGTTTTTATCATGGTTAACCGTGTTTTTTTTTTTTTTTTTAACATGTTTTACTTGCATGCTAGCCAGCGGGTTACAATCAATGAAAATGCTTTACTACACTTTCCTATGCTTTTGTCATGGTGTAACACTGTAAACCCAAAAGGCTGCCAGTGCTAATAAGAGGTTTATATAACCGACATGCTTTACAGATCTAAGACAATGAGACACCACAAGGCCATTAACTCAAATGGCAGAAAAGAAGGGTGTTCCCATTAGCTCATGAATTTGTGAAGTATTGGCAGAATCTTTAAGGAATTCAGTGGGACTCTCCCACCCCCAGGCGAAACAGCCTTCCGAAATGTGCCTCTACTTGGGGTATATTTGCAAGCAGTCAGTGGAGATCGTGCACCATGTTTAAAAGGAGATAACAAGCTGTTTTGCATAGCAGAAGGACACTTTCTAAATATGATTTTGAACAGACGGCCCCTGTGGTACAGCACACGCACGCTGCTTTGTACAGAAAACACATTATGTTGGGTCTTCTCTGATTCCCTGTAAATCTTCAGCGTTGTTACATTTCCCAGTTACACAATAAATAACAAGGGGGGAGAGGGGGTGGTAAGACTTGAATTAGGCTGTGTATGTAACAGCCATGTGGCAGAACCCTTTTAAAAACTCTTAAACATCGATTTATCAAAGAAATGGGATTTATGCATTCTCTGGAACCAACCTGAAGGCACATGGTTTATGGTTACTGGCCGTTTGCAGCATCAGCTGGGTCAGCATTTCATTTGTTGTGACCTTTCAGCTCTGGTTTGACACCATGTGGTCTTGGTTCTATCTATCACAATAAACCATGAATCCTCTGACTGTGGATTTGGGAACTTGCAAGACACCGCTATACAATATCCATCTAAGGATCACAGGTGATACAAACACACACACACACACACACACACACGCACACGCGCACACACACACACACACACACACACACACACACACACACACACACACACACACACACACACACACACACACACACACACACAAACACGCACACACACACACACACACATACATGCACGCACACACACACTCACACACACATACACACACAACCTGGTAATAAAACAAAGCTTTAACTTGGACCTCCCAAGCGCTCTGTTCAAACATTCCTGGTGTTTGTATTCTTCAGAAAGTTCCATCTGTTCTAGCGGAATAGTTAATTAAATAAAGCTGTAGGTTTTGAATTGACGGAACAAAAGGAATACAATGTGGGCTTCCAACATGCAGCTGATTCTGTTAACCGGTTGTCACGGTGATAATATTGCGTCTGCCTGGCATTATTTGTATGTGCGTTTGTAAATGTGCAAGGCCCATATACTCAGCCCAACTTAACTGTAAAAACACATCAAACGGTGCTGTTCTGTGGAAGTGGGGTTTATTAGGGTTATAATTATTTTTCATTTAGCTCACAGCTCTGAGTGGCTCCTCATTTATTGGAAATCAATGTCTTTTAAAACCTTTTTTTCAGAAAATCTTTGAGATAAAGCTGTGGTGGCAGGGGGCTGGAATTAGGAAAGTGCTTTGAGACTTCAGAGCAAGAAGACCTGGGGCCTGGGAGACCATTCTGGCAGCAAGCCTGATCTGAACAATGGAAAAGAAGGCAAAGATTTCAACTTTTCTTCCTGATCCAATTTCACGAACATATGCTGAGCTGTAATAATCCTAAGAGGCAGCTCTTCTCTGATAACACGACCAATCTGCAGATTGCCATCCTAGTATTCCTCAAGGGCAGAGTTTAGTGTTGCATTCTGCACAGACTTTCTCATCGTCTCATCTAGTTACATTATCCTAATCAGATATAGATATATAAGTTTACACCTAAGCTACTTTGTAAAGCAACAATAGTTGTACTAAGCCTTGCAATACATAGTTGCTGGTTAAAAACACAAGTAACTCAGACTGTAGCCTATAATTAATGTTACGTTGCTGCATGACCGCTGGTTAGGCTGTCCATTCGGCTCCGAGACATTTTGAGACAGGTTTCTTAACTCAAATGCTAATGCCTTCAGTTGAGTATTTCCTGTCTCTTCTTTAAGAGTGCAGGACTACAAGTACCAGAATGCATTGCGATGTGGATTTAAAAACACAAGCTGTCCCACACTATCCCAATTAATTTAAAGCAATATGCTACACCCTATCACTGGTGTGCAACTTAAATACTGCCAGTAGCTCATTTACTTGGTCTACAACTATTGGACAACCCCAATATACCGGCCGCTCTAGTGCCATGCCATTAAGTGCTAGTTACCATGTAAGAGCGTGGAATATTGGTAAATTATCCAGTTATTAGAATGTACTTACACTGTGTTGCTACTGTGCCACACTACAGAAACACTTTATGATACACTACCTTTAACTACAATGTAACTACACTGTAATTACAGGATTGCTGATACGAGTGGTCGATAGCCAATTTGCCAATAAATCATTAGCTGCCAAGCACGCATTCTCACAAGTTTTAGCTGGATGCAGAATGTTAACCTCATCAATGCTGTCAAACAATAATGACAAAATATTGCAGTTTAAACACCAAACAATACATTTCAATCATACTAATACAACACAGAAGCAAAATAAACACAAGGGTGGGGTGTATCCCCATCACTGGGGCAAACATAGATTCAGTTTCTTCTTAATCCTTCCAAACCTACACGTACTCGAAGCAGGATGTCTCTTCCTGCGAGTTCAGAGAAGTAAGCTGTTCTTTTAATATCCGAGACACACACAAAAAAAAGGTTTCCCGAACCTTTGAAATAACGTCTGCGAAAGGCAGGGTTAAAAAGGAATACGGTACACAGAATCTTCATGGCGCAATCAACTTTTCAGTGAGGCATGGCAAAAGGGTATCTTTTATTTCTGAAAATAAAGATCAAAGTCAAATTATGCTCATCTTGCGCCAGATGGAATGAGATGTGTGTGAGCCTCCAGCGATATTACACCTCTCTTCTTTTTGCACAGCAGTCTTGTCTTATCTGACTGCTCTGTGAAGCCAAAACAGCGGTGCTACAAACTGAGTGTGGTGAATCACATTTGCTTATAGATTTAAAGTGATACCCCAAGATTTAAATATGCATACGTCAGTTTGAAAACTCATTTAGTCTGTGGTCTTCTGGTGTGTGAAACACCTCGTTATCTCCCTTTAAACAAGGTCCTCTTTGACAGTTTTGCATAAAAGTAGGATGTGCATTTATTAAGACTGTTTCACTTGGGGGAGGGGGGGGTTCCAATACATTTCTTAAACATCTGCCATTCAAGTTAACGCCCTTGTGGTGTCTCATTGTCTTAGATAAGTGAAGCATGTCAATGGGAACATTCTCATGCTTGCCAGTGTATTTATTGCAACCTCTTATTAGCATTGGCAACATTTCGGGCTTATGTGACAAAAGCATAGGAAAGTGTAGTAAAGCTTCAATGATTGTAACACACTGGCTAGCATGCAGGTAAAGCATGTTACAGAAAACACAGTTTAAATGTACAGTACAAGCAAGGAAAAAGCATAGTAAACTGCAAAATGAGCTCACAAAAATGCAATGATACAATCTTCTTGTTGTTGTTTGTGTATCCGTTTCTTCATAGCATTTTTAAAATATAGTGTGCAATATTTTTAAAGCATATTTCTGTTTCTTTTACTCTAGTCTCTTTACCTTATTTCTAATTCTGGATAATATTGTATTCTCTTCCAGGGTTTGATATGATATCTGTATTTTTTTTCCCTGTTTTCGCTTATGCATTAAAAAAAAAGAAGCCACCCTTGCCGTAATTAAGTACAAAATTCTTCGATCATTAAATCATTTTCACCGAGGCAATGAATCGTGCCAAACCCATATCCCAAGCTTTAAATATAAACTTACCAGTGGCTATTAAATTATGGGGCTTGCTGGAGCCTGGAGCATCTCGTTATAGCAGCCTAACCAAGCATGAGTCTCAAACCGTAGCTGGTGCACACATCGATGGCATTAAATACAAAAAAATTTTCACCTGAGAGCCTTTAGGTCCAAATCCTTGGCACCTTCATATCCCTGTGTACAATTTTACGACTCAGAAACTCTAGAGCCCTGTTCATTACCTTTCAACACAATGATTGCTCGCTCCTGTTTTTTGGCGTTTGGAAGATGAATAAACTAAGCTTTAAATAACCATGGGATTGCAATAGATCGGAGAGGTAAAGTGCATCACCTTGGGTTCACAGGGAGACCGGTATGTTAAGCACAGGCTTTCGATTGCGAATGGGAGTGGGAATGTTTTCTAATAAGCTTGCTCTTGCAGGCATTCATCCCTATCACAAATACGTTAGGTGCCAGCGATCAAGGGGGAAAAAAGGCAGGAAATGGAATAGTGATGCTACTAAGCACTGTTATTCAAAATAAAAGAAAATAAAGTATTTTTTAAAGAAATAATAGCAATATGCAATCTCTCTTTTGGATGCTTTTGGCATCTCCTCACCAGAGCTCCTTCTTAAGCCCCCTGCCTCCACACACCTACATCAGTTAAACAGACTGAGTAATCGATTAGCACCCAATCAAGGATCACATTTTACTCCATTCCATCCACAATCTCACATGGAGATTAAGGGTTTTAAACAAGGTGCCAACATTAACCATTTCCTGGGTTTAGAACACACATTTAATCAAAACTATTGCACATTTCTACCGAAAATAAAGTAAACAAAGATGAAAATAAAGATAATACTGATCTCTACCCTTAACCCTTAACCCTACCCCTAACTCCTTCCCTCTCACCCGAGACTCACGGTCTATTCTAATGCACAGCTATGGCCAAATGTATTCAAAGAAACTACAAAATGATATCGCAAAACTCTACTGGAAGCCACAATTTTAGTACAATATGTCATGTTAGACTTTAAAATGTCATTTTTTTCAATTTTTGGCAGTTTTACATAAAGTATTTCAATATGCAAAAAGATTTACACATTCAGTATATTGTAACTATGCATAATAACATTGCAATTATCTGCACATGTACTACAGAGACAATGTAAAGTGCTACAGTTTATTTCTATTGCAAAGTTAGCATGATTAGCAAATAATAAACAGCAACAAAGATCCATACGGTGCACGTGTACCCACAATGTGTCGGGGCCCCTTAATTGCATATAGGCACCGTGGTGTTCCCCATAGTAATTATGTAATACAGCGTTAAGGCAATGTTAGATCGGTCTCACATCTAATATTATTGACAAAACGGTGCGTAACCGTTGCCTCTTCTCAAAAAGAGTCTCTTTTAGTAAATCAGTAATCATAGAATCATAGGGAAGCTAATTTATAACCAATATTACACAGCCTCCCGGCTCAGGCTAATTAGCACCTTTTATAATAGCAGAACCAGACCCAGAACAGAGCAGAACGGTGCTTTTAAAATAGCAGACCCAGACCCAGAACAGAACAGAACGGTGCTTTTAAAATAGCAGACCCAGACCCAGAACAGAACAGAACGGTGCTTTTAAAATAGCAGACCCAGACCCAGAGCAGAACAGAACGGTGCTTTTAAAATAGCAGACCCAGACCCAGAGCAGAACAGAACAGTGCTTTTAAAATAGCAGAACCAGACCCAGAACAGAACAGAACGGTACTTTTAAAATAGCAGACCCAGACCCAGAACAGAACAGAACGGTGCTTTTAAAATAGCAGAACCAGACCCAGAACAGAACAGAACGGTACTTTTAAAATAGCAGACCCAGACCCAGAACAGAACAGAACGGTGCTTTGAAAGCACTTACGTGTGCTTTTATTGTTTACAGAAATCAAAGAAAAACAAAACTAAAACCCAACTCCCACGTGCAGTGCTAACTTTACTTTTCTACACAATCCCTACACTATAAACCAGATGTTTGCAAAAAGCACTACTTCAGACACAGTTTTACAACTTCAATAACACTAAGATTCACACAGCTCCTTTAATCTGATTGTTACGCCCAGACCAAACATGTTGATACTGTTTAAGTACCTGCCTGCTAATTACAGGCAGGCAATGCTAATTAAATTAACAAAACAAATAATCAATCACAGCAGCCACGTTTTCACTTTTGATTTGTCAGGGACAGAAATTAACCCCATCTCTGCCAACCACCATCGACACACAAGCCAACGTTTCATTTCCAAGCAGGGCTCTGCTCTGTCTTACCGTAGTTGGAAAATATTGTATGAAGTACCTACAAGTAGATACAATTCTGACTCAATTTAGTTATATAGTAATGACAGAAATTGCTGTTCTCCAGTACAGTGCAGTTAGCTCTGATATCAGAGGCATTGTTATTTTAGCATTCAGTATATGAATATCAAGTCATTCTGCAGTGAATTCAATATCTTTGTGATAGGTGTGATGAGAACAACAGAAGCCTACATTTCTTTCCTTTCCTGCAGAGAGCAGTCCTGTAATTGACTTCTTTTGAATAAATACTGCAGCTCCTCATCATGGCTTGCTGGATTTTTAGCAATCAGAATGTTATTTGCATTGGCTTTCAGTTCGGTCTGCTTATTATCACAGATAACAACAACACAGCCTGCTTCTCTTCTGCAACAGATGCGATCATAGTGTGCTGTTATTGAAACAGGAATAAAAAGGATAGGGAAGGCTTTACAGACCGGACACAGAGATAATTGTTCAACACGCTCTCTCTCCCTCCTCCTCTCTCTCTCTCTCTCTCTCTCTCTGAAATTCTTTCAACACCATTGCAGCATTATTAAGGATTTAAAAATATCGTATTCTAGTGTTCTGAGGTGATTTCCCGTTGATTCCCACACTGGGAGCTGACTGTGATCAATAGTTTCATTTAGCCATATCCCATGGAATCCAACATTGTATTTACAAGACCATGCAAAATACAAGATTTTTTTTTGGTGGTCTAGCATTATCACCGCTTGGTAAAGGTACGCTTGATAAACTTAGGAATGTTGTGCATGTGTTTGTTGCTGTTTATTTGTTTGTATCAGGCAGGGCCAGCCACTGTGCAAGCATAGCATTATTCTTGTAAAAAAAAAAAAATAATTGTGACATTAAGGATGAGCCATTAACAGTAAGCACTGCTCCTGCCTTTCAGTATTGGGAACCATGGTGTGCGCAGAATATTGACATGCAAATGCAATGCTACAGCACACAGCCTGAAGGGCTCTGTTTGGTCTCAGAAATGCAGGTGTTTCATTCTTCCCTGGCAGATCACGAGGTCATCTTGTGGGGCTGCTGGCATTGAATCAGATTAATCAGCAGTACCAGCGAGTGGATGAAATCATATTCTGCAAGTTCCCCTCCTGTATATATAATACAGGGTAACACTTTATGCAGTGTCTCTAATTACTGTGTATTTACATAGTAGTCACTTAGTAAATACATGTGTACTTACAATCATTACAATGTTATTATGCATAGTTACAATGTGCTTCGTGTATAACCCTGTTGACATGATCTAACACTATGTAGCTACTATGTAAATATATATTGATTAGAGACACTTAACCCTTTGCCATCCTTAGACAGACCAGGTCCGAAATTAGAATTTTTCCTTTCCAATACAATGTCAGACCCTGTCCGATAACATCAAAAAGACGTCAATCACAGCTCCCAGGTCGTTTTTTTGTTTTTCCAGTAAAAAGCAGCGAAAAGCTTTCAATGGCCGAGAGAGGCCGAGAGATGCCAGAAAAGAAAAGGAGGTGGATCTGAGGAATACACATAGTCCCTTCACCACAGACACAAACAAGAGAGCTGCTTCCGCATCCAGCGCTCAAAGGAAATCGTAGACATTTGCCAAGCTTTTTGAGATGTTATAGTAATAAAATAATGACTTGGATCACATTATTGAGGAGTCTGGTGATAAATGGAGTGATCGGGAGATGATTTATCATTATGCACGACTGTGAAGAGATATGGGATAAATACTGCAAACAAGGATACGGGCAGGGCTGGAGATGCAGTACTGAGTGTCCTGTTGATATGCAGGGCCTTTTAAACCTGCTTAAATTACTTTTAAACAGCGCGTGTAAAATAAACAGCTCCTATGAAAATAAATTAGACCTGACGCTCCTGACAGGCTCTGAGCAAATGGATTGCAAAGGGTTAAGGTACAGTGTTCACTAGATCAGTAACCATTAAGAAGCGGGTACACAGTGACAGAGGCCCTTGATTCCAAATGACAGTGGCACCCTGCCAATCTAAAGCACAGCTATCGCTCCGTCTTTAAAAAAAAAAAACAGTCGAGGGAGAGGGTGCGAGGGATCTGTTTTAATTCAGCTCTGCCGGACCACACTCTCTGCATGTGAACTTTATTGAAGCAGACAGGCCTGTTGATTGAAGTCGCATCAGAGGAATGGCACCTCCAGCATCAAAGCCAACCCAACATCATGCGAGCCGTCCGGGGAGGATAGATTATATCGACCGTTTTCTCTGATGGGACCTTGCAGTCTGCTGAGCAAATCAATCAACCTACAGGTATACTGAAGATCTCCTGGAAAAGATGCAGCATACCTCCCCCCCACAGAGCCTATCAGCCCCCAGAGCCACATTACTACAGCGTTAGATCTTAGATTGACTTCTTCCCTCTTCAAAAGAAAGCAAAGCCTCCTCCAGCACTGCGATTCTGTCCGCAAAGTCTCCCCGTTGCTAGGAATGTGAATCCATAAGCATTCATGATTATTATTTCATTCCTGGCTGGGATTACAATCCACCGCTGTATTAAAGTCAGCTGTGGAATAATGATAAATGCCTCGGAAAGTGCAGTAAATCACAGGAAAAGCATCCACAGCTCCAGCATAGAAAAACATGTCAGCTTAGAGCCTTTGTCAGTGTAGTTAAAAGCAATGCAAAAACATAGTAAAACACATACATGCATGGTAAACAGCATGCTATTGTGATCATATAGTCAAGCTGCATGTCAGTGTGTAGTTCAAGGTTTCTTATAGATGCCTTGGTTTGCACCTTCTTATAGCACCCTATCCCCTATGACAAAACATACATTACCACAAGGCATCCTCTACACTGCTCACCTGCAGGTACTCTTAGCATCCCCTCCCTTCTTTTTAATGCTGTAGCTAATTGACTTTCATTATTCAGACCTGGATCGTTGTCACCTGATTAGGAACCCATTCGAGACAGTTTATGCTGCCACTAATGCTAATGCAAATGGACAGCTTGGGCTGGAGAGCCTCAGTCCAGCACATTAGCGCAGGGCTGTTCCGGGGCTCCATGGTGGGCACAGTAATTCAAGTGTTGTTATCTCAGCGGGAGGCTGAGGATGAGGCCAGGCAGGGCTGGATTCTGACAGGTGTGTCTGTTGACCAGGTGGACAGCGGCTCTACCATCAAGCACACCTGGCTAGTCATGGACAGCTATGCTAGTAAAGGTTATAGTTTAGAAACAAGAACAACAACGTTGAATTACAGTCCAATATTAGAAGGTTTTATTTGCTACAACATGAGCGTGCTCTATCTGAATATTATTATATGACTCATATTTGAGTGTTTGATCAGGCAATTTCCCAATGTTTCAGTATGTTTAACATACCTTTGTCAAGGGAAAGTTTGCTTGTAAAGAAAACAGTGGAGGTACTTACTGGTTTTTGATGCCGTGGCAACTACGCTCACTTCTTTCTATTTAAATCTATGAATGCGTTGCTGATGTCATTTTCTACATAGTTAATGATGCAACAATCTATTGTTCTTTTCTATTTAAACCTTCAGGCGTCGTGGTATTGAATCTATTTATCCATTTATTTTCCTTTGTTCTTCTGTATTGTACATTGTCAAATTTTATTTCTTTAAAACTACAAATTGTCGTGTCATGTTCATTTTTTTATGAAGTGGTTCGTTAAGTTTATTATTCCTTATATTTGACAGTTGATTCTGTCTTGTTTTATATAATGCTGTAACTGTCTCTCTTACATATTTTATTTTGTTCCATTTTTGGCAAAATATACCATAAACAAGGTTCTAGTTTATTATGATGGATTTATTATGACTGAATATCTATTTTCTTTATTTGCGATTTCACCTTTATCTTTAGAAATATATTTGCACCCTTGCGCTTCCAAGTTTTAATATCCTTTAATCTCTATATAATTACACATGTTGTTGCATTCTAGCTACACAGCTATGTGTGTAATGACTGTGTTACTACAGTGTAATGACAGAGCAGTTAGCGACACAATGCAACATCAAGTATTGCTCTATTACTGATCACTATTCTTAGTATTGTCTGTGTGCAGCGAAGGTGATTTCAAGAGACCTGTAGACTGCTGGTTCTTGGTTTGTTCCTTTTCTCTTGCAGTATGTCAGTTGCGATGGGGATTTTTCACTTGCAAATCCAATTCACAGTCTGATATGAATAGCTAGGAGCCTCAGAGCATCCTCACAGCATCCCGAGCACTGTCTGAAACCCCTGGCAACTCCTCGGAGAGATGCAATCAATAAAAGTCAGAGCTGAGACACATGGGGGGGGGGGGCAGCCATGGTTCATACTCACAATCACTATCTATAGATGAATCCCTATTTGATGATTTTGCTGTCTTATTTGTGTATTTATTTCTATGTGTTTTTCTCTAATAAAGGGAAAACAACAGCGCCGGAGGAGTATACAGACTATTTCAGCTGCAAAACTTTCTCCTCAAAGTACTTGAAATAAACTTATCTCACTCCTTCATCTGCCACCCTTCTCTCTGTGATTGGCAGCTCTGAACAGCAAAGTCTAAAATGAGATTCCCACCTTCATATTCCAGCTAACTGTATTCTACTGAAGACATCAACTCCCCTCAAATGGCTTCATCAAAACCTGAAGATGTCACAGCAGATTATATCTGTAGAGACCAAATCAATCGCTCCTTGAAGATCCAGCCTCCCAGCCCCCCTCTCTCTCTCTCTCTCTCTCTCTCTCTCTCTCTCTCTCTCTCTCTCTCTCTCTCTCTCTCTCTCTCTCTCTTTGTACCATGGTTATTAGAGATAGCAGTTTCAAAACCGCAACAGCCACCTGATTTTAAGCAGAATAGCTTTTAGCCTGGGGTGACAATATGACCTCTGAAGAATTGTTATTGTTCTCTAAATCTGCCTTTACCTGGCTTTGAGCTTGCCTGGAGAATCCTGAATGCCAGGACTGAACAGCCTCCCTCATTCCATGCCAATCACATGACATTGTTGAGAAGTATACCATGTTGTGAGGGGGGGTGGGTGGGTTGCAGTGTTACTCAGTATAACCAACAAAAAAGGCTCTGTGCATTGTGATTAAACTTGCACAAAAGTTATTACGACATGCAAAAAGGAAAATAAGAAAGAATTCCTTTCATCTTTAATACGTACTGAAGAGTTTCGGGGTAAACAGCACAGCAGGGCATTCGGTCAAAGGCTTTATTAGATATCTGAGGCTGCCATCTATCTGCACATATACAGACACACACAAGCATGCACATATACAGACACACACAAGCATGCACATATACAGACACACACAAGCATGCACATATACAGACACACACAAGCATGCACATATACAGACACACACAAGCATGCACATATACAGACACACACAAGCATGCACATATACAGACACACACAAGCATGCACATATACAGACACACACAAGCATGCACATATACAGACACACACAAGCATGCACATATACAGACACACACAAGCATGCACATATACAGAAACACACAAGCATGCACATATACAGACACAAACAAGCATGCATGGCTGTGTTTATTAGATTAGTCTCTGTTGGAGAGATCACTTTAAAAGCTCAATAACATCACATACAGACTCTAATGGTTAAGATGCTTGCTTGAGTTGTGCCTGGTTACCCAGTAACACTGAGGAAAACATTTCCTACAGTGACATGGCATAAGATTTTTATTTTATATATTATTAGACGACTTATAACCAATCCCT
Organism: Polyodon spathula; assembly: GCF_017654505.1. Lineage (NCBI taxonomy): Eukaryota > Metazoa > Chordata > Actinopteri > Acipenseriformes > Polyodontidae > Polyodon > Polyodon spathula. Next base: position 1,276,386 of record NC_054569.1, on the reverse strand, counting down.
GAACTAAAGCGCTACCAACATATCATAAGAATGACACGAGAACAGCTGATAAATGACACAGTATATCCTCCATACCCAGTAACCCATAGTCAGCATATGTCACTCTATCTTACAGGGCGTGCAATGGGAATTCCTTAGATATACCTGTTGCAACACCCAATGAATTCCATTGGGATGCTACAGGTAGGTCATCAATTCATTTACTCTATTTGAAACCCAGAGGGCTTTGCAGACAATCAGAAGGGGCGCCCTGGAGACCTGCAATGCAGCAGTATGTTCCCAATACATTTATAAAACCACCTTCCAGTGATCACCATTGTATGTTTGACTTGGAGCGGACAACCTTTAAGTAGGACAGGTTTTGGCTTTTCACGTGTTTTCAGCTTATAAAGTAACCCAGCAGATGCAATAATTAAAGAAACTTTATTAGCGGGTTTCACACACTCCTTATCTTGGATTGCCTTACCTAAGGTATCATTCAGTAATTGGGATCTGTGAAATTTGCTGTAAAATAATTTAAAAAAAAACTCTACTATAGAAAAGAGGTCAGGCTGGCAAGACTGAGGCTCAGCCCACAAACGTTTCAGCCGTCTTTTTCTCATACTGTAGCCATTGCTGTCTTTGCTGCTGATGCAGTGGACAGCGTGAATACCATATTGGCAGGGCTTGAAGGAGATATTGTACTGTGCATGATCATTAGGATGATGGATGGCAGTGCATGGAAGAATGGAAGGATCTTACTTTCAGACTAATGGTGCCTTGTGATCTGGCTGGGTGTAACACCGCGCAATCCTCAATCATCGGAGCTGTTTCTCTCTTCTTTGACAGCTTCATCATTACCTATTAGCACCAACAGCCATTTAGATGCATTTTCTGTCTCTCCTTTGGAAACACTCAGACCTGTTATTGCAACCTTGCAGATAGTTCTTTATTTAAAGAGTCAAGCTCCAGTTTACAGATCTATGGGCCGTATTCAGAAAGGATTTACCACCATTTGCACCATTTTTATGGAAAAAAAATGGAAACGCAGAAAACATGGTGGAAAAAAATCAAATTGCTAGTGTTACAGAACCAGCAAGAAATAACGAAGGCACTTGCAGGAGCTCTTAAAAGATCCCCTTGAGTTGTTTATTTGAAGCTATTTATATGAAGCTGTTGTTTATTTGAAGCCTGAATGTTGTTATGGAGTGTGTCCAAAACAGGCAAATATTTCCCAAATAAGTTTAATCATGTCCAAGCATCCAGTATGGCATATTGGAAAACTACAATTAAATATACCTGGCTTTTTAAAATTGTATTTCTCTACTTTAAAGTTTGCTGTTGGATTTCATGTTTCCATGGATACTGTATTTGCAAAATATCTTCACCGAATTCACTAGTGGTTTCTTTGCCTGCACAGCAAGTCAGATCTCGGTCGTACAGCTACCTTTATCATGTATCTCCCCTGAAACCTGTTTCCCCACCCGGAGGGTCGCTAACGTGACACTGTGGAGTGTGGATTCTTTTACTTTCTGAGCTGAAACAGGATTCTGCAGATGAAAACAGAGGAAATAAATTCATACTGCCATTAGCGCTGTCACGGTCATTGTTGTAGCCACAATACAGAGTGTCCTGGGATTGGTAGAAAGTAGGAAACTAGAAAGCATGTTTAAAAACAGCAAAAAAAAAAAAAATATATATATATATATATATATATATATATTATATCTATATATATATATATTCAGGTCACTCTATCACAGCTTCAGGTCACTCTTTAAAGGGGGCTTGTGACTGTTTTATTTTATCTGGGTAACAATTATAAATACCATTATTGAACCCAACGAGATATAATTATCTTTAAAATGGTAAATATTTTGTTTTATAAATTGTTGGTGAGAGAGAGAGAGAGAGAGAAAGAGAGAGAGAGAGAGAGAGAGAGAGAGAGAGAGAGAGAGAGAGAGAGAGAGAGAGAGAGAAGAGACAGAGTACAATTTATAAATGAAAATCATTTGCAACTATCTGTCTGAAATCCCAGCTAATTAAGGTTCCATTATAATTTCAAAAACTGGAAAAAGTCATTAAGATCAGAGAGCATAAAGTGCAATGATTCTGAAATGCGCTTGTAGATTCACGTTGTTTTTTTTTTTTTTTTGTCTCAGTCATGATTTCTTCATCTGAAGTCTCATGTGGCAGGTTCAAGGACTAATTACAGGCTGTTCAATACAAAATTACAGCTATTATACATGAACCCTGTGCTATGAAAAAATGGTTAGCTCTGTTTTTTCTTGAAATTCTAAAATGCAGTTCTCTTATTATTATTATTATTATTATTATTTATTATTATTATTATTATTATTATTATTTTTTAGTTTCCAAACCTTTGACTTGAATGAGTTTACAGTAAGCATCTGGAATCCAAATGGATCAACATGCAGGCCAGTTATTATTGCTGTCTGTAAAGAGTGTCCCTTTTGTTTGACTTCAACACAGTTGTTGTGCAAGACCTATATTAACTAGAAGATATTTAGTCCTTGAAATGTTGTGAGACATTTACAAATTAGAAAGAGAACAGCAGCTTAAACCAACAGGCTTTAATGGAAGCTTGAAAGAAGGGCAGGCCACGGCACAGAAGCCTGCATAAACATTTCAATAACAGTTTTCAATATTCAGAGGATTGTTCTGAAGTGCTGAATTTACATATTATTTTGCTCTGTTATTTTCACACCTTATTAAAATGAGACTGGTTTAATCGTTTCGCACAGTCAACAGTTGTGAGAGATCCTGGCAAGCCAGCGATGTGCTGGATCTTCCAGGAGCCTGCACTTGGAAGATCATTAACAAGCTCTACAAAATGGGAAAGTTCCCAGTCTGAGCATATCATACTAGAGCAGGCAGCACATCACACAGGTCAGCTGTCCTGTTAGTCTGTGAATTGAATTCTTTCAGAGACCTAAAGCTTGCTAATTGTGATGTTATCAGATCAATGCAGCAACGTTGTTTGTAAAGTCTCTTTCTCTCTCTCTCTCTCTCTCTCTCTCTCTCTCTCTCTCTCTCTCTCTCTCTCTCTCTCTCTCTCTCTCTCTCTGTAATAGCTTGATGATGATGAATAGTTAATAGGTAATGCCAGTGATAGTTCTGCATTGTGACACACATACATTATACTGCATTCTTCTATGCATTATTCTATAATGCAGTTCCAATGCGGCTCACAGGGGCTGGAATCGTTACCATTTGAAACTTCATTTATGCCACTTAAGGTAGGTAGAGAGAACATCTGGCAGCACTTACTCATAATTAATCATTAGTTTTAGGAGCATCATATATAAAAGAAAGCTGTGTATGCAAGCTCAGTGTTTTTTAAATGTGTTTTTTTTGTTTGTTTGTTTGGTAACACTACATTAAGTGTCTCTGTTTATTGGGTGTTTAATAGTAGTTACTTAGTGAAAACAGGTGTGCTTGCAAGTCAATGTTACACACTAATTAGTGACACTTCATCCAAAGTGTTAGTGTTTGTTTCTGTGGAGCTTAGGAACAACTTCAGAGCAGTGGGAGAAAGTGTCCCCCCAGCACACACAGAGCACTGCCATCACTGGGTATTTCAGAAGAGAGAGAGAGAGAGAATTATATATGGGTCAGAGTATAATATGTCTTGAATTGGCTCACAGTCATCCCCATTTTTTAATTTTTTTACTAACAAGATGAAATTCGATAGGTGTATGTCCAGGCCTTTATCATGTAGCTGTTGAAATTCTCTCGTGTCTCCCACTGTGAGGTTTATGTCAGTAAGTGTTTATCTTCTTGTATTTTCATGTTCTTTTAAAAACTTTTGTTTAAATGTTTCTGTCATTGGTGTGAAGCTCTTTTTTTTTTGAATGGTCCATATCTTTGTTTTGAATGTAGCCTATTACTGCCCGCTTTGTAGTGATAAATATGGAGGATGTTGACATGAAACTCCATGTTCAACAGATCTCTCTTTTATCTCCTTGTGCCTGTGAGGCAACATGGAATACACTGCCTTCAGAATTGAAATAGATATGTCAATGCAATGTCCCCAATGTAAACACAGTGTTGTTTTTCATTTGGTCTTTTAGATCACTCAGTTAGCCAAGCATCTTAATAATGACCAGCAACGCAAACAGATGTAGCACCTCCGCCCAACCTTCAAAAATTATGAAGATGAGCAGTCACCAGAGATATCATGGGCTGACAACATAATTAACATTTAGTAGCATGCAGGAGATGTCTTGGAGACAATGTGGTCTTCATTGCACCTACACCCCAAACAGATGCCATGCGAAAACAAGCCTTCTGCTTACATCACATCTCTCCAAGCCCTCTCCAAGCTTGTAGTAGATGTTTTTTTTATTGCTTTACTTGTTTTATTTTTTCATGAAGATTAATCAATGACCCAGATGATAGGCTAGTGAAGTGTGCGCCTAACAGAAATTAATTAGCTTTCTGCAGATATCTTGACAGGGTATTAAGTGCCTGGCCAAAAACATTTACCATCTACAAATAGTTGAATAAAAACATGAGAGGAGAGGAAAGGAAAGGGATACAGGGTATAAATATGCGATATACAGAAAAGATTTCAGAAGCTTCTCCCCAAGTCATGGTGGGGGGGGGGGTCATTTACCTTGATTTACAATGTGCCATACAGAAGAAGAAGAGAAGTTTAAAAATGATATACAGTGGGGGTTTAATATCACAATGCAGTCTGTAGTAGTGTGTGGTCATAATTTGTGCTGAATCCTGACAAACAGCAGGTATGTGTATGGTTCGGGTGTCAGGGTTCAGATTTGAATTGCATACACAAAAGGATCAAATCATGGAGACTGATACAAAAGCCAGCAGAATAACACAGTTGGATTAAAATGTGACCTTCAGATATCTCAGGGAAGAGCTACTTATTTACAGTACAATATGGTACAATTAAGCACAATAAAATGCCAGTGCCTTATTATAGTCCCTTTATGGACTTGACTAGATGATGATTCTGTTTACTGGCAGTATATATTCCCAGTTAATAATCATGCCACACTGTTCTCAAGAGAGAGACAGAGACAGAGAGAGGAAACTGAGTGATTGTCCTATAAAGAGAGGGTTCATTCACAGTGAATTCGCCAGCCCGAGTTATAGTGCCATTCAAAGGAACATAGAGATCAAGGCTGGACTGAATAAACCACTCTGGGGAGTGGCAGGCCTCAAAGTGAATGAAAAATGTGTCAAAGGCAAAACAATACATATTTTCGAAACTTGATAACTGTCAATCAGCAACAGCAGGTGGTTTTATAAGACAGTGTAAGACAGGAGGCAGAGAGACCATCTCCGGAACAAATACCCACTGCTTATTGATTGATTCTTTTGCTTGTTTGTTTTAAGAGGACAGAAGCGATGGAGACCAGTGCTTCTTTTTTTTTTTTCAAGGGAGTTCAGGTATTGAAAAAAAACAAATACAATTTCTGTTTTCAGATGAATTGGCTGGTAAAACCAGTGAGACACTTAATTAAGGGGCCTGTAAAGATGTATTTCTACTTCTGCTGCTACATTGCTATTCTTCACCTATCAGTGCTGTTCCCTGATCTTTGAATCAGAGGACGTGGCAACATTACCTACTAGTGTTTTAAAAGCCATTTTTGAAACCAAAAACTGGAATTAAATGAAACACAAACCTCACAAAAGGATCTCATTTAAAAAGCCAACTTGCAGTTGCTTGCAAATGCTCTCAAGCCTTCAATAAATGAATCAATGTGAAGGAGGTCAATGAAGTACAAATACAAGATCAGGCTTAACTTAGTGTACCTGTGTTGCAAACAAACAAAACAGCGACCTGACGGTCAAAGGAAAAAGTGTTGCTGTTGCTGCATAATTGCACGCTCTACCTCCTGGCGTTTGATATGACCTGTCTTGTTATCTGGTGAGGCCTGTTGATCACAGCTTAATGAGTATTCCTCTGTTCACGTGCTTGTGCGTCTCAGCAGAGCACTCTTTAATTGGCACCTGTCTTTCTTTGTTAATAATAACGGTTTAAGTGGAAAGGGAGCTGGGTTCTCGTTAATAACTCCAATTAGCTGATGTGCTGCTCGGGTGGTGATGTATAGACGTGTCATTGTTCTCTGTCGAGAACTGGAGAAGTGATAGCTCTTCACTTAGCTTCACTTTAGCATCGCCGTCTAGAATGACTTTTCCGGAAAAGCTGTTACAAGGGAGCTGGTTTTTAATATATGTATGTTTTTAAGTATTTGTGTAACTTTTATTTAACAAGGAAAATAATCAAAATGAGACACTCGTCTATTTTGCATGACATTCCTGGTCAATCAACTCTTAGTAACAGCGAACACTCACAAAAGATTAAGGCTATATAATTTTTACCAGCATGTAAAATGTACTTCAAATTAACTACATACACACTGTATATATATATTTCTGACTCAGAAATGTCTTCATCTAGACAATGTGGGTAAGCTATAAAAAAGGCTAACAAGATGCTCGGATACATTGTGAAAAGTGTTGAATTTAAATTAAGGGAAGTAATGTTAAAACTGTACAATGCACTAGTAAGACCTCATCTTGAATATTGTGTTCAGTTCTGGTCACCTCGCTATAAAAAAGATATTGCTGCTCTAGAAAGAGTGCAAAGAAGAGCGACCAGAATTATTCCGGGCTTAAAAGGCATGTCATATGCAGACAGGCTAAAAGAATTGAATCTGTTCAGTCTTGAACAAAGAAGACTACGTGGCGACCTAATTCAAGCATTCAAAATTCTAAAAGGTATTGACAGTGTTGACCCAAGGGACTTTTTCAGCCTGAAAAAAGAAACAAGGACCAGGGGTCACAAATGGAGTTTAGAAAAAGGGGCATTCAGAACAGAAAATAGGAGACACTTTTTTACACAGAGAATTGTGAGGGTCTGGAATCAACTCCCCAGTAATGTTGTTGAAGCTGACACCCTGGGATCCTTCAAGAAGCTGCTTGATGAGATTTTGGGATCAATAAGCTACTAACAACCAAACGAGCAAGATGGGCCAAATGGCCTCCTCTCGTTTGTAAACTTTCTTATGTTCTTATGTTCTTATCATTGCTTTTGTTTGCGTGCGCCAAGAAAGTCTCAGAGTATTTATATTCCAGCGCGGTTTGTGCACTTTTATTATTTACAGATATTTTCTTTTTTCACTGGAACAAAATCAAAACAAACCATCATAATCCTATCTCCCTTGGAGCACTAACTAACACATGTTTTCTTTTTAAACCTAAATCTAAACCAGTGAAGGCTAACTCCTTTTACCCAGAAAAATCAAACCATAGCTCTTACAAAAAACCTTATTTTGCTTTAAGCTGCTCTTCCTCCAAGAACCACATCACTTTTGTGTCCACTTTTGTGTACGGTAGTTTAAAAACTAACATGTTGGGTGTCACTTTTTTTTGTAGCTACAAATAAAGTGATGCACCCTACAAGGTCCACTGTGGTCCATGGCAAATGGAAGAAATTGTCCTCAACTGAGACAAAACTATCACACTTGCTTGTTTGTCCCGTCTAACTCAATCAACTCTCTGATCTCTGCATGGAGTCTTCAAAATGGAAGAAGATTGAAAAGCATAAGTTACTTTACTGGAGTTAAAAAAAAATAAAAGATCAATCTGTGATATTCACTGTATTCTTTGAGTGTTTCAGCAGTTCCAGTCTTGCTAGACTAAAATCAGAGAGTTCCTTCTCTTTTTAGAATTCCCTGTGGTTGAACGCTGCCTGTCTCTACGATGTTGATAGAATTTCAATTTTCTGAATGCTCCCACACCTACTGCACGGTTGCCCTGATATTGTAGCACAATGATACTGCATTGGTACCATTGTGATGTCACATGTGTGTTTCCATTGTTGTACAGTTCCACCAATGGCAGCCTCATACCATTGTAGCCACGGTACCCATTGTTCTGGAAAACAATACATTGTAGTGCAAGTGAAGATCATTTGCTCAGAGCTAACTCAGTAAGATTGCTGCTCTGTGGCTCAGAGTAACGAGTTTGGAACTCACCAAGCAGGGAAGCCTCAAATCTGATTTAATGTTTGCTGTAGTGAAAACATTAGGGTAATTTATTAAAATGTATTTTGTGAAGCCGCTAATCTAATTACACAGTTTTCCTGACAAGTTTGTTTAAAAAATGCCCTATTAGGCAGTTGCTTTTGTCGATAGCGTTTGTTCTTCTCTGAGAAACGCATCGCTGTGCTGTGCTGTGTTAAATGTTCTGCCAACTGTGCAGCAACATCCTAAAATTGGAAACTGCTGGCTGTGCTTTTGAAGCCAAAGCCACCCTGTTGAGGCTGAACCATTGGGATTCCTGAAGATGCAACAGAGTTTTGCCAACCACTAACTACTGGGAACCGGGTGAGCGCCGGTAGGACAAAACGCCTTCAACAAAGTTTTCTCCATGCTCAGAGGGGTGATAGATGGTAGCTGTGAAATTGGAAAGTTTTAACTCCCAGTTTTAGACAGAGGGACATATTCATTCATTTTAACAATACAACAATACAATACAAATGAGCTCCATAGCAGTGCTGTTAGTTTGGCTGGAGAAGCTGTGTGGGAAACATGTACTGTGTACCATTCGCTGCAATCACCCTTCAGAGGGTTAGGAGCTGTGGAGACACTCCCCGACAAGCAAGAGGGTTCCCTGCTGATCGAGTGCTGCATGTGACAGAGAAGACATTACAATACAAGTGTGTTTTTATATAGCGCCTTCCCTTCACACCACGGCGTCCCAGAGCGCTGTGCAAAGTTAAAAACAACACAAGAGAGCTCATGTGTACAACACACTCCAGAGACAGCCAGTTATATAAAAACACATTCGGAAAAGTAAGTATTACAGTAAGTAGTAGATACAAAAAATAGTACTGGTACAGAACTGGCAAAAACTATCCAGTGTGAGTATAGCCCAGAGCGTTTAAAGTACATTTATTTTGTGATCATGCAGCATTCAGAGAGTGCTCACATAGGCAGTTCACAAAGCCAGTTACCCACTGATGTGTCATTAGCAGAAACACCCATTAAAGTTACAAAACCTGAAATAAACACCCCTGGAATTGAGTGCAGTCTCTTGTTTACTTTTAAGCTGTTTTTTTTTTTTTTTTTTTTTTTTTTTTTTTTTTTTTTTTTTTTTTTTTTTTTTTTTTTTTGTCTTGTTATATTAATAGGTGTTATGGGTTTTTTTTTTCTCCTTGAAGATACAATGGTGCTAACACTGTTACACTTTGGAGTTGTGTGCTATACAGTGTGTTATTGACTGGAGCTGAGTGAGGGAGTTAGACAGGTGATAATGGAACAGAACACAGAGGTGACGTGTTAGATAACATGGATTGAAAGTAGTGCTCACTTATCTTGGAAATAAAATTGCAGGAGTTGGATCAATACAGGTAAAAGAGAAGGGGCATCCATACATAAGTGTGCTTCATATATATATATATATATATATATATATATATATATATATATATATATATATATATATATATAATATATATATATATATATATAGTAGTGGGATATTATAATTTTGTTATTGGTTTTGGAAAGGCTGGTTTTGTTTGTGAACGTGGCAGAAAGTTACTCTGGACAAGTTGAACAAAAGAGAACCATAAAACTGACTGAAATAAAGTTAAAGGTAATTCGTGCTTTTCCAGCTACTGTAAAGAGCAAGGACTGTTGTTCAGTACACTGTTGTGTGTGTGTGTGTGTGTGTGTGTGTGTGTGTGTGTGTGTGTGTGTGTGTGTGTGTGTGTGTCTAAACATGCACTGTATACAATACAGCAGCTCTCTGTAAAATGTAATCAGAACTGACTTCTTGTAAAAAGGCAACATCTACTGGGCCTGTGTAAATCTTGGACTTTGCAGGTGGTGGAGTTGCATCTTTGAAACAAAAATTAGCCTCTATTACTTCATATATGGCTTCTTAATTCATTTGTATTATTTATAATGTTAAGCACACACCGCTAAAGCCCAATGCAAGTCTTTTTTTTCCCCTATGCATACATTTGCAGCAGTAAGCAAAGCAATTCGTTGCTAACCCCTGACATGATGAACGGTACGACTGTATTATGAAAAAAAACAAACCTGCCTCGAAGCAGCGTCTCACTTGGTTTCAAGCCCCGGGGACACAGCACACCCCTCTGGACCCGAAACTATGGGCTTGATACAACAAAGTTGCCTCAAACCAGGGACCTCCTGGTCTCCTGGAACCACGTTTCAAATCCATGTTTTACATACAAACTCTACTAGCATGATGTTGTTGTCATCGTCATTGGATACCTTAACCGATAGGTGAAGCAGTACACTATTTGAAACAAAAAAAAAAGCTTTTGAATTGAGATATGATATGAATGCAGACTTGTGTATAGCGGGGAGGTGTCCATCATTATTCCTTCTATAAGAAGCGTGCTTATTTATTAAACATGTGGTATTTGTAGCATACTTTGCGTTTTGCACTGGGATGCAAATTGGTCGCTCATCTTTGATGAATAGGAATGCATTATTCAAGGCAGCTCAAAACTCCCTGCACTGATATGCCTCTTATATACAGATCTTAGCATCTGGGCTTTCTTAAAGTGACTCCTTCATTACTTCGAAAACCTCTCAACAAGCCAGGGCTTCTGTGTCCCTGTGCTGGACATCTGTTTGGGAAACACAAACCAAAGAACACTATCTTTGTTGACATGAAGGAACCAGAAGATAAGTAGATTTAAAAAAAATAAGGGCGGATTCTATACATGTTGCTAAGAAAGAAAGGGCAAGTATGTGTTAGTGAAGAGATGTGTTGAGAATAGGAGAGGGAAGGGTCTAGAATATCACCTAGGTTTCTCGGAGGACAAGGAGAAAGATTGCTAGCACCAAGGGAGACTCAGATAAAGAGGTCAGTGGAGAGAGGAGAAGTAGAAGGAAAGTAAAGGAGATCGAAATTAGAGTTTGAGGTGATGTGAATGTGTCCAAGATGAGATTTCTGAGAGTCTGAAATGCAGGAGGAGATATGTCAGAACTATTAATCTGGAATTTAGGAAAATGCAATTTTATTTATTTATTATTTTTTTTAATATACCATGCTCCCCCTTTATTTCGCCACAGTTACAGTACAAGACCGTGCTATTTGTGTTCTGTCTCATAGCAAGAAAGAACTTGCTTCTGTAACGGTATAAGCAAGCTAGTTGACCGTGTCTTTTTATTTTTTAACCATTGGTATTGATAAACTATTAATAATGATCTCCATTGGAGTTTGCGAGTGATTTTTGCAGTCTGGTTTCTCCCTTCCCATCTCTTCCTCCTCCTCCTCCTCCTCCTCCTCCTCCTCCTCCTCCTCCTCCTCCTCATCGTTCTCTCATGAATTGAAACTAATTCAGAATTCCTCTCCTGCCAGTGCTGTTAGAGCTCTAGGCAAACCTGGAGGCTATCTGCAGCTTTACTGTCTTCCCAGCGCCCCACCCCACCCACAGCTGCCCATATTGTGAGAGGAATCAAAGCCCTTTCCCTTGTGCTCCAGCCTTGTGATTCCGTGTGTAGACTGGAGCCCACTCCCAGTAGGTCTGGGCCTGCTCCATTCCACACAGCAGTCTTTCATCTCAGTCTTTATGTCCACAGCCGAATGCAGAATACTTAGCATTGCAGGGTGTAGCAGGGCTGGGGTGATGCACATGAGGAGAGGGCTTCTGTGATTGTTTATGGTAAATAAGAGTGTAGTGATTGTTTTGGGGGATTAGTTTTGATGGGGAACCTCAGGCTGTTTGCAGCAGCCTGCCTGCTGTGTTTAGTTGTGGGAACGAGCAGCATGTGTGTGTTTACCAGCTGTGAGCTCCTAATCAGCAGGTGGGAGTGGTGCAGCCGAGCGCCGGGAACAAAGGGGTCCCGATTGTACAGAGCGGGGCTGCTGTAAGCCACAGGGGTCGGAGCGCTGCTCCTGCTGAAACATTGGTCCGTCTGTGCTTGCTGAAACGACTGGGTTCAGGAGAAGAAGCGACCACCTCTAACAGCGATTGTGTGTATACTCCGAGGTCGAGAGGTGGTGGAGGGATTGTTTCAGGATTGTTCCATTGTTCCTGCGCACCTGAAGGGTGTGTCAATTCCAACCTTCCTGTCTCGGATCTCCTGTCAATCAAGCAGAAAACAAGCACCCATGTCATCAGTCATCATCTTTTCATGCAGTGAGTCCCCTGTTACACAGGGCTATCAGGGTGTAACCATCTGTGGATGTCAGTTCTTATTCCAAAACTGGCACTCGGTTTGGTGCAATCGCTTTACAGAGGTCAAGGTCTGGAAGGACGCTCCCTACCCGGGGTTTGTAGGCTGATCACGCTTACATCAGGAGTGTAACTACAGAAATAAGCGTCACCACCTGAGCTTGTAGGGAAGTCATGAGTTACTCTCTGGCTACTCTTCCAGAGAGGCAGCATCAGTGAGAAACCGATTCTTAAACAGGGTAGCTCTGACACAGCCTGTTTCTAATATATGTGTGTGTATGTATATATATATATATATATATATATATATATATATATATATATATATATATATATATATATATATATATATATATATATATATATATATATATCTCTGGGGCACGAATTGCTGTAAGTAAACATCTGGTTCAGAAGGCCAAAAGAAGAATAAAGAAATCTGACAGCGATTGACCAACTCAATCTTCTTATATCCCATCAGGCCCACCATTTTGGTTTCAGTCGTGTCGCATCACATTAGTACAGCAGCAACCCTCATGCTGGCCAGAAACACATTTGTGGACCCGGGCGTTTTTAATAAGAACAGATCTGGGTATTTTTTACTATATAAAAGATAACTCCCATTTATTGCTGCACATTATTGTTAGAACACAAGGACTGTTGCACACAGGGGTCCTTGTAAGAAAAGTGATTACCAAGGATACCCTTCCATTTTCATACCAGTATTATTACAGCTGTGCAAAATATCTTTTTTTTTGTTCTTTGTTAAAAACTTTAATTAGAAATACTATACTCATAAGGCATGACCACGAAAATGTGACTAAGCTGCTGCACGGCATGTTATAAGGAATCAGAAAGCAGAAACAAAGAGCAAATCTAAACGAACAGCCAAACAACCATCAGCTTCTAGAGCTAACATGGGGGAAGGAAATTGATTTAGTTTGTCGTACTATAACACAATCACGCGGAACTCTTACCTGCAGCGCTGTAATTAAGTGTTATCTGTGCTCCTCTTGGTAATTAATTCAGATTCTTTGTCTACTTTGGGCATTGATCTTGACTCTTAATCGATTTTCTTTCATTTTCCCAGGCTCTTATTTAAAGTCTTTCTTGGAAACGGTAGATCTTTTTTTTTTTTTTAAAACAGCTCTCCCTGGAGCAAGAACGTGGGAGGAAGGGGTTAACTCAGTCAAAGCTGGTTGGTAATTTCCTATTGAATATTTAAAACATCTTCCGTTCCTTGTTGGATATTAAACATGATACTGCCACATGACTGCAAATACAAGTTGCATATGTCCGCTTGTATTTATTGTAACATTTCTCTGCTGACTGGGATGCAACAAACACCCCCAGCCAAGTAGGGAATAGCTCCATGAATTATTCAGAACATTAGGTGCATATGTAACATGGCGCAGGCTGGGCATGAGTGCATGGCTTAATCGCTATGCAAAAGACCCAGGTTCATGCATTCGTGGCTTTAAACCTCATCTCACCTCACCGGCAGGAGGCAGAATCTGTACCAGCAGTGCATCACGCAACACTGCCTGTTACATGTAGTCCTATAGGGACTCTCTTAGGAGGTTTTTGGATCAATCAATCCCCTTCTATGAAACAAAAAAAGCATTGAGACAATCAAGACAAACCCCATAGTTTTTATTTTTTTAAATTTAATGTGCCCAATTATTTTACCTGATTTTTTTATCCCCAATTCAGAATGTACAATATACCGCAGCAATTCCCCACACAGCTCAGGAGAACTGACTGAAGGTTCAGTGGGCGTCCTCAGATCCCATAACCAAGTGAGCCTCCTCTTCTACACCCAGGAACTCGAGAGTGAGGTATCAGTGAGCTACTGGCCTCTGGAGGACAAAGGTCAGCCCTGCAGGTGTCTGCACTGACCTCACTGGGTGCCTGGCCAGCAGGGTTTGCTGTAGCGCGATGAGGAGAAACAGTCCCTGGAGTTTTTGCCTCCTGAACCCGTGGGAGCACCAGAGCCAATGCCACACTCCCTTTGGAATTCCCAGCAAAGACCACTGACTTTGCACAGCCATGATGCTACCATGGCTGTATGATTCACCCTGCACACCACACAGCTGTGCTTTTACCAGGTAAGCCACTTGGGGACCCCCAAATAATTAATAATTTCATTGATGAATATGTGATGCACAGAAATTAATTATTGCCTCAAACCCGCTTGGTTTGAGACTCCATCACCTGGCCTGCTGGATGAGACATAAGAGAGCTTATCAAGGGGTAGCTGCAATGGTGGAGCAGGGGAGGAGGAGGGATGCGAATGTATCAAAGGCAATAGAAGGGTATGTTGCCAGTCTATTTATATAGCTCTGAAAGGCAATAATTGTAATGTGTGGAAGGGGGCAGTCCTTCCTGGTGAACCATAGTTTAGAAACTTAATTTATCAAGGAGGTTCCCAGAGTGGAAGAGATTCACTGTAACATGTAAGATTGGCCCTGTGGTAAAAGCAGAGACACAAGGTCAATGTGGATATAAGTCAAGCTTATATATATATAATATATATATAGATATATATATATACGAGAGGAGACGATATCATATAGATGAGATATTAGATCTCGAGAGACGATAGAGGCTCTCGAGAGAGAGAGCGCTGAGAGAGAGAGAGAGAGAGAGAGAGAGAGAGAGAGAGAGAGAGAGAGAGAGAGAGAGAGAGAGAGAGAGAGAGAGAGAGAGAGAGAGAGAGAGAGAGAGCTTTGATAGAGCGCAGAAAAGATGGATAAGTAAAAGTAAAATCTCAGTATACCACTGGGAAAGACAGGAGGAAAAGGAGATAATTAGACAGTAGTAGTCTGTAGTAGGGGACTTAGAAATCCTGCTTGGATCTACTGTATCAATACATTATAAACTTACCGATGAAAATGAGAGGGGTGTAGAATTGCAATCATCAATAGCCAAGGTAAAGAACCAAGGTAAAGAACCAAAGTATGACAAGCGAGCCCTGAGAGGTGACAGCCTCGGCTACAAATGAGATGAATTTTGAAACAGAAACAAGACAGAGAACAGGGGGGCAAGGGTGACGATTACATTAGCCAGGAGCCAAGAACACACTTCCCTGGAAATTAAAAAGGCTGGGCAAAGACCGAATGAGACTGCTAAAAAGCAGCTGTGAACAAAAACGGGTGCAGTAAAGTGTAAGGCAACAAACAGATAATACTGCTCTTTATTATAGTAGTAGCAGAGATTGGTTTTGGTAAGGACATTGATCTGAGCCTACCCAGCAAACCTGTACAAAACAAGATGTGATAAGAAAATGGTTACCTGCGTTCATTTATTTCAAACACGTCGTTTAATGAGACCGATCACAATCAGACTGTTGAAGCTGGCATTTGTAACAGATTACATCCTCCTGTGAGTGTTTGCGCTGGGATTAATTATAAGGTTTTGTGAACCGTGGCTGTTATCTTCTTCAAGGACATTTTAAGTTGATGTTTTGTGTTGATTTTGTAGCTGAGATTATTATTATTATTATTATTATTATTATTATTATTATTATTATTATTATTATTATTATTATTATTATTGTTGTTGTTGTTGTTGTTGTTGTTGTTGTTTTGTTATATTATTATTATTATTATTATTATTATTATTATTATTATTATTAGTATTATTAGTAGTGGTAGTAGTAGTATTCTTTTTGTGTTATTTTGGTTGAGAGTTTTCCACAAACAGGTCCTCAAACTTTCAAGGCAGACCGAATGAAAGGTTTGTACAATTCGAGGAGTAGGGTTACCAAAGGATGGGACACACAGATCACAGCATCTTGTTATACACCTGGAAAAGCAATCTTAGGAATTAGAGTTCAGTCCATCACAGTTAATATGTGAGTGTTGCTCCTTGTCTTTTTACCAAGAGAGGTGATATTAAAGTCCTGGATTAGCGCCATGACTCATGCTGTTAGATTGTATAGCCGGGATGATCTCTTTGATTAAACCAGGCGAGTGCGCAAGCAGTGGAGCTGGTAAGGGACCTGAGGGGCACCATGCACATGTTAGGAATCCTCGCACTTCTCAAGACAATCAGCAAACTAATATCTTTATGTAACATTGTCAGGGCCTGGCTCTCTGGAGTAAAGATTAGATTGGAGGAAATCAAAGTAAATCATTTGTGACCACCTGCATGTCGACCTCTTTCCTTGCAGCCCTTGCAGGAGCGTCTGTATCCAATACAGTGCACATTACTGATGCCTCACGAGGAACAGACTCAAATGAGAACTTTAGCTTTGCACCGAAGACAGGAAATAGAGGCGGTAATCATCGCAGTATGGTATCCCTTCAACACCTTGTACCCTCATGTTGGGTTATTGTTGGACCCACATTCTACTCACATGGAAGAATTGATCATAGGAGGCTGTGTGGTGGTCCAGTGGTTAAAGAATCAGACTTATAACCAGGGGGTCCCCGGTTCAAATCTCAGCTCAGCCACTGACTCACTGTGCGTATAACCTTGAGCAAGTCACTTAACCTTCTTGTGCTCTGTTTTTCGTGACTCTGCAGCTGAGCATAGTTCACACATCCTAGTCCTGCATCTTGTAAAGTGCTTTGTGAGGGTGGTCCACTATGAAAGGCGCTATATAAAGATTATTATTATTATTATCTAGTCCAGCTCAGGATGCACCCTCACTGGGGTCGACATACTGGAGATTCGAGATGCACAAAAGATTAATTCTCAAACTGAACGCAGTTGGAATTCAAGGAAACACATGTACATGGATTAGGGAGTGGTTAACATGTAGAAAACAGAAAGTACTGATTAGAGGAAAAACCTCAGAATGGAGTGTGGTAACCAGCGGTGTACCACAGGGATCAGTATTAGGTCCTCTGCTATTCCTAATCTACATTAATGATTTAGATTCTGGTATAGTAAGCAAACTTGTTAAATTTGCAGACGACACAAAAGTAGGAGGAGTGGCAAACACTGTTGCAGCAGCAAAGGTCATTCAAAATGATCTAGACAAGATTCAGAACTGGGCAGACACATGGCAAATGACATTTAATAGAGAAAAGTGTAAGGTACTGCACGCAGGAAATAAAAATGTACATTATAAATATCATATGGGAGATATTGAAATTGGAGAAGGAATCTATGAAAAAGACCTAGGAGTTTTTGTTGACTCAGAAATGTCTTCATCTAGGCAATGTGGGGAAGCTATAAAAAAGGCTAACAAGATGCTCGGATACATTGTGAAAAGTGTTGAATTTAAATCAAGGGAAGTAATGTTAAAACTGTACAATGCACTTGTAAGACCTCATCTTGAATATTGTGTGCAGTTCTGGTCACCTCGCTATAAAAAAGATATTGCTGCTCTAGAAAGAGTGCAAAGAAGAGCGACCAGAATTATTCCGGGCTTAAAAGGCATGTCATATGCAGACAGGCTAAAAGAATTGAATCTGTTCAGTCTTGAACAAAGAAGACTACGTGGCGACCTAATTCAAGCATTCAAAATTCTAAAAGGTATTGACAGTGTCGACCCAAGGGACTTTTTCAGCCTGAAAAAAGAAACAAGGACCAGGGGTCACAAATGGAGTTTAGAAAAAGGGGCATTCAGAACAGAAAATAGGAGACACTTTTTTACACAGAGAATTGTGAGGGTCTGGAATCAACTCCCCAGTAATGTTGTTGAAGCTGACACCCTGGGATCCTTCAAGAAGCTGCTTGATGAGATTTTGGGATCAATAAGCTACTAACAACCAAACGAGCAAGATGGGCCGAATGGCCTCCTCTCGTTTGTAAACTTTCTTATGTTCTTATGTTCTTATGAAATACGAAATCACTTCATTCACTAGAATACAACCTTGAATTGCTTTCCTATATAAATAGAATAGACTAACTTGCATTGTTGTAGGTCATTAGAGACTATGTTGATTATTTTACAGAGGCAATACCTGGATCTGTTGAATATGTTGCAGTGTTTCTTTTCACTGCGCTATGATATATCATGAATAAAGTTTAAAAATAATGTATGTAGTTTCCAGCTAAACTGTAGCTTACACACAGGACTCAACGGTAGCTTAGACACAGTGACTATACATAAAAGAAAATCCTGATGGATAACAGTGTGTAGCCAGCTACACTCAGACATTGAGAACACAAACACAAGTACAGTCCCACAAGAGTTTCTGTTTCTCGATAAACACGCCACTTAACTGTGTTTAACAGTACGGAGCTTTGTGGATGTGATGTGAATTCCAAGCAGCCGCAGGAGGAATCGACAGCAATGCCAAGGCAATCTACTTCTCTTTTATTAGAAAACAGAAACAAAAAAAAAAAAAAAAAAACTGTTAATTTAATGTCCGAAAGGAGAGCTGAGCCAGACTTTAATTTAAAACCATATTCCCCAGCAAATCGGTGAATCCATTTGACATTAAGGTACATCTCTCAATTTCCATCTCTGCTTAAAATTATCCCAGTGTAGTGTAATATGATGTAAAGTGCCTGTCATTTGGCAGGGTAATCGTTCCTGATTGAGACTCTAAATTCGCAGCGTCCCTATTTGCAGGAAAGCGCAGACTGTTAGACCACACTGATAATGTCCTTTAAGTATTTATATATATATATATATACTTGCATCCTTTTTTCAATCATTCTCAGCTGTACTCTAGGAAATGCCATGAGTTGGTTTGATAAAATTTACAATAGCGCTCCTTGTTTTATCTTTAGAACCCATATTGCACTGAATATGTCTTTGAAATGACTTTGAAGTAATAACCAACGACAACTGGGGCTTTGACAAGAGCAGATCAAATGCACCCGTAATGCTGAGATTAGACCATCAAGATCATTCCATAGCAAGTTTCCAAACAGGCAAAACACTGTTTCCACAGCTAGCCATACTCAAAAACAGCTAGGCACAGCTGCCAAAGTGTTGCAGGCTGTACATTAATAATAATAATCTTTATTTTTATATAGCACCTTGCATAGTGGATCACCATCACAAAGTGCTTTACAAGATACGAGACTAGGTTGTGTGAACTATGCATCAGCTGTAGAGTCATGTACAACACCTAAAAGACGGAGCACAAGGAGGTTAGGTGACTTGCTCAAGGTCACACAATGAGTCAGTGGATTTGAACCAGGTACCTCCTGGTTACAAGCTCATTTCTTTAACCACTGGACCACACAGTCTCCTATAACAGCTTTGGGTCAAAGCAGCAGACCAGCCAATCAGGATCGCATTTCCAGGAGGCAGGCATTCATTCAGGGGACATGCGAAGCACACTATGGGTTGGATGGACATCAGAGATAAAAAGCAGGTTCACTGCGCACTGAACTCCTAACTCTACCCACAGATAAGGACTCCAGTTTTGTGTAAAAATCGTTTACGGACCTTGTCGCTGAGGATTAACATTTATGGGCAGCTAAACAAAGCAACAAAACCCAGATAAGCACTGACGGCACCAAATTGGATATTTTATTTCCCCTCTGATGTCTTCCAGAGAACATCTGTAACGATCAACCAGCTCTTCAAATAAAAAAAAAAGAAGAAAAAACGCTCTAACTGCTGACTGCCTGTCTTTCAAACTGCATTTAATGCGCCCTCTAAAAGACTCGCTCCTGTTATCTTTTCAGAGCAAGCTGATCACTTGCGAGTGAGGATTAGGAAAAAAGTGTCACCCTGGTGGACTTGTCCTTCTTTAAATAGCCCCCCCGCCTCCCCCTCCCAGCTCTAAAGCATGGGACCGGGGGAGTTATCATAAGGAAACCAGATTGTGGAAGGCCCAGTAACTCCATCAGTGAAGTCAGATATTTAATGATCTTAACATTGGATCTAAATACCCCCTTTATGAGAGCATTCAAAATGTGGTGCAAAGACGTTCGGAAGAATACATACGATGTGGGTAAATTCACCAGGATAAACCACTGTGTTGAACTTGTGTGCGCTAGGGAAGTGAGGAGTTCGCTGTAGTTCCAGTGTTGCAAGGATCATAAATGACAAGTGCATTCTGAAATCAGTAGGCACAAGCACACTCTCAGATCTTTTGCTCGGCTGTCTCCAGTCGGATTTTGCATCGGGAGCCGATTGACACGGGGAAGGCAATGCTAATGAAATTGTTGTTTTTTTAAACAGCCATATGGTGTCCAATTAAATTTTAAAACATTCTATTTAAATATACCAGGCAGAACTATTTAATTTAAATTAGTTGGAAGATTGCAAAGGACAGACTGCCCTTTCTGGGACATTTAAACCAAAACTAATATTTGTGCAGATGCTGTAACTGTATTCTGTCTTTCCTTGACAACAGTAAAATATTGTCTTAAGCCTGATCTGCGCATGACAAAAACTCATCTGTGTGTCATTAAAGAAGAGGCTAGCATGTGAACCCCAACACATGGACTGCTCTTTCAGCGGTCAGTGAAATCAGTGCCACATGTTATTGTGGAGAAAGAGGGCTCTTCTGTGAAAGAACGTGCACAGAGAAGAAAGCCAGCCCCAGCTCGTTCATCTTATTCTGTTTATTGCAATTTAATTGAAGCACAGGCACTTTGTTTTCATTAACAAAATAAAAAAAGCAGATTAGCTTCACCAATGTTTCTCTGTTTTAGCCGGGACATATTTACAACATATTGGTTGTATTTATATACCCCCACAGGGGATACCACAGACAAGTGCAATCTAATGTAATTGTGGAAAACCTTTTAATTTAGGCACTTTGGAACCTCTTTGGAATTTACATTCTATTCTGACATCATCACGTCATCATCCTCCAGAACTCGTCTTTTGAAAGGCACCTTGTTTATAATAGCTTGTTTACAGGACTGGGTTTTTTTCCATCCAGCTGAAGGACTTGTAGTCCGAAACGTCCTGATAAAAAAAAAAGTTATTCATGTGTACCTTTTTTCTTTTTGATTTTCATATATATATATATATATATATATATATATATATATATATATATATATATATATATATATGATCATACATTTTACTGGAAAATAAATCAGAGATGTGAATTTGAGAGTAGCCCATCGTAGCGTTTATATACCTAAATGTTAAAGAGCCCATTGGAATGAGAAGTTAAAAATGGTCCAAAACGATTACAAAGTAGCCTGTCCTCAAATGAGGACAATGGCAATTAATGGAAAAAGAATATAGATAATAAATAAAGAAACACAACTAAATAAAACAAGAAGAACCATGCTTTATTACAACGTGCATACCAAATGCAAAGAGGATTCAACAGAGATAAACGTGTTACAGTAGATAGCTTTGCAATGAACTAAGGATGACAAACATTGACAACAGTATACTGGCAATAACAAGCCTAGGATGAGGGTTATCCATACATGCGAAGAGAAGCAGAAATAGGCTCAGATCTATTAACAGCTAAGAGGAAACAAGGACGCTATACCTTAAAGAAATCCCAAACTAACCCCTGTGAGCCTTTTAATATACAATTCTCAGCACTCACTACAACAGATCAGCAAAGGCTGTGCTCTTCTCCGGATGGAGAAGCAAACCTTCAGTTTCACCACTAAGCTGCTGCATTTATTAGTTTCACTTCTGAGAGCCGACTCCACTACCACCAAACAGCGAGCTCAAACTACATGCCGGCATAGACACAGAGGTCATTTATACATCAGTCAAACCAAAGGAAAGCCTGTGCAGTAAATTCCTTCTGGCAGCTAGACTTCCACAGAGCTTGTTCATGTTGCAGGCACAGCTGTAAAGTCACAGCTAAGTACTGCGTACGACACAATGTCACAACTACCTTTGAAAATCAATCTCCTGCTGACAAGTAAGTTGAATGCTGTGCAGTTAAATTGGGTGAAGGGGTTGAAAGAGAGAGGAGAGGGGGGGGGGGGGGGGGGGGGGGGGGGGCGGGGGTCCGATTTTTTAAAATGAATCAGGCTAAATCGTGAACTTAGTCAAATGGCAATGCTTTCATCGATTGTTCAAGAAAAGTAGCTAACAAGTTCTGTGGAAATGTGTCCTGTGTACGGGGGTGGGGACACATGCAAATTTTCAATCAAAAAAGACAAAGAGCGTTATTCTATTCTGGGCAACTGATGCAGTGTGCCAGCAAGGTGCCATTGTCAAGATCCTGTCCAAATCAGTTTATATTTTGCAATAGAGTCAAACCCTCTAAGGATCAAAAAACAAGGTCAGGAAATCTGAAGTGGGATTTGATCTAAAAGTAGGCTCCAACTTCAGCACTGTAGTATTTATAGTAAAATACGAGTGTAAGGGTTAGCGCAAGCAATCAGGCAAAAAGACAATAGCGATGCTGTTAGTGATGCTATTATGAACTTGTATTTAACAAAAATAAAAGATCTGTAACACATAATAACGATATACAGTCAGACCCACTGGAGATCATTTCCAACCCCCGGCCTCTACAAGACTGAATATACAAGGCAGGTGCAGCCTTTTATACACACATCTGCCTCAGCTACACAAGATCAATAATAAGCAGCCCACCAATCAGGGTCCACCTGTCACTCCATTCCATCAGCATTCTCACATGGAAATGTGTTCTAAACAAGGGTCACGCTGAACCACCTCCTGGGTTTAGAACACACAGCTAACCACAGTGATTGAACATTTATAAAGTAATAAAGTGAAAACATTTACATATAAAGATAACACTGTTAGTGATGTTGCTGGTAGAATAAGTGTGTGCATTTATACTGTAAAATGTGAGAGTGAATGAAAATAAGTACCAGTATAAAAGAAATAAGCTATTTCCATAAATCACAGAAATAAACACTATTTGCATGCAAGGGCTTTTCACACCATCACAACAAGGCAACACAATAAGGTTAGAATCACAAAAAAAATTCAATTCAAATCAAGTACAATAATGATAATATATTCAAAAGCATGTCATTTCAAGAAAATTAATACAGTAAAATATAGTATACTATGCTACAGTAAGGGTTAGGGTTAGGGTTTGAGTTAGGTTTAGGGTTAGGGTTAGGGTTAGGGTTTGAGTTAGGGTTAGGGTTAGGGTTAGGGTTAGGGTTAGGGTTAGGGTTAGGGTTAGGGTTAGGGTTAGGGTTAAGGTTAGGGTTTGAGTTAAGGTTAGGGTTAGGGTTAGGGTTTGAGTTAGGTTTAGGGTTAAAGTTAACCCATTAAGTTCCATTGTTCTCATTTGAGGACAGGCTAGTTTGTAAAATTTTAGAGTATTTTTAACTGACATCTATCTGTTATTTAAAAGTTTTCTCTAACTTACTCTTATTTTATTAAATGCAAGTCTAAATGTGGCTGTTAATTCTGCAAATACAGCCCTTCAAAAGCCTTTGTGACGACTCAATATAAAAAAAATAAACCGACGCCTAAAAATGATAAATGTCTTGGTGTTTTCCTCCCCACAGTGATGGTAAAGCTTCATTTTCTGTGTGCTGATCTTTGTAGGCGGTGTGACGTTTCACTGCTCTGATTACAGGCATGTCTAACTTGACTGTTTCAGAATAGGATGCAGCAGTTTGTTGTCAAAAAGAAGGATTTACTTTTTTTTTCTGTGAATGTATCAAATAACGTAAATACAGCTTGTGTTCTGATTACTTAATGAGCTAAGTTTAGGGTTCAGGTTAGATCAATATAGACTATCTGTCTAAACTGGGTTCCACTAGATCTAAGCAATGGTATGTTGTGTGTGTGTCAAAGTGAACACTTTTCTACTCTTACTTGCTATAACTACTGAACACCAATGACTATTTTTGCTTTAATTTTCATTATGTAGCACTTAATATGTGCATTTCATTTCCTATAAGGTGTGACCCGTGGCATTGGTCATTGTTTCACAAAATACAATGCTTCAGAGTTTCAACAAAGTATCTTGCATTTAGGACCAGGACCCCAGGCCACAAAGCACTGTCTTATTGAGCTGAACGGCTCAGTATAGCACATTCACAAGCTGAGGGGATCAGTATGATACAGTCACAAGCTGAGCAGCTCAGTATAATACAATCACAAGCTGACCTGCTCAGTATAATACAGTCACAAGCTGACCTGCTCAGTATAATACAGTCACAAGCTGACCTGCTCAGTATAATACAGTCACAAGCTGACCTGCTCAGTATAATACAGTCACAAGCTGACCTGCTCAGTATAATACAGTCACAAGCTGACCTGCTCAGTATAATACAGTCACAAGCTGACCTGCTTAGTATAATACAGTCACAAGCTGACCTGCTCAGTATAATATAGTCACAAGTTGAGCAGCTCAATATAATACAGTCACAAGTTGACCTGCTCAGTACAATACAGTCACAAGTTGAACGACAAACAGGCAGACAGATAGACCAACTGACAGACTCCCCTGCTATCAACCTCTCACTTTTCCACAGGCACTGATTTTAAGCTGTGTGCTCTGCAGTTTCTCAGCTAGTCATGCTGAGATTGCAAAGCTGCCCATCAGCAATACAGTCATCCCTGGGTGATCAATCCCCTGAATGAAAGGCATTTCAAGGATGGCATCTCCACACCATTGGGCTTCTCTGCAATCACCAGTCAATTCCAATTAAAGTTTACAAGTGCCGATCAAATCCTTGTCAATTCCTATGATTGTTCCTTGTAGTGCACAGCTCCCCACCTCCTCTGCACCTTGTCTTTGATTTTTTGATTTCCCTAGAGGGAGCAATATAGGTTTTATTTCCAATACTACCCAGTAAATGTCACAGTCCTGCCATATATATATATATATATATATATATATATATATAATATATATATATATATATATATACATAATTGGTTTCTGCTGAGAAATAAAATAGGCTGTATTATAAACAAAATAGAATCTGTTACTTGTCCCGAGAATAAAAACAACCCAACCCCCAAACCACAATATGTCCGCATTCGGTATGGTTCGGTTTCTGGCTTTGTGCACAATCCACATGTAATATTCTATTTACGCTAAATCACATTTCCGAGGGGTAACAATCTTAGCATTCTGTAGTCTCTATTACTAATCTGTGTTGAGCTGTGTTCGTTTCAGTCCAGCGGTAAGAATATTTCAAACTAACTGGACTATACTAGCATGTTACAATGCACTGTTACTACACTGAAATCATATATCGTTACAATGTATCACTCGCGCTTTAACGACCTGTGGCAGTTATAATGCAATCCTCGGAACTCACAATCATAATCTATAACATCCCATTCTGTTGAAAACTCACAACTCACTCCCCATTCATTTTTAATGCAATGCTCTTCAGGCACGGGGTAGCACGTCATAGAGAAGTGGGTTTTTTTTGTTTTCAGGACAGCTTGTCATATTGACTGTTGAGAAGATAGAAAAGAATGGAAGAATCAAAAAAGCACTCCATAGTCATCCCCCAATCAAGCGTACCTTCTATAATGATTTAAATATCTCTTTACCAAGTTACCCTTCACTGACAATCACTGCAATTACAAACAAGGAATGTCTCATTCTGAGCTACAAGATAGCGCTAATCTTACATGTCTGCACCTGGGGTCTTCCAGCAAGCTACACATTATAACAGGGCTGCCTGAGACATGAGAGTCCGGAGTGCTGTTTGATCATTCCCATCACACTGTATTCACTGGACCCAAAAACTCCTCATATACTAAAGTATATAAGACTCCCCGTGGTATCTGAAAGCAGGCAGCTATAAAGGCATTTTGAAACGGGATTAAATGATGTTGTTTCATCAGTGCCATCATCCTTTCAGGTTTGCAGCGAAGCGACAGAGAAGAACATTCGAACAGATCATACCCGTTGACATGCAAACTGAGTTGGACTGGATCTGAGCTGCAACAGAGCAAACCTATCTGAGCATGTCCTTACTTTGGCAGATACTGGTTGGATACATGCATGTTGAAATAATATACAGTCATACAGCATTTGGTTTAACTCTTTACATGGATGTCTCTACCTGTACTCAGATGTCTAATTACATGTGTGACTACATGGTAATTACATGGTAATTACACAACCACCAGTGCAAATACGATGTTATTTTGTAACTTCGTAATTGTGTAATTAAGCACGATTCTGGATTGTTACTACACAGTGTATTGTATCTTGGGATACTGGAGAGTTACCTGACATTCTTAGAAAATATTAAGAAATACTACAAAAAACTAAATTAACTCGATGGTACACATTTCAACTACAAGTCCTTTTTTATTCAAGCCAGCATGTTTGTCATGGCATATATTTAGTTTATTTTAGTATTTCCTAATTCAGCTCTGCTCAGTGTTGCTGTTTGCACACTGGTTGGCGTTGTTCTATATGTTGTCTTCCCAGCTCCCAAAATGAATGCAAAGCACAGTATTGCCCTGCCTGACTTCAAATACTCCTCTCCATCTCTACCTGGCAGTTCTTTCACCCAGAACAGCGACCCGTCCCTTTGTAACCGCTGTCACCACTAAAGATCAAGCAAGGTTAATCCACTCACCCCCCCTGTGAAATTGTTTTAAATGAAAAAGGATAAAACAGAGCCATTGACTGCTGGCCCTACAGATCACTGTCACAGGTATGTGTGTGAATGTGCCCTCACAATAAGATAGCTAGCAAAATGACTCATAATTCAGTTCAGTAAAGAGGCAATTGAACTCAATGTAAGGCAAATTGTAATTGATTTTATTCACTTTATGCTGTTTAGGGGACGCTTTTAGTAATAAAACTACAGAAGGCAATTTCACAAAAGTGCCTTTTTTCGCAGCTGAAAAGCCATTAACACACAACACTGCAGATTAACTGCTAGGGCAAATATCACAGCCAGCATTCCCGCTGAGGATAACATGAGCATGTTTGGCAATAACTGGCAACACCCTTCGCGCTCAGTTTACAAACTTTCAACCTCAAATCGGGACTCCAGCATCACGAGGGAAACATGTCATTTCTCAAAGAAATCTTGGAAACTGTTTGCAGAAGAATATTTCCGTCTGTCTTGCAGCTGATGCCCCTCTCTAAAAATGCACGTCAGTTTCAACCAGGGGTTCCAAAACAAGCCCAAAACAAGCGTGACCCATGTTAAAGTATGGGAGTTTATACAAATTCCAAACCGCGACTCTCAAATTCCAAGCCCAATCCTGCTTATTATAAGCTGCCTTGTCAACTGTGAAAACCAGACATAAAATCGGCCTAGAATAAGCGTGGAGTCCGCATGAACGTAACCTAGAGGGCAAGCGTCAATTGCGAGAATTTGCTGAGCATGTACATACTCATAGCTTTTTTATATTTCCACCTGTTGCAATGGTGCAGCATTCGACTGCTGGTTTATTTTCTTGCAAACTTATTATTATTATTATTATTATTATTATTATTATTATTATTATTATTATTATTATTATTATTATTATTAATAAAAGCGAGTAATAAATAATCAATAATAATGGTTAGCATGTGTGAGGTTAGTATGTGGTTCAGTTATAGCATCATAGTTCTGTATCACAGCCTTTTTTCTTATTTAGGTGTGGTATAATAATAAATCTAACTATGTAATAATATATGCAATTAAAGTAGATGTTGGTTGGATATTTTGCACTGTTGAGTGTACTATTGTGAGGTTTTATTTGATTTCAATGCTTTTTAGTCAGAACTTCAGGTTACGTTTCTCAAGGTGGTTACAATTGAAGGCAGTGCAGACGCCAGTGTTTTATACAACAGCATTATGCAATTCTATATAGACAACCAGTTAAGCATGCAGTCTATATCTATGGCAACAACTCACAGGGCTGCAGTTATGACAGGATCTCAGACAGGCTTCAGAAAGGTAAATACCATAAACGCTTCGTAAAAATTCACGAATCACCTTTGCAGAAAAGTTAGACCTGGATGCCATGGCAATAGCCCATGTTTCACCATAAAGAAATCAAAAGAGCTGCATTAGCCCGCCGTGGCGTGACAGGCAATGGCAGTGCGATGGATTTAACACACTGGGCAGTGCAACACACTGGTACCGCTCGGGCACCACTATGGCACCTTGCTACTGCACTCGATTATCAGTCTGTATTGATTAGTATATAACATTGTTATAACACGGATATGTCCAAATATGAAAATGTTACCACTGTTGTACAATTCCACCAATCAGAGCCACACAGCATTGCCATGCCAGCGCTGCACTGGTGGTGGGCCACTATAATAGCAAATCAACTGAGTTGATGATTTAGCAAAGCACACATAAACAGTCTGCGGCCCGGAAAAAGCTTTGAAACGGCAGCTTTTAACACAGCAGTCGGTGCACTATCCACACAATAGTAGTTCAAGCAATAGAAATTAGTGTCACGTTTTCAAACAGAAAAAAAAAAAATGAAAGAAATTGGGTTTAAGTACATTACACCGCAATTAGATAATGTTTGGAAGGGCGCTGTCATTTGCCTGTTTAAACAGTAGGCAATTTCATGGCTCTGCACAGCTATAATGATATCAGTCAACGTGATACAGGAATACAGAGAAATAAACTCTTCCTTTTGTCACTGCATTTCATTTGCATTTTTATAACAAGGTGTCATCTTCCCCTTTCATAATGAGGATTCAGTCCTGTAGAAAGAGTCGGCTGAGTGGAGCACAGTCAGGCATGATCACAAGCTTGAGCATGAAAACGAATAACAAGTGCAATGCACACCATTTATGCATCGCTCCCCCAGCACCTCAATGCCATATACTCATCACATCCACACGGATATGCAGCTGCTTTACTCAGATAGAAACACAGACAAACAAACATTACATTTCAGTTAAAAAAAAATGAGTAGAGAAACAGTGTCATCAATGTCATCATCTATGAAAAAGACCTAGGAGTTTTTGTTGACCCAGAAATGTCTTCATCTAGACAATGTGGGGAAGCTATAAAAAAGGCTAACAAGATGCTCGGATACATTGTGAAAAGTGTTGAATTTAAATCAAGGGAAGTAATGTTAAAACTGTACAATGCACTAGTAAGACCTCATCTTGAATATTGTGTTCAGTTCTGGTCACCTCGCTATAAAAAAGATATTGCTGCTCTAGAAAGAGTGCAAAGAAGAGCGACCAGAATTATTCCGGGCTTAAAAGGCATGTCATATGCAGACAGGCTAAAAGAATTGAATCTGTTCAGTCTTGAACAAAGAAGACTACGTGGCGACCTAATTCAAGCATTCAAAATTCTAAAAGGTAT
This sequence comes from Polyodon spathula, assembly GCF_017654505.1. Classification (NCBI taxonomy): domain Eukaryota; kingdom Metazoa; phylum Chordata; class Actinopteri; order Acipenseriformes; family Polyodontidae; genus Polyodon; species Polyodon spathula. Next base: position 1,247,081 of record NC_054569.1, on the reverse strand, counting down.
TGACAGTGTCGACCCAAGGGACTTTTTCAGCCTGAAAAAAGAAACAAGGACCAGGGGTCACAAATGGAGTTTAGAAAAAGGGGCATTCAGAACAGAAAATAGGAGACACTTTTTTACACAGAGAATTGTGAGGGTCTGGAATCAACTCCCCAGTAATGTTGTTGAAGCTGACACCCTGGGATCCTTCAAGAAGCTGCTTGATGAGATTTTGGGATCAATAAGCTACTAACAACCAAACGAGCAAGATGGGCCAAATGGCCTCCTCTCGTTTGTAAACTTTCTTATGTTCTTATGTTCTTAACATACAGGCAGGTAGGTTTCTATCCAGGGAGGTGTCAGGGATTTTTCTATTGTGAATTTACAAAGCATGTGTAGATAAAAGGGCTTTCTGAAGAGGTTGTCCTGTATCACCTCTAGAGCATGCGTACACGATGAACCGTTTGAGAGAAGGGGGTGGGGGAGGGGGGAGGGGGGAGGAGTCTCATGCTTCATGCAAGGTCCCCAAAAAAGCCCACAGTCTCTTTTGATGCTCTGCTGGACAGCTCCCTCATAAACAAGGCAAATGAAGGGGATTTTCTTTCTGTTTCGTTCACACTTCACAGGGTGAGAGCCTTGTCTGCCACTTCCGATCTCTTCACAAGCTGCGACAAAGAGAACAAGAGGCACTGCCGTGCCTTAGCTGTGAAACACACACATACACACACACACACACACACACACACACACACACACACACACACACACACACACACACACACACACACACACACACACACACACACACACACACACACCCACACACTGACACACACACACCCACACACTGACACACACTCACACACACACACACACACACACACACACACACACACACACATACACACACACACACACACACACACACACACACACACACACACACACACACACACACACACACACACACACACACACACACACACACACACACACACACACACACACACACACACTCACACACACACACACACACACACACACACACACACACACACACACACACACATATACAGACACACACACAGATACACACACATGCACACACACACGCACATACACTCTCTCACACACACACACAGATACACACACACACACACACACACACACACACACACACACACACACACACACACACACACACACACACGCACACGCACACGCACACTCACACACACATAAACACTCACAGACACACAAAAAAAAAAACCCTCAAATTGAAAACCTTTACGGGAAAATGTGTCTTAACATATCAATCTCATTCATCTCGAAACTGCATTGAATCCAAGGTTTTTGCAGCGTGAAGGGTTATTTGCTATTTATTATTTATTATTATTATTATTTATTGATAATATTAGATTTTCTGGTCCTCTGAGGTATCATTTGTTATTTGTCATTGCAGCAGCAACAGCAGAATCATCACTTGATAAGAAGCATTGCAGGAAAACGCCTAACAGACTGGAAATAAAAAATAAATACAATTGACAATTCTGTTACCTCCTCATAAACTGGGCTTGTTCTAAAGTTCTGAATAATTAATATATTGGATCATGGAGTGACAGCTAAACTAGTAAATCCAAAAACTGTTTTTGTAATCTCTGTTTGCAATTTCCGCTTATTGGAAATGCTGCACTGTTTATTTTAAATACAGTGTAAGTGCAACTATCTTGCCATCTTGGATTTCTTCTGTCATTAGTTTGCAGGGAACAAAGCCCCCCCCCCCCCCACTCCCCCGAGCTACTCTGAGCCCATCTGTTGTCTTTAACCTGACATTGCAAGGGTTAAACAGGGGCTTGTCATTGTTCAACTGTTTCCTTTTAATTTGACTTTAATCTTGACTAAATCCAATATGGGCATACCCCCGTAACATCTCCCAAAGAGTATAGAGAGAGAGAGGGGGGAGGGGGGGGAGAGAGAGAGAGAGAGAGAGAGAGATTCTGCTGGAACTCCAGTTTTTCCGGTCGAGTTGGTTCTGAAGGACGCTGAGATCCTGATTAAATGTCACACACTCTGGTCAGCAGCTGTGGTCGGGATGATGCTGGGGGTGGGAGAGCAAAGAACCATTTAACTATCTTCATGGTATCCTCTTCCCAAACGATTCCAGCTCAGAAAGGCAGGTACATCAAAACCCCTGCCCTATCCATCTTGTAGGGTAATTAGGTAACTGCTGCTGGAAGATGTCTTTACTGACAAGAAAACCATGTAATACCATGAGTTTTAGCTTTAAAATCTAACTTGCATCACATGGTTTGCAGTTTCAGCAAGCATGTTGACCCTTGAGTTCTCTTGGTGTTTGTCCAACAAAAAAAAAGAAGAAAAAAACCAAGAAGAATCAATACATGTATTTACAATCAGTAAGTGTGTTGATAATAGAATGCACAGAAACCACAAATACTGTAAATCAACACTACATGATAATCATATTGTATTTACAGTAATTGTAAAACTACTTGAGCACTAAAAAACACAGGATCCAATGGCTTTGGAGGTCTTTGAATGGTTCTCCATCATATTGAACCACTATGGTCTGAAACCCCATTACGCCCAACGTGATGCCATGCAGCTGGGAGGGATCAGAAGAACTCAAAACCACTGTGCTTTGATACCCAGCCCTTATTTATAGGCTTCTTTTGGACTAAGCTGATGTGACATTTTCTCCTCTTATCTTCGGGACCTATTTTTGGTTGACTGTAAGTCGCACTGACATTGCTAGGGGCAGCGTTTCCTTCCTATTCATCAGAATGAAAAATCACCCCAGCCACGTGTCGCCTAACCTAACCATCTGGGAGGCAAACATGCAAAGCTAAATACAAAAAAAAAACCTTAAAAGCTTTGTTTGTCTAATGAACTCTTGTAAAGATCTATTTTAGATCTTTTATGTGCCTGAAAGATTAATACTGTCATATTGTTGTATTGCTGTGTTGCTACTGACCTCATTACTAGGTTGTACAACAGAGAGCATATTGATGAATTCCAATGGAATCCCATTATAGTCATGAGAAACAGCAGTGTTGGTGAGACCGTGGTTTACCCTACTGAGTTATAGGAATTGCAATGATCTCAAAATTGCTGTCATAATGGTGTTGTTATGATGATTGCATTGACCCATAAACCTGGAGTGATTCCCTACATAACCACAACCAATCACTCTGTCGAATATTGATTACAAGATGATCTTCCGATATTCTTGCTGATTGACTCAGAAGGAGAGCGCTCATGTTAGACTATCAGGGACACACAATTTGAACCTTAGAATCATTCTGGGAGTTATGAGAGATTTTCTTTTTTGCACATTGGAAAATCTTGTGGCAAACTGCCATATCTTGAGTTCCTGTTCAGCAAAATGTTATTCTTTTACTGAACTGTGCTATTCTGTTAAATAGCATCTCTGAGCCTGGATCTGAGGGTGAAAAATGAATCACCCTAACATTAAAATAAAAAAGAACAGCCAACGCAACCATCCAGCATCCAGCATTGTTGCATGCTATCGATTGCTTGCATGAGGAGCTGTCAGGTCAGTGTACAGTATATATAATACAAATTGAGGTTTGTTCTCTATATTACTGCTGTTTGATTTTCAGAGAAAGCAAGCAAGAGTCAAGGGCAGGAATGTTCTTAGGGTGAATACAGTCCAGCCCCACATTGATGAGAACAACTATGTACCATAAAACCCCTCTCTCTCTCTCTCTCTCTCTCTCTCTCTCCCCCTTGTTCCTGCACTGTCTAGCAGTCACACTCACATCCGCGTGAAGGCCCAGTGATGTGTCTGATTCATGATCATTTAACCATTTTACCTCCATCAGTTTCTGACATAATTGTCTGTACAGGACCAGGCAACGTCAAGAATACATTTTGTAATATACCTTTTTAAAACTATGTTGTAGGTTTTGTACATTACAGAATATCATATTTTATGGTGTTGTAAAGCTATAAGAAACTTAATAGAGAGACTTTCTGGCTGTCACCAACATTATGAGCATAAAACTTGTACACATTTATATAACATGTCTATATGCTGAATCAGTTTACTGCATCAAGCTTTTTGAAAAGTATGTGCTTTGAAGTTTACAGGTGAATAATTGTCCATTGAAGCCAGTGCTAATGAAGAAGCTTTAGAAGATATAAAGTAACGTGTCAGGGTTGGAACATGGGGTGGTAACAGTGAGACTAAGCTGCGTCTTCATTTGCCTTTATTTGTGCATTATCTGAAAGGCATTGTTCCATGCATAAGTGGTCACAAATGAGCTGTCCAGCTGAATTTGTCTTCTCCTTGTTGAATGAGCACAGTGCCAGCTCTGGACACAGGCACAGCGTGCAGCTGCTTTTTCGACTCATAGGTCTAATCTGAGGATCGATCATGCAGGAATCGTCTTTTAAATGTTCCAGTAAACACAACTACAGTAGAACCTTGGAGTTGCGGACACTGTGGGAATGTGTGAAATGTTCATTACTCTGAAAATGAGTTTTCAATGGGTTTAATAAATGTGTACACCTGCTATCGGCACCCTCAATCTGGAGAATACCTCAAGGATAGAATGCGGTAAACAAGGCTCATATTGTCATGCTTATAGAGTCTTTAAAACAGTGCTGTAAATGAAAAAAGGCTAATTGAAATTATAACGGTTACAATAACACACATGTAAACATCTAGGAAACCCTGGGTTAACGTAGTGCTTGTTTTTAAACAAAATGCATTCATGCAGCTTGCTTAGTCATTCAGCCTCCTTTGACTTAAAATCTGCCTCGCCTTTCTGGATACACGTGTTGATAAGGTGATGTTGCTTTCTCCATGACCAGCACGCTGCTTCTAGGAACGCCTATCTGGTTGCATTGCATGCATGGGTGAGTGATTGCATACTCCCGGTTGAATGTGGCGTGTTCGGTAGACGGGTCAGTTCATAGGTCTGGTCTTCATAACTCTGGGGTGCTACTGTACTGTCTTACCTGTCCCTTTTGAATGACCCTAAACAATACACCTGTGCACGAGATAAGGGCAAACACAGATATGAGAACAGGCTGATGAACAACACACTGGGCGTTTTCAAAGAGATGATAGCTCAAGATTCAATGGATCGCTCACTTGTTTTTCTTTTCCTATGCAATTCTGTGGAGAGTAAGAAATAATTGTAATTGTACCCACTGGTGTCTCTCAGTATACCATAGCCCCCCCTTGCTGTGAAGCATGTGATCAAGGCTAAAGGTTTGTGTTGCCGTAAAACTGCATCTTGGTGCGTACTCTATCTTGGTCCAACTTGGTCAATCTGGTCAGTTCTCTGCAATAAATGCCTTGAGGTTCAAACCATCAACAGCAATTAAAAATTCAATTAATAAATGCCTTTGCAGTGTGTCAGAGAAATGAAGAACTGTGTGGGCAGGTTACTGCTGCCCATAACACACAGGCTGGGCAGCGTGTGAGTGCATGGTTGGCTGGGGTAGGCTGAATGCCACATCATGGACTGACAATGTGGATAAATAGTGCTTTAGACTCTGAAGTTGTCAGTCAGAATAATAGGAGAAGAACATTTAAGGAAATAAAAACAACACTCTTGGCACCAGCCCAACCGCTTTCAAAATATCAAGTCATCCACTCACAAAGGAAGCCTTCGCAGATCTCATTGACCTTTGCATCCAGTCTCCGTGAGGGAGTTGTTGTCTGTTTGCTGCTTCAGTAGTTTTAAGACTCTGTTGATGCAGTACATATTTTCCTACTAATCTTGGATTACGGAGATACAGTACTGGGCTTGGCAAAAACAGCACATTATTGTGCCTTGTGCTTTTGTGCCGAAATTGTAATTTCCGGATGCAAGATTGCTACAGATTGGAAACTAGTTGACCTCCCTGAGCTGGAGGAGCCTTGACTGGTCCTTTGTACTCTTCAGAGAGCTAACGCCAAAGCTGCTTATCTTAATGTAAGCTGTACAAACAAACAGTAGCACCTGCAGGCTCCTTATTTTAAATATGTTATACCATAGTAGAAGTTTTGCATGATTCTTCTGTACATGTTTAGTCCCAGCTCCTTGGCTCTAACCACAAGACCACACTGCCTTCTTCCCAGTCCCTCAGTTCTTACAGCTGGAACAGACCTGTGGCAGAGTAGAGGCTGTGCACAGTAGAATATGTGCTTCTGTGTCTGGTGGCTGGGCTGACTGATTGATCAACCCGAGAATACTAGGCAGGCATTTTCTGGTCAGCTGATCAATTGACCACCTGGAGAAGACATGCCCTATTTAAGAACAAAGGCATGTGTGTTTGGAAGGAGAAGAAGGGGTAAGAGAAGGACAGAGAGTGGCAGCTTGTGCTCTCAGTATACAACACCTGAGCTAGGGTGTTTTGTTTTTTTCGTTTCATTTGTTTGTTTAAACTTGATAAAAGTGCGACAAAGTGCTGAATTGCAGTCTTTGTTTGCAGCTAATTTCATTTTAATGTCTGCTCTCTATTGTTCTGTAATAATGCTTAACTCACATGTCAGAGCTGTGGGACAGTGAACCTTCTGCTCCATTCGGTTGATGTAGTTGTTATTATGAACCAGGGTTTGGCCAGGACTTTATCGTTCCACCTGTATTGCACAGGCAGCCGTGCCAGGACCAGTGGCATTCTAAAGGTCTGGGTTAGCTGAACTCTTCCCTAATTTATTGCTGAGATTATCAGTTCCACATTTCCCAGGTACGTTCATTTGAACGTGATCTACACTGGCACCATAGCAGTCTGTGCATGAGATGGGATATCGTTCTCCTTTGTATCTATCCAAAGGTTTTATTACATTTTGGTGATTAAACTTGTAATTTTTTTTTTTTACACAATTATAGTAAAACACATGTAGAATGTTTGTTCATTTAAAATGTGTGACAGTACATCTATTTTTAACAATACACACACTGGTGCCAAGTGATATTTCTTTAGCATTGAATATTTACACATAGCAGACTGTTGGCATAGTTGTTGTTCTTGCTATAAGCTGCTATAAGTACAATTCAGATGTAAGCCTTGGGTAGAACATTATGGAAGGGAAGGGAGCGGTCACACTTGGATAGAAATGGATGCATTCGGCTTATTCGATGCATTGTTGAATGGGTTATAAGTGGTGTGTTTGCAGGTGAAGATGCTCAGAAGTTACAGTGACTCTCCTATCTGCTGTGAAATCTCCAGGATCCTTGTATGTCACCAACTCTATGCAGGTTAGTTTCTGGCACTCGCCCCATTCACACTTTCTTGGTTCCTTTACCGGCTCCTGAATGCAGTTGCCTCCTCAGCTCACCCTCACAGATCTGCCCTGCTTGATTGTGTGTTTCTGCTGCTCGCTCTCATCTCCACGGTGGCCCAGTTAAACAATAAAGAACTGGAGTGTTTCCAACCAAAGGTAGTAGTGATCCAGCGCTATTCGTGGGCAGCTCTGCACATCCACAGTGCACCTGCTCTTTAACAAGACAGAAAGATGCTGTCTCTGAAGCTGTCAGCGACTTGCCTTCCACAAGCAGGGGTGCATTAATGACTGAGGCTTGCATTTTGACCCAGAGCAGCAGCCAGTGCTTTTCTTATCTATGGATTTTTATCTTGCTTTTGATTAAAATTGTGACAGGTGATAGCGATGCTGGGGGGGGGGGGGGGCGTTTAAAAGACCAATCTCTCTTGACTAATGACTCCTGCTCTGTCAAATATGTCTGAACTCAGAGCAAACACATTAATCTAAGATACAATCAACACGTCGGTTATTTAAAACAATCCATTACCTCTGGGACTTGTTGCGGGTGACGGGAAAAACAACTAGTGCATGTTTATGTGTAAAAACAAATAACTCAGATACAAAAAGGAGGTCAAGTACTCCCTGTTGCATTCTTGCTTTTGCATTTATTTGTAATCCTCTAAATAAACCAAAATCTCTCCCACTGACGGCTATTGCTTTGTTACTCGCCCAAGAAGTTTAAAAGCCAAAGTTTAATATGTTAAATCAATACAATACATGAAGGTATAATTTCACAGGTAACTGCACATGCATCTCCTGCTTTCACATGGTAACTACAGTGTAGTTACATGTGGCCTGTACAGTGCTGTTACCATTTAATTGCTGCACATCAGGTACTCCCAAAGAAACTTCTATGTAAGTACACAGTAGTTACCATGTAAGAGCAGGAACCATTGGTAAGGAACAGTTTTCTATATATATATATATATATATATATATATATATATATATATATATATATATATATATATATATATATATATATATATATATATAATAATACACTACTACAACAACCAATAATAATAATAATAAATGTAGAAATCTGTCTGCCGTGGCTTCTTTATCCTCAATCCCTAATCCCTTATTTTGCTTGGGTGTTGAAGGTGGATGAATAGGATTGATAACATTTAGCTAAAATAGTTTCCTGTTTTCAGTATAAATCACCTTGACAAGACTTCCCTCTCAGCTCTCTGCTTCCAGATGTTAATAGATCTCAACAAACACCTTGCTGCTCCCTTTCCCCTTCCACCCAGATTATTAAACGACAGGTCTGCCCCTGGAAATTGATCTCCTAGATGAAGTTTACTAGCTCTCCGTCATGCAGGATGTTGGCATTTTTCACCAGGCAGCTGGGGGAATGTGAGCTTGGCTAGGATCCATTTCCTCTCATCTTATTATTTTTTTAAAATAATTATAATGAAATCTTTAGGTTCTAATAAAACCTCAATATTTTACCAGGGGATATAGTGATTAGAAGGCAAGGCAGAGTAACCTTCATGTTATTGATGGCTTGGCAGAGGCCATCTTAGAAAACAAGCAACAGGCAATCAAGTGATCAAGCTTTACATCTCAGAAATGTAGTACAATAATAATAAATAATAATACAATAATAATAATAATAATAATAATAATAATAATATAATAATAATAATAATAATAATAATAATACTTTTTATGTATAGAGCGCTTTTCTCAGACCCAAAGCACTGTACAAGAGCAACAATACAAACATACAATATACAAAGGTACAAATAAAATATCAGTTCAATAAAACAAATCAAGTTAAAATAAATCAGCAAAAGATCTTAAAAAGGTGTGTCATTAAGCAGGATTTAAAAATATCCACAGCATGTCCAGTGATTAAAGAAACAGGCTTGTAACCAGGAGGTCCCTGGTTCAAATCCCAGCTCAGCCATTGACTGTGACCCCGAGCAAGTCACTGAACCTCCTTGCGCTCCGTCTTTTGGGTGAGATGCTCTTGTAAGTGACTCTGCAGCTGATGCATGGTTCACTCCCCCCAGCCTCGTATCTTGTAAAGCACTTTGTGATGGCGGTCCACTATGAAAGGCGCTATATAAAGATTATTATTATAGTCGCATGGCGGCACTACAAAAGCTTGGTCTCCCATTGTACGAAGTCTAGTCTTAGATTAAATAAGACATCCGGCATTCAAGGATCTTAAATTGCACGCTGGAATGTACTCTTTTAATTTTTTATCTCAAATAAACGGGGGCAGCACCATTTAAGGCCTTATAGGTAAAGAGCAGAGTTTTGTAGTCAACCCTATACAAGGGAGCCAGTGCAGTTTATACAGTACAGGTGTTGTGTGCTCACAAGAAGAGGTATGAGTTCAAACCCGGGCTGCAGAATTCTGCACATACTGAAGCCTATTTAGTACTTTAACAGAAACCCCAGACAAAAGTGCATTGCAGTAGTGCAGTCTTGAGGAGATGAATGCATGAATTAATTTCTCAGCATGCTACAAGGAACTGTAGCAGGGTAGCGTTGAGAGAGAGACTCGGGGGCAAGGAAGCTGCAGTTTAAGAGCTAAAGCACACATTTAATAAAACAAATAGGACACCAGACACAAACAGAAAGGTGAACCAAACACAAACATGTAGGCTGGGCATTCGCCTTCACTGCTTACAAAATGCAATATGCAGAAACACAGTAACAACAAATATTCAAACTCACCAGACTCCTCTCCCCAGCCACAGGCTTTCTGACTGCTTGTATGCAGGTTAGCACACGCTCACCAGTTAGCACCTTTCTTTGTTAAATCTGCAACTGTAAGCACTTGCCTTTCTTTTTTTCTTTCTTTCTTTCTTTCTTTCTTTCTTTCTTTCTTTCTTTCTTTCTTTCTTTCTTTTAAATGATACTATAGAGAATTCTGTTTGCTAGAATTCAGCATTATGTAACTCAGTATTGGGCTGTGTTCATAATGCATTAGTGTGCCTTTGGATGCACAGTGGATGTGTAAATGCTTGCCCTTTGTTTTTGTTTTCAATCTGGAGAATAATAAACTGTGGCTTGCTTTAGTTTCAAGATCTATTCATAAAACTCCTAGAAGTGTTCTATGAAGTGCACAGTAGCATTGTGAGGACACATTTTTAGAGTAAAGGCTGCTTTCATGTTATATGTAATCCTTAGAAATGCATTAGTAACCTGTTCCTTTAACACTGTGCTGCTATAGCCTGTTATTATTCATTTTCTATCTGATATTGTTCACAGCAGTTATCAAAAGCTGCTTTATGATACATTTATAAATGCGTTACTGTTTATAAACAGATCATTCAAATAAAAGTGTCTGTAATTACTAAGTTTTTCCCTTTGCTTGTGTCAAATTTTCAGCGGGTTGACAGCAAGTTATAGAACAATGCATTGAAAAACACAAATACATCTCAACACAACCCTGCTGCAGACACCAGCAGAGAGATAACACACAGCGATAGCTGCTGCCATGGATTCTGAGTGAACTTTTATAGAAAGCCTTCTGTAATAAAATATCTCAGCATTTCCAAAATGAAAAAAAAAAAAAAAAAAAAAAAAAAAAGATCCAGCCATAGTTTAAAACCATCAGCATTAAAAAACTAAAAACAAGTAACAAACTCCAGTGTACTGTGCTCTGCATGCTGTAACCTTTTCACTTGAGCAAGACTGTAATTGTCTCATTAATCCCGTATGGAGAGGAGGAGAGCAGACGTGACTCTGGGCGCTGGCAGGGTAGGAAGTGAGAAATGCAGGCTGGCAGGAGCCCCATCTGCTTCCGCAGAGAGAAGGTGGCGGTCACAGCCACGCTACAGCTGCGGTCCACAGTGTCCACGTGAAGCAAGACGCACGGGGAGCAGAGAGAAGCAGGATCGCACAGCAACAGCGCTCATTGTGTTAACATCACATAGGTCAGGGGGTAAGCAGAATATATGATTTAACACAACAAATGGTAGGAAATTCTTTGTGAGGTGGACTGATCAAAGTAACCTTTGCGGGAAAGCATCTATTATTCTCTGTGTGAGAGAGTGATAGAACACACCCATCCAAGCTGCCATTATTATTATTATTATTATTATTATTATTATTATTATTATTATTATTATTATTATAGTAGCAGCAGTATTATTATTTAATAGTAGCATTTGTGTTCCATCATGAACCCTTATAAACATCCATTCATCGAACATAAGTAAGTTTACAAACGAGAGGAGGCCATTCAACCCATCTTGCTCGTTTGGTTGTTAGTAGCTTATTGATCCCAAAATCTCATCAAGCAGCTTCTTGAAGGATCCCAGGGTGTCAGCTTCAACAACATTACTGGGGAGTTGATTCCAGACCCTCACAATTCTCTGTGTAAAAAAGTGTCTCCTATTTTCTGTTCTGAATGCCCCTTTTTCTAAACTACATTTGTGACCCCTGGTCCTTGTGTGTGTGTGTGTGTGCAATTTTGAATGCTTGAATTAGGTCGCCACGCTCTAAAACATTCTTTGCAAGAACTGAACAGATTCAATTCTTTTAGCCTGTCTGCATATGACACCAGGGCTGAATAATTCTGGTGACTCTTCTTTGCACTCTTTCTAGAGCAGCAATATCATTTTCATAGTCAGGTGACCAGAACTGAACACAATATTCATAATGAGGTCTTACAGGGCATTGTACTGTTTCCTAAACAACAAAGCCAGAGATTTACAAGTCCCTCTTCACTGTTTGCCAGTGATTTATATTCACACTTATGTTAGCTTTTTTTTTATAGGAATATTTGTAGGGGTTATCCAACGTTCGGTTATAAACGTACTTTTATGCAACGCAAATAAAACATGCAACCTTGAAATCCAGACAGCGTAATGCGATGGCAGCTCTGCAAACCGCTACACAAAATTGAGCTGTAGCACCTTCGAGGTTTGTTCACCTGTTTGCAAGCACTGTAGCCTCATCCGCGGCTGTCAGCCAACCCGGTTTGGGTTGAGAACGAATCTACATGACTTATTCAAAGATTGTAATGTGTGTGTGTGTGTGTGTGTGTGTGTGTGTGTGTGTGTGTGTGTGTGTGTGTGTGTGTGTGTGTGTGTGTGTGTGTGTGTGTGTGTTTAGCTGGCCGCTCGCTCTAAAACATTGTATACTCGAGAACAGCAAAACGAACTCCATTGCCCTGGAGAGACACCAGGGCTGAGTGAAATGACGAGTGACTTACCGACAGCCGACAGCCAGAGCCCAGCTTTCATTTTCAAGGTCAGATCCTCACAGATGAAAGTGACAATTAGATAATCGAATTACCACAGGGCAGCTCTGTTTCCTAAACAACAAAGCCAGAGCACAAGTCCCTCTCTCTGTTTGCCAGTGACTTTATATTCACACTTATGTTAGCTTTTTTTTTTCATTAAGCTGCACTGGCATTGTTGATTGCTTTGAAATGGACACACTGTGCGGGTCTAGTTTTGTCAAACAGACAGAACATTACACCATTCTGCTTGTGAGTAGACATAAATAAAACAAAGGTACAGATTTTGACCAGTGGTGGAGGAAGAGGAAGATGGGCCCCGGTGCAGGCCCCCCTCCCCAAACGTTAATTTAACCCTTATTTATAAACTTCAAACACACCAAATCAAGTGTTCAATACTGCGCTATAGTTAATTATCAGAATGTTAGCATGTATGAAACAGTACACAATAAGAACGTGTTCTACTGGCCGGCTTTATATTACTTTGCGTACATCTTTACATTTAAAACTACACTATTTTTTAATCATTGACGAGCAGGTTTAATCACTAACCCTGCCAGGATTCCCAAATTCTGTGATTACAGAAATTATTACAGAATTCATAGTTCTGCACAGACATTTGTAGAAATTGTCTCACATAGGAAACCATTTATTATTATTATTATTATTATTATTATTATTATTATTATTATTATATAATTAATATTAATAATAATAATAATAATAATAATAATAATAAATCAGAAATGCAGGCATGTTTATTTGCTGTAGTTTGCTATAGCTTCAATCTAAACTACAGCATGAAGCATGTGCTCAGAATATAACTGCAAATGTCTGCGCTGAATAGAACCCCAAAACCTTCCATGAAGACGTGCCTCGTACCAGCCTATGGGGGAAAAAGGTAGGATAATTAAGACAATTGCGATACCTGTTGAAATGAGGGAGGATACAATCTGAATTACTGGCACCGCACACCGGCAGCTATAATGATACAAATGTGAAATATCTGGAAATATAAATGCAAAGGATATTATCATTGTTAAAACATAAATAAAAACTTTTGAACCCCTCCGGGGCTCTCCGAGTGCATGGGCCCGTGTTCAGCCTCACCTCCTATTGCTCCACCACTGACTACTGCTCACAAAGTATTATCATCCTCTCTCTCTCTCTCTCTCTCTCTCTCTCTCTCTCTCTCTCTCTCTCTCTCTCTCTCTCTCTCTCTCTCTCTCTTCTTTGCACAAAGAGTGGTGGAGGGGGTGGAAAGGGTTACCTTGCTGGGTTGCTCAGTAATTGGGATCTTTTGAAGCCCAACTTTGACCAGGTTTTGAGATCAATCCAGTGCTAGTAAATGTTCTTCTTGTTTAAGAAAAAATCCCAAATCAACAGACATTAATTAAAGTGTGTTTTGTATTTTATATTTTTAGTATGCACGAATCCTGTCATTAACATGTTCTTTCAGTGCCTGCTTTAATTATTTCTGTCTCAAAAGAATTATATTATCAGAATTCCATTACTGAGCTGCAGCAAGAGTCAAGGGCAGGAATGTTCTTAGGGTGAATACAGTCCAGCCCCACATTGATGAGAACAACTATGCACCATAGAACCTCTCTCTCTCTCTCTCTCTCTCTCTCTCTCTCTCTCTCTCTCTCTCTCTCTCTCTCTCTCTCTCTCTCTCTCTCTCGTGTTCCTGCACTGTCTAGCAGTCACACTCACATCCACGTGAGGGCCAAGTTATGATGACACTAATTCATGGTGATGTGTCTGATTCATGATCATTCAAGCATTTTATCTCCATCAGTTTCTGACATAGTTGTCTGTACAGGACCAGGCAACATCAAGAATACATTTTTAATGTACCTTTTTTTTAAACTATGCTTTAGTTTTTGTACGTTATAGAAGATCATATTTTATTGTATTGTAAAGCTCTCTTGTAAAGCTCTCTCTCTCTCTCTCTCTCTCTCTCTCTCTCTCTCTCTCTCTCTCTCTCTCTCTCTCTCTCTCTCTCTCTCTCTCTGAAATAGCTCAACTTCACAACATTAATTCCCGAGGGGCAAGACTTTATGAAACCGTTCCTTAAGTTCTTGAAAAACACATATTTCATCTGATTTTTTTATTTTTTTAAACTAAGCTCAACATACAACTTCACTCCCTAATGGAATGCAGTGTCACCCTCCCTGAGCCAGGTCACTTTATTAGTGCTTTGATGAATTAATGAGATCCCAGAGCACAGCGGGGAGGGAAAGCGTGCAGGTAGGAGGACACCTCCAGGGACCCAATGTGGGCGAAAACCACCTTCCTTTCGGAAAGACTCATTAGAAGGGTGTCCCTCTGGTGGCAATGTAGCCAGCTCTTTAATAAACTTCTCAGTTTGTGCCTGTTGATTTGATCTCGAAATCATAGTAAATGTGTTGCTGTTTCCCTCTGACTGTTGTCATGGTGTTTTTCCACTGAAAAACAACAGTACAAATGGCCTTTCTTTTTCTTCTTTTGAAATGTGATGTTTTTAAACTATTATTATTATTATTATTATTATTATTATTATTATTATTATTATTATTATTATTATTATTATTATTAGTTGACTAGAGAATTAACTCGAACAAGCCAATTACCCATATGTTGTAATTACATCCTGCGGTGATAGAGGAAGGTATTTTTACACCAGTGTTAAAGGTTAACACCTCATTTATTTCTTACAACGCATGGCTTAACGGAATGCTCTGGGGTGCAATATTCATAGGAGCCAATCAGGGGACCTTTTTAACACAGCCAGCTTTGGAGCATGGGTTGCCTTTCATTTATTGGTTTCAGCTCATTCACTCTTCTATCTTTCTATCTGCTTCACCCTCTTCTTAATCCTCTCCCTTTCCAGCCCCCTCCACCTCTTCCATCCCTCATCTGTTTTCTCTTTGCACCCCCTCTTTCCCCCTCCCTCTCTATCCTTTGCTCTTTCTCCCCTATTCCCTTCTGTTCATCTCGCCAACCCTCCCCCTTTCCCTTGCTCTGCTTTTCTCTCCCCCACCCTGTTTATCGCTTAAGTTAGCAAAAAGAGATAATTCCGTGTTCTGTTTCAATTAAAGACAACACGATAAAATGGCAGTAATTAAAATCCCTGCACTCCTCCTTTGTCTCGCTGTCGTACTCCGACCTTCCTGTCTAATTGACTGTTTCTTTTGTTTTCCAGCCAGCTCCAATTATATTAGTGAACAAGTTACATTTTAACAACGATGCTGAGCTCTATCAATAAGCCATGGGAATATTTCCTATTCTGGTTTGTGGTTTTGCTCAAGATCGATGTGTTCTTTATTACAACCAGAGGATGGTGTTTCCAGTAACAGCGTTACAGGCCAAAGATGCATGTAGGAGCATATTGTTTTCAGCAGCGACATTTGTTTGCTATTCACAAGTGAATACTAACCCATAACTCCCATGCACCCAGAGCACTTTTAAAAAGCCCACTCCTCTTCTGCCAGGCACAGCCGCTCTCTGTACCCTCTAGTAGCTTTCTGTCAAGTCACTGCAGTTGCATGGTGCTGTTCTTGCTGGGCTGGCTACTCAGAGATTCTGCACAGGTGGGTATTTGGGTCCAGGGGACCCGTGGATAGTATTTCAATGAGCTGGCAAACGTGTGCAAATACCATCTTATGAAACTGCTCTGAAATATGTTTGCATGAGTAGCAAAAGTGTGATTTTTGTGAAATGGATTGAATTTGTGTTTCTTTGACCAAATAAACGATGGGGTCCACTGGACCCGTGGGTCGCACTTAATTCACTTTTTATTTGATGGCTAGGAGTTACAGGATAAGCAGACGATGTCAGGATCTGTTCTGCCTTGACAGCTCTTTGTTCAGGAGCTTTCCCACCGTCCTGACTTCTTACTGGATAGCAAACACAGCAGGTTCTTCAACCAGCCTGCCCTTTATAATACGTCCACACATTTTTCAGTTTAAGTCTGGCTTATTTTAAGAAGTGCCTTCAAAAAATCTCTGAGGATACCTGTGTCATATGTAATCTAGCCACTGGTGAAACAAGGAGAACATGCCCCATTCGCATGGCACCAATGTTACAAGTGTATGTCAACCTTGACAAGCAAACACGATACACATTATGATGCTTATAGCTATGTTGACCCAAGGCAATGATCTCATTCTTTTCTTACCGCATATATTTGTGAAGTTCTGTTGAACGCCATGGAACAAACATATATTTTTAATATATGGTAGAAAAGTATGATCCTTATACTTTTCATATATAGAAATTGCCCCCTTTTTTATATATTTAAAATATATGGGATATATTTAAAATATATTTTAGTCTGTAATCCATGTTTATTTTATATGGATTACAGATTAATGAAAATATATGGTGAACCATATATTTTCAACATATAAAATAAATATATGGATTACAGACTATATATATATATATATATATATATATATATATATATATATATATATATATATATATATATATATATATATATATATATATATATATATATCCCATATATTTTAAATATATAAAAAGGGGCCAATTTCTATATATGAAAAATATAAGGATCACGCTTTTCTACCATATATTAAAAATATGTTTTTTTCATAAGGAGCTCCTCGAATGATAAACAATTCAGGATTCATCTGGCGGTTTCCTGTCGATTTCTTGTTGCCTGAGTTCTTAAATACCTCAGTCCAGCAGTCTGATACATACAATTTATGAGCAGCTTTGGGGTGTTCTCTGTAAAGTGTTAATCGTATCACAAAAGCAATATTTGGAAGGTGTGGAGTTCATAAAACATGTAATTGTGAATGCAATACATTATGTGTTCTATGTAATGTGTTTAGAGGCTAACAGGTGCCCTCAGGAACAACACAAACTATTACATCTGTGATAGATTTTCATCTAGGCTACAAACATCGGGCCAGATCAGAATGAATAGGACTGGACTGCCTGTAAGAAACAGGACAAAGGTTGTAAGGAATCCTTTTTGATGAATTGATTCGTTTTCTAATTTAAGCACCTTCAGAGCAATAGCCCCCCAGGCGACTGTCCGGCGAAGGGAAGCAGCAGCATTTAAAGCCAGAATTAGTTACTTCACTCAGAATAACACACTGGAAATGAACACAGCCATATGCATTAGGAGAGATTACAGCTGCGGCAGCGGTATTCAGAGCTGTGGGCTTGTTAAAGCTGGAGATCCATGAAAGACTGCTAAGCAAGCTTGAAGCACAGAAGAACAAGAAACAGGCTTAACTGACTTGCATTGTCAGCACTTCTTCTTTCCTTAAAAGTCCAAGATTTTTCTTTCAGAGCGCGTTGCCAATGTTTTTCACTCCTATAGAAATACATCCATATTATAATAGAGGATTATTTAAAAAAAAAAAAAAAAAAAACAGACTGCCCAGCCATTTCTTACAGATGCCAACCAACCCCCAGTGCCAATGTCATGATGGTAGCTTCCTCTCACAACTCCCCCCTGTGAAATGGAACGGTCCAACACCTGACCAGTCACATGCTGAAGGATGCTCAGGTGGCTGTGGCATTGCCTACTGTGCACCAGGTGTATTAAGAACGAAAATGGATTTGAAGGTACAGCACTAGTTGAAACATCTGTAGACTTAAACAGAATTGGTCGCTCAGCTCTATAGAATACTGCATTTATTTTTGTCGTATGAGCTTTTGCAAAACGTAGAGTATGATGATTCCACATGGAAGGGTTTAGCATAAAAATGAAATAGAAATGTTTTCTACCCCCCCATAAATGCCTCACTGCAGGCTAAATGAAAATATCAATATTAAGTGCCAGTGTTCTCATTAATGCCCCTGCTTGCTCTGTGACAGATTCATTGGTTTAATAATAATTGTGTGTATTCATTGAGAACTGTTCTGCACTCTTGTTTGGAACTGCTGTTTATTATTTCATGTTGATTTATCCAGGGACCTGATAAATGTATCAGCCTGGTAAAGTATATATTGCATTTGAAAGTTAAATTACTTCAGGCAGTCTAGATGATTCACGTTTCGTTCCCCCTTAATCACACGCTGACACATGCACGGGCAAAACAGTTTGGAATATATACAGCAAGTGTTTCCCTGTTGAAGATGTGGGGTCTCACCTTTGACAGGTAATATTTAAACTCTGAGCTACACAGGATGTTTAACTGCAAACCAGGATAAGCGGAAACCTCCAAACTAATTCACTTATGCATTGTTTGATTTTACAGCTGAGAAGGCGTTGGGTCCACTAGGCGAGACATCTTTATCTTTTATGTAGCTACTGCCAGACGATTGCCAGTGTCTCAGTCTGAAACTAATTAAATGGGGATGCAAAGCGAGCAATGAGCAATTCAGAAATGTTCTGTTAGACAAAGGCTCTCACATAATTGTTTCACTCATTTTCAGTAGAGAACTTCCTGCTGAGTTAACCAATATTAGTTAGCAAATGTTTTGCAATGCGGGTGTGCACAAAGCCAAAGCCCACAATGTAAACCATACCGATTTGAAGGTATGCAAGCTGAACAGGCTCAGTTCTATCAGCTTGACTGTCATGCAAACAGAATGGACTCACCACACAGAACCGCCTTGTGTGAAATATATTAGTTTCAATGTCAAACTTGTATCCAGAATCTGTAAATCAGAGCCTTGCTATAAGTGCCGGGTTCGGGTCGGGTCGGGTGTGGTTTTATATTATGGTTCGGGTCGGGTCCGGTTAGTGTTATCAGTGAGAGGATTATAACGTTTTTAATTTTAAGTATTTTTTTTCTTTCTCTGTGTGCAAGTGCTTCCTAAAACTCTCTTCTTGCGTCTTGATTTAAAAAAAAAAACACTCGCCATGCACCATAAGTTCTTTGAGAAATGACCTCTCTTGATATCATCTCACAAACTCGCTTATTCGTTTTGTGCAGCCTGTCAAATGTTGTGTCGCCGGGCTTTACTAAGTAATCACAGGATAGAATTAATTTCCAACGCAACTAACAATCAATAATCATTTTGGCAGATAAACTGACGTTGTGTGCAACCTGTCAACAAATGCTGCTTGGGCGAGACTTAACAGAATACAGTTCAGCTGCAAAACACCAACATCACCACATTTTAATACAGTCAGTGTTACAGAAAAACAACACCACGTGCAACGCCTAATAAACAGCTCTCATCAGTCGACAATTCGTGCCTGTTTTAGATAATGACACAAACTGTTTCATTCCAGTTAATAATACGAAGTGTATTCATCCTGTAGTAAACTATATGCGTTTTTTTTAATGTAAAGAAAGACTAAATGTACAGTATTAAAACTCTGCTTTCGTCGTTAATTTTCTTTCTTTTTTTTTTTTCTTGTTGTCATAGGCAAACGTGAAACTCGGTTTATATCATGACCCTCTTTGTATCACGAGTTATGCCTGCGTGTAATCATACCATGAAGCAGGTTCATCTCTATATAGGTTGTGGAGTAAAACCAAAAAAAAACAGAAGACTGTGTAGCAGTGGAGCGTTCCATTTCTGGAAAGGGCACATCTATATCCACTGTTTGGAAAAATTACCACATGGTTGTATTCGGTAATAATAAAAGTCCATGCGGCTGTACAATTCAAATATTACTGAAATATGACAGCAAAAAGATGGGAAATTCATCTCTGCAGTGGCACACTGAAACGGGATGTGTTAATCCTGTAGCTGTTTTAAAAGTCATAGTCGTGGTGTAATATCTGTTGAAGAGTGTTTGATCTGATATAGGCATGTCCAAAATAGTATGCCAGTTTGCAAGAGCATCTTCTGTGTGGCTATTTATGGCAACCCAGTTTTGAAGAAGCTGGTTGTTGTCTTCTTTTAAATCATGCAGTGTTGGATTACTAGGAAAGGAAGTAAATGAGATCTGATTAATTGAGAGGGATTTTTTTCTTTCTTTATTTAAGTTTTAACTGGAAACCAGGAATACTCTACACTGATGGTACTTCGTTGCGATAGAGTATGTTAGGAATATATTTGTGGAGATGGTCGGGTCAGGTCTGCAAATATTTCAAAGGTCTCGGGTTCGGGTTTTGTTGGGTCTGGTCGGGTTCGGATCTGGTTTTAAATTGTAAATGGGTTTTAATATTGAGATGACTGTTCGTTTTTGTTACGCATTGTTTTAAGACAATTGTGCCATTATAAGAGTGTCGCGTATTGCAAACAGAGTCACACGCAAAGGAAAATCAAACATAAAACAAAAACCTAACTCCACTTTGCAGCGCTAACTAAATTCACAGGAACACCATTTCTAACACGGGACAGCTAAGCTGCTTCCCCGTCCTTGTAAAAAACAGAAATCATACGCACAGTACTTCTGATGACTGCTCAGAAACAGAGCACACACCTTCCTGCTTCTCTCCACCGCAGTCCCGAGCAGACTGCCTGCTCTCCTTTTAAACCCCCGCACCCGGCATTAATTTGCAATGCTTACCAGGTGCTGGTGATAATTAAACAATAAATTAACACTACATATAATACAATTAAACAATGAAATTAAACAAAACAATAGAGCTAAATTAAACAAAACGAAACGTGTGTTTGCATTTGTTTTTTGGCAGGGAAGAATCTGCCCCTCTCCCTGCTACCTCACAGTATATAAGGACCTTTTTATTTTATTGTGTTACAAGCTCCCATGTGTTGCTACAACTGTTTAAGTATGGTGTGTATATTGTTTTAATTATTATATTTGTTTTACAAAGAGCACTTTTTTTCACTTTTAAATTGCTGTGCCCTCTGGTTGTTTCTATTATAGCTCCAAGATGGCCTGTCATGTATTTCTCAGAACTACATTTCCCATCATCCTCACTGGTAAATCCATCTCAGTTACATATCTGAGCAGAAGGATGATGGGAAATGTAGTTTGAGTGGTCCATGCAGGTCCACGTGAAGCCATCTTGGAGGCAGTGGAATGCAATTTAAAAGTGGTGAAAATGTAAAAAAATAAAACAATACACACACTTTACTTAAACAGTTATAGCAACACATGGGCACACAATAAAATACAAATAAAAATCAGTGTCTGTCGGTTCTTGCCCAGCAGCCTAGTATGAAGAGGAGACTACTTTGTTGCCGACTGAACTGAATCAAATTCAACATCAGACTTGTTATCCAATGCACTTAGATGATTACAAATAAGCAGCAGCATCTGTCTCTCTCAAAAACATTCAATTGCAGCCCATCGCATTCCTCCTCCACGGTCCTCGGCAGTCCAATTGACACCGATGGTGATTATACAGCTTACTGTCATCTCACCAAGCCTGGGATCTGTGGAGTTAACATTTCACAGCCTTACAGCATGTTATGGCTTTTAAATTTATTCTTATTTAGTATATGTTGCATTTTATACCCATTGCAAACTCATTAAAACTATTTTATCACACTCACCCGATAGTTTATAAGTTTACATTATATCATGTGAGGTGGAGGAAGACTTTATCTCAGCTTTCCAGCTATATAATAACTAGCGCTGGTCTAGACTCTCCATTCACAGCTCTCCACCACTGTCAACGGTCCTCGGGGTTTCCAATACAGTTCTATCACAGATCTGTTTAATTAACTCTCTTAGTTTTCTGAAAAGACTAAAAGAGGTGTGAGATCTATCTCTGGGACAGGGGAGAGGGGCAATCAAAATAGATTTCTATGCATAGGGAAACAGGTCTGAAGCAGCAGTCGTGTTAAATAAAGAAAGGGGAACAGGTGGATAATGCATATTGACCGTGGCTCTCGCCCCACACTAAAATAAATATGCATTTTATTGATTCCCTGCCATTCTTCTGCGCGATAAAGAAAATTAGCTTTTTTTTTAATGGGATTCGCAGATGCCAGGAATCTTTTTCTGCAGAACGGATGCAAAGTTCCATTATCTGAACTGTGTTTCTTTTATTCGATTCGATTTCTATAGTCTTTGCTCGGCAAGCGAATCAAGCTGATTAGGTAACTGTCCTCTTTTTCCGTGTTAAGCCTGCTTTATGCTCCAGCAACGTGTTATCACATTGTGAATTCTGCCCTCAACTCCGCACAGGGCTGGGATAACGCCAGCACAACAACGCACAGCTCTTCAATCAGAGGCAGAGATAACACCCAGAACAAAGAAACACTATAAAAAACAAACCTTTCAAATAACGACCACAAATTCTTATGAATTTGATAGGACTGCAAATAAGTAAAGTCTGGAAAACAAACGTTTTGTTGCTATTCTGTAATGTTTTTGTTTTTCATAATGTGTGTGAAGTATATTGAAACTCCTTCTCAGAACTGTCTGTGTCACCTGTCAACTAAAGCAATTTTCAAACTTAAACAATGTCAGTCAATTTAGCTATTTGCTAACTAAAGAAGGCAAAAACTGATGCTAATTATGTAGTAATTGTAGCTAATTATTAAAATAGTGATTTTTTAGTCTATATATATATATATATATATATATATATATATATATATATATATATATATATATATATATATATATATATATATATATATATATATATATATATATATAAAAGTGTGACAAAAAACTTTTTGTTTAAAAAATAAAATGATGTCCTTGACGCTTAATTTATGTTATGTCATGTTTGGCTAATTAAGATTAGAAGGAGTCTGCAGTCAATTAGCATGCATAGCAGAATTAGAAGTGGAATGCGCTGAATACATTCAGTACAAATACTTTATTCTTAATTACCAGCATTTGTGAAAACTTTGCCGTGCATAATACTGTAACATCTGAGTTTATATTATTCAGCGCTTCTGTCTACCCCAGGATTATATTTTTTAATGGTATCACTATCCGAATACCAGCTTCTAAAAAAGATACCTAATAACAAAAACCATATCCCTGCAAGAAATAGTGGCACCATAATTAAAATGTATTTCTGTTATTCTTTCCTTTACACAATTTAGTCAATGGTTCAACACTGGTAACATGTATGATGATGATGATGATTATTATTAATAATAATAATAATAATAATAATAATAATAATAATAATAATAATAATAATAATAATAATAATAAATGGATGTTTAATTACTTGATACAATCCTGTGCTATGGTGTTTTCATGAAATTATATCAGGTCATTTTCGATGTATTTACAAGGCAGTGTAGGAGCAGGAACCATCTGTAAAGTCATTTCAATTGTAATACATGGTTATTAATGCCCTGTAATCTAAAGCACTGCCCATGTTCCTATTGGTGGCTTGTCAATGGTATCGCAGTAGTACTGCTGAGAATCCATTGAATTGCCATGGCAACATTTCAGTTCCACACAGCGTGCCACAGCATCAGGACCGCGATGCAGTGTACCTGGTCCGAATCCTCTGGGTCACTATTGCTGGTAACGCTGTGGTTTAAATGGCGTTACTAGTCACCAGGCTAACACAATGGAAATCTATCTAGAAGGGTTAACCGGTTCACCAGGTGGCACGCCCATTGAGGAGACAAGTTTGTTTCATTCTGCCTACGCGAATGCGGTGACTCGCTTTGTTTCCGTCCTTCCAGAGCACTCACTCAACACGCTTAACCGAGGCGTGCTGAAGCACTGGCTCCAGCAGGATCAGGTAGGGTGAAAAGACATGCTGCTGATTCATTTCAGTTCATTTCAATTGAGCAGCACTGACTCTGGAATTGTTTTAATTTAACAGTAGTGAGTTTGTGTTCCCCCCACGGGCTCGCAATATTGAATCCCATTGAGGTTTATCAAAAGATGTAACAACAGAGCTGAACTCTCACCACGTTATATTAGATGACCACTGCTGAATATTAAGAGTCTCTGCACTGGGCCATGGGGTGAGGAAGGGCTGCGAGGCCCACGTGCTTCTGTGTACTGGGAATGATCTGCTGGTATCGTCTGCCAGAAGAGGTGGCATGTCATTTGTTACATGTTGCATGGAGGGTCGTTACGGAGACCGAGTGGCATGTCACATCCTGACTGCAGCTAGACCACTGGACAGACATCGACGTAGAGCACTAGGCTAGGGAGCAAGAAGCAAGCAACAGCCATAGAATGCAGGAAGAATTAAAGCAGCACCAATACACACACACACACACACACACACACACACACACACACACACACACACACACACACACACACACACACACACACACACACACACACACACACACACACACACACACACACACACACACGCACACACACACACACGCACGCACACACACACACACACACACACACACACACACACACACACACACACACACACACACACACACACACACACGCACACATGCACACACACACACACACACACACACACACACACACACACACACACACACACACACACACACACACACACACACACACACACATATATATATATATATATATATATATATATATATATATATATATATATATATATATATATATATACACATATATATATAAAGTATGCAACTTCAAGACATGCCTTTAAATGCATTCTGTATGGGCACTGGGGTATTAAATACTGTCTTCCCCTTTAAGGTGCTATTAGTATAAATAAAATTAATTAATTGATAAATAGTTTATGGGGGGGGAAAGCAAGATAAGTCATCCTTCCCTTTTCCCCCTTGTCCATTTCAGTCCTATCAGAGCAGCATTAGTTCTACAATGTGTTCAGCAGCCGGCTGGGAGATGACAGCTTGTTGAAATCAGGCAAGGGACACTTCTGGTTCAGGGGCAGCTGTGAGAATTCACAACTCTCAGCTTCCACCCGACTCTTCCTCGAGGTACAAAGTTTGAATTAAAGACCCCAAGATACAAACCTGCAGAAGGTCAATTAGACAGGTTTCATCGGTGGGTGGGTTGGAGGAGGGTTGTAAGTTGCGAGACAGAGAGAGGGACAGAGAGAGAGTGTTACAGGAAATGCATTTCTAACTAGATATGCTGTGAGCAGCAGGCAAAATCTCTCTTTTAATTTATTTGTTCTATAGCTATGGCCAAACGTTTTGCAACACCCTATAGAATTAACTCATTTCACTACATAAAGTCGAACGAAACCTGCTGAATAATGTTACGTTAACATATTGAATTACATACTGTTTTGTGGTTGAAATAGTGTACCACTATTATGGCTTCCATAGGCTTTTGCGATATAATTTTGTAGTTTCTTTGATTACATGAAAAAAAAAAGTAAATTATGTTCATGTATTATTATTTTTTTAATCATGTCCCAATCCTAAAATTCTGGTTGATGCAAAACGTTTGGCTATAGCGGTTGAGTTAACTTTGCAATATAACACGCAACATATGTGTGACAAGCATGACTGAGAGCTGCAAAGCCAGTATGAATCTTTTGTATAGACTGATCTCTTGCATCTTACCCTATCAAAAATGGCATAGTATATATAATGCTATAACCTGTGCATTTCATATGTAACACACACCAGAAATTATATTGAAATTTGTAAAAGAGTGGGCTTGAGGATTACGGTATTCAAAAATTTGGACAGTCAAAAGAGTCTTGAGTCTGTTCGACAGAAACATTAACCCACTTGTGACTTGTAAGCCTGAGCCTTAGGCAGAATTCACCTGAAAGCAATCAGAACATTACCAGTGTTACCAGCAGCTCTGCAATGGCAAGCATCAGAACTGGTAAGTGCGAGTCTGGCTTCCTGCTAAAAGGGTAATACCCCTCTGTCACTGAAGCATCGCTACTGCGACAGACACTTTGTGAAGAATATACTGTAGATATATTTTGAAAATCGACTCTGGAGAATCCAGCTCTCCTTGTACAGGGCCTGAAGCAAAAGTAATAATAAGTAATAAGTAAAAAGTAATGCAAGCAGCGAGTGGTCATAAAAAAAAAAAAAATAATAAAAAATCATCGATGTTAGCTTATTTCTATCTTGTAAAAAAATAAGAGAGGTCTTGGTGCTTCTAGCTTATCTGTGAAGCTGATTAAATACCTCAGAGGAAAGGTTATTGTCAGAAAAGATTCTTCGTTCTCTTCTGGATAAAATATGTGATAGAGAGTTAGTGCTTCTTCAATTCTTGTGCAATTAATGTGCGATTCATTTCACATTTATTGAAGTTCTGTTACATATTAAGCAGCTAACTGAGGTGCAATAGGGCAATACAAATGAGAAGATATCGGTATTATTCCAAAACTTAAATATACATTCAGCAGAAAACTTCTAATACATATCTTAATATAAATGTTCAACACTGACGTTATAAAACCACAGGATCATCTTCAACAGACCACAGCATCAACTATATTCCTTGTACTGTACCACCCCACAGCTGGTACCATTGGTATGGAAAAATATTTTTTAAAAATCCCACTGTGATTCTGTTCCACAAACTGCCATTTTACTCTGCTTGTTTGCGTTCTACTATTTCCCCTTAGTACAGAACCATTGCAATTCCAGCATGATGCCACTGGATTGGATTGAAGAAGAATCAGCAGGGACTCGATTGAAGTTTTTAAAATCTTGAAAGGAGTTGACAACATGAACACTTTCCAATACTTTAAGCTGAGCACAGACACCAGGACCAGAGGACATTGTGTGGAAATGAGCAGGCAGACAGAACAGAGTGGGTAGGAGATGCTTCTTTGCAGGGGGTGGGATGGGATACCTTGCTGGGTTATTGAGGCGCAATAATTGGGATCTTTTGAAGCCCAACTTTGACAAAGTTTTGGGATCAATCAGCTCCTCTCACAAGTAAATGTTCTTCTTGTTTAAGAAAAAATCCCAAAGCAACAGACATTAATTAAAGCGTGTTTTGTATTTTATATTTTTAGTATGCAGAATCCTATCATTAACATGTTCTTACAGTGCCTGCTTTAATTATTTCTGTCTCAAAAGAATAGCATATCTCTCTCTCTCTCTCTCTCTCTCTCTCTCTCTCTCTCTCTCTCTCTCTCTCTTAGAAACTGCAGATGAATTATTCATCTCCGCGCTGCTTGCCTGTGTAAGTGTAGCACGGTGATAAAGTTTTTTTGTTAAAGCATTAAAATAAGCAGCAATGACATTTCACTGAGCTGTTTTGTATTTTTCAAGCTAATCTTCTTTTTGGAAACATCATTTATTCATTTTGTGACAAAAAGGAAACGACACACAATGGATTCATTCGCCCGATCCTGTGTTCACTTCTGTATAAGTACCATACAGTGGCAAGTGAATTATTAATGGATCGCATTATTTCTAAACTGGATTTCAGTGGGCCAATCTGAACCCATCTTTTGTTTTGTTTTCTCAGATAGATTCTGTTGTTTTTCCATGTAATAACCAGTGTGGTAATTACAGTACTTCAGTCCATTCTCTCATTATTATATTTCATTTCTTTTTTTTTTTTATTGCAATTATTATCATGTGGGTTACAGTCAAGAATTGACTCTAATTAACCTGAAAATAACGGTTTCTATGACAACTGATTTAATTGCTTTTTATGAGAAGAGCAATTCCATTTTATTATCCAATTTAAACCCGAGTTATATAACAAGCTTTAGAATCATTCTAACAATTAATATTGGATCTTGTGTTAATACATGTGCTTGTTTTAGTCTGCTATCTGTCTAGGTTGTATTGTCAGGATCAGTTTGTAAGCTAGACTGCGGCATCATCAGGCACTGTCCTGCTTAAATTCATAAAGAAAGGGAGGCAGGGGCTGGGATAATGAAGCCGCTGCCGGCTTTTGACCTTCTCGTACCTTTACCCTAATCTGATGAATGACATTGCCCAGAACGGCTGTGCTGTGCGCAGGTGAATTAGAGAGCCCTGTGGCAGCATCTGTTTCCTATTAGTAACGCATTAGTGCTGGAATCGGAACATGACAGCCAGGAGGAGGAACAATTATAGCAGGCTGTATAATCCTCCACCGTACGGAGCGGTTTTTCAAAGAGATAAACACTGAGAGCCATTCCTCCACTCCCATGAACTAAACTAAAGATTCCCCCTGATCTTCAAAAGAACAGAGACTGGCTTCAGCAGCGTATTCTCTGAGGATGGACATTCTGGGGTTTTTTATTTATTTATTAGGAGTTGCAGAGAGAATTTCCTTGTTTAAGACACTGGCCTTCACCTCTGGTATCGGGTCAACTGAAGTGAGTTCAAGTCTTAACCCAGCTGGGTGCTGGTCCACATAACAGAACCACTAGCACTTTAAATCAACTCTCAAAACCTACCTGTTCTCTCTTGCTTTCCATGCTCCTTAAGCCTGATATCTGCTATTAGCTGCTGCTACTATTTCACATATTATGCTGCTATCATGTATTCTGCACTTTCAACTGTATTTAATGTAGTATTTCATGTATTATGCTACTATCGTGTGTTATGCATTTCTCTATATTTTAAGTATTATTGATTTTCTTGTTGTTACTGCATCTTGTAAAGCACTTTGTGGTGGTGTTCCACTATGAAAGGCGCTATATAAAATAAAGATTGATTGATTGATTGATTGATTGATAGCACGTTTGGTACTGAAATACCAATGCGCACCAAAAATAAACTGCACTGCTGAATGTTCAGTAGGACTGCTGGACAAGATGGAGAGTTTCCGGACCACTATCTGCAAGCCGCAATACTTATGTCAGATCAGCGCTTATGTGCCCAGCTGCTGTCTAATATACTGCCTTACGTGTCATAACAGACTCCAGTGACAGATAACAGCGTGGACCTCTCCAAATACTGCTCTTCTATTTCTGCACACAACTACACTAATTCAGACACCAGCATCAAGTGCTGTAAGGGGAACTATAGATGTGATTCTTTCCTGCATGAGTAAACATTGTCATAAAGAAGTGCTATAAACCCTTCAAATACAGGGCACGCGTTTACTTTCAGTGTGTGTGAGTGCTTAAACTCTCCTAGCGTTTCACAGAAGGATACTGGAGAGCTGATTGAAAACTCTGACGATACACTCATTACCACAACAGTTGGTCTTGATTACCACGGCTCTCTGCATGTGGAATGGATTTGGTTTCCCAATCAACGCTGCGGCTGATTGACAGTGGCAAGTTAGAGGAGAGGTTAATCAAGTAATAAGCAGACACAGCACATGGAAACTCAGGCTGAAGCAAAAAGAAAAAGAAAAGAAAAGCCACACGGGAAAAACAATATGCTGACTTTTAATCCATGAGTGTTTAGATGTAGCTCTTTCTTTAATAGTTGTCATGAATGTTTTGGTATGGTGTCTAAATTTGAGTTTGCTATTATTATTATTATTATTATTATTATTATTATTATTATTATTATTATTATTATTAGTAGTAGTAGTAGTAGTAGTATTCACTGTTAGTATATTCAGTTGCAGCACCACACAGTGTGCTAGACAGTGTGCTACAGCATCAGTGCCTCAATCTGTGCAAAGTTTCTTCCATATCTTTTATGTTGCCATTGCTGGCATTTCTGCGGCTTCCTTGTGCTTGTACTAGAATTGACAGTGGAATATTAATTTCCCAGACTTTTCATACGCTGTGACACACTGTCTATAATACAGTACTGAGCCTGCAGAATGCTGTTAGGGTTACAGCGGTGCTCTTCACTTTAATTATTATGCCCAAATCAGAAAGGTTGTAAAAACGATGGTATGTAAAAAGTATGCCTTGCAGGAACTGTAAAGAAAAGGGTAGCTGTTCAATTTAAAAAAAAAATAATCTTACGTTTGTGGATTCAATTTAGCAGGATTTTAAGCATTCAGGAATAAAATACAAGAATTTGTATTCAAAAGTTAGGAGAGGCATTTACATCTGCAAAAGTGTGCATGGACTGGAAATGTTAATGAAAGCCAGGGCTCCATGCATTTGTGTCAGGCATTAAGTTGAACCAAATGGTTTATGATGCACCTTCCACCGTGCCCTGGCATCTGAGATTAGTTGCTACGTCAGTGTGCAGCGCCTTGCACAGAATTCCCTCAAGCTATAACTCGGCTGTATAATCTGTACATGAAGCTGCAGCTGCCTAATTAAGAAAGGGGCGACTGTACTGCTTTACTGAACACTAAAATTGGTCTTTAGGGCTGTGACAGGGTAGCAGAGAAGTGACGTTCCCAGACCAGAAAGCTGACAGAGAGGCACACAGGCAGGTATGATGGGTGAAAAGCGCTCACACGCTGTTTTTATTTAAAAATAAATAAATAAATAAAAAGGTTTGACAAAAACACACTGCTCACAGAGCAAAAATAAAAGGATTAAACAAAAAAAAATCACGAAAACACAAACAAGTACCATTCTGGTGTGTCCCAGCGCGAGTAGCAATTGTCTTCTTTTAGTTTCGTTTGTACGTTCGCTTCTCTCGCTCTCATGTTCCTCCTCTCTGTATGCCCACCTGAACACAGAAACAGACCAGTTTTACTAACAATGACCATCTAACAATAATTACAACGCTCAAACAATACTTCAACAAACGGCACCAGTCACATTCTCATGAGCTGTCTGGTAGAGCGGAATTGATGCCATCGCATCTGCCAGACCACATCCAAACTAAACAATAACAAGGAAAAAAAAAACATTTTTAAATAACACAACGTACATGCAAATCATACAATAACGCCCCCACCCCCGTAACTAAACTTAAACAAAACATTTAAAATCATACAATACATTAAACCACCTGTTTAAATAACCAAAACAATGCATCTGAAATCATAATAATACAGTCACCCGTGCTAAACAAACACATCACGTGTATTCACATCCAGGGCTTTTGCCCCAACCCCTCTCATTATGTTTACGGCTCACTTCTGCCCTTCCACAAGGTCAATGATCCTCCGGTATAGGCCTCTATCTGTAAACTGGGGGCATTTGGTTTAGAAATGCGTAATTCTGTTGTTATGAGAATTAATTAATGTGTTGAGAATGTAAACTGTAAACTGATGGCTCCCAGATCTTATTATCAAGCATCAAGCTCCACTTTGCATTAACCCTATGGAGACTTGCATGCATCATCATAGATTCCCACTCACTCAGCGCTCACGCTTCAGACTGTTTCCAGTATTAGTGCACTGAACACTGAACATCAATGTGTGTCTCAGTGCAACAGTGAGAATGAATGAACTCCAGGTTCTGAATTGGGTAACGTCAACATGTTTTGTTGAACACCACAATAGTGTAGATCACCTACTGCAATCTGTCACCTGCCTTCACAGATCTGCATATCGCAGCTTGTTGCTTCTGTTTTCAGCAAAGTCAATACCTGGCAATGGCTTAGGCTTAACAGATTGGCTCGTCAAAGATGACCTATTCAAAGCCTCACTTCACAATGACAATTAGCGCTGTGTGTTCCTCATTAATAACGCTTTGGAGGGTGTTGCTCTGCGTGGTGTTGCATCAGAAGCAGCTCTTCTTAGTAAACGAGTCCCATGGGGTGTTATAGTTACACCTTCACACATTGAATAGTCTGATATGATTCCCCTGGGCAACTGAGTGCCACATGTATACAGAAGACTTTATTATCTACACATGCCTTTCTTTTATCCCAGTACACTCACTTACTCATAAAGGCTTTGCGTTGACTCTCTTTGGGTGTAGAGCTATGTAAATCCACATTGCCATGGAATGCTACAATTACACATGCTTGAGTATAAAATGAAACATTTCAGCATTTCAGCAACATTCAGTTTCTTCTTCCACTTATCATCCATCTGTCTTAAGAGCTGCCACCCATCCTATGTTTTTAAATTGTTATTAAAATCATGTTTAAGGACCCATTATATCAGTAAATAGTTTACCATAGTTTACCCTGGTTTAGCCTTGTTTATTAATGTGCTTTACAATACCTCACTATTTTTTATCATGCTGACCTCTGCTTTATTACATATTGCTATGTTTTTAATATATTTAGTTAATACATCACAACACACACTCTTCAGACAAACAAACACACACACACACACACACACACACACAAACACAGTTGCACACACTCTCTTACACACACACACACACACACACACACACACACACACACACACGCCTGCATGCATTTGGACACGTACATAGCTCTCACATGTTTAACAGGAGCTTTGCAGCTAAGGCAGTTACCCCCCGGAGCATTCTTCCATCTGCGTCTCCCTCATCATGGTCTGTCACAGAAAGCTTGCACACAGGGCTGATAATGACGTCTCGTTCAGTTAAAACCAACACCCTACACCCGGGTGAGTCCTTGGGTCCTTATGGAGACGTCATTGAGTCCACAGATCAATGAGCAGAGTTGGGTTGAAAGGAAGGAAGAGGCTCAGACTGCTGTCCATGGTGCTGAAACAGCCAATCTAGCGTTGTCTTCAACATACGACTTCCCCCTCCCACGAGGTCCTGGACTGGAAAAGTCTCTAGTTAGAGTCCAATGCAGTGGGTTTCTTCCTGGTGCACCTGTTAGTTTAACAATGTACCCACACCCTTGCTTGCCTAACCTTTCAATGCATTCATGCTTGAGGTTTGATTGTAACAAGCAAAATGTTATCGAGTAAATTTATTTCAAGGTGCACTTTCTTAGCGTATGAATTGTTAACAGCTAGCTTACTAACATATTGAAATCATAATTCTAATGTTTGTTAGTGTTTAATTATTATATAGTAGATCTAATATAAAAAAGTTAAAAAAATGTTCAGAAAACATTTGAGAGATGATCAGCCTAAGCGAAGTCCCATCATTGAAACTGGGTACGTTTACAGATGTAGTAGTTATTATTAGATCAGATTTTATATTACTGTACATACTATTAGTTTACACAGTGGTTACTATAGACTTACTATTAACACACAATGGGAAACATTGGTCAGCATGTTAGTTAGCTAGTTGCAACAATAAATAATAAAAATATCCTGTTGAAATAAAGCAGTGTTATAGATGGTGTTGATAAGTGTCATTGCTGGGGTCTTTAACATGCCAGGAGAGTGAAGGGTTAATCTTCCAGTGTCACATGCATGCCAGGTGGGCCCGGCTCCCTCCCAATGTTATTCCAGCATTGAGCTGTCTAAATGTAAAATGCTCAGGCCTAAGAGCAAATGAAAGGAATTGGGTACCTTTCTTTTAGCCTGTTGAGCAAGGCAGGTTAATTTCTCCTTTAAAGCAAAAAAAAAACGAGAGAAAGGTCGGATTTAATATCATTCCCACATTACATTTTCCTTTCTTCATTGCCGATAAAGTAATTAATTTAAAATGATATTGCAATTCAGAACACTCTGCACATTACTTTAAAATGAAACCACATTCCTGTACGAGTCAATCTTCCATTCTTGTGGCAGTAATGAAATGTCTGATTGCTTTTAATTCCCTGCCTTTAATAATTTAGCAGGGGGGGAAGTGATTTAAACTACTGCGTTAAAATTACCTTTCGCTGTTTCAGGAGAGCAGAATAGGAAATTGAGCACAGATGACATTTTAAACAGCAGAATCGCCCTCTCAGGTCGTGTCAGGGCTTTTTTCCTTTTTCTTTCTTTTTATCTTTCACTGTCATTATACTGTGCTTGAGCGACAGGCTTGTCTTGCCCATGTCATCCATCACTGTAGCTCTTGTATAATCTCTTGCTTGATTATTTAGAGCAGCTGTCCTTGAACTCTGTACAAAAGAGAAAGATGGGTCTGCACTTTAACCTTGTCTCGTATGACGGGGGGTCAGAATCCGTAACGATAGTACATACTTTTCACACACACACACACACACGCACGCACGCACACACACACACACACACACACACACACACACACACACACACACACACACACACACACACACACACACACACACACACACACACACACACACACACACACACACACACACACACACACACACACACACACACACACACACACACACACACACACACACACACACACACACACACACACACACACACAAAACTTTAGTGAGATTGTATCAACAGGCGCTCTGTCCAGAATTTCAAAGAGGGGATTAAATGTGGATTAAACCTATGACCCAGAAGTTACTAAGAAAGTCCATTGCTATCAGACTAAAAAAGACAATCTGCTAATCCTCGAGGTTTTTTGAGTGCTAATCTCAGAGGGCTGTCTGTCACAAGTGAAAGGTTTGTGACTGTTTATGGATTACTGTGTTGAATAACTCCATTCTCCCGTTCCTTGGTTCTTCAATGTCCAGTTATTTGAAACACCATTTTTTTCCCCCAAACGCTACAGATTTTTTTTTCTTAATCACTCACATAATATGCATTGCAGCCTCTTTTCTATTGCTTACGAACATAGCATAACGTTACAAGACTCGGAGATCTGTCATCGCTGATTCACAGTGAAGTCTTCAGTTTTTACCAAACCCTTTTGTCATAATTTCGTGTCATTTTGAATCTTTTTCTTTTCCTCGTCCCTGATCTCATTTCCAGTTCTCTGCATGTCCACGGCACCTTTCACAGCTGTCTCGAAATGCTTTACAAGATAAGAGCTCTTCACATCAAACAGCAATCGAATTCTGAAACTACAAGACAGCTGAACCCGCCATTGATCGCAGAGCTGAGAATCTTACTGCTCTCATTGTATTGTTCCGTATAGCTCCGTGGTACACCTGGATACAAAAAGAGTTATAGAAACATTAGATTGCTTGATTGCATGGTCTTTGTAAACATCGTAGGATCGTTTTCCACAACCAGCACTAACCCTCTGTTGCATGAATTCAATTTTGGGTAACACGTTCATATTTCAATACCACAAGAGAGATACATTATATAGTTGTCATTTGTGCATTGTGCAATACAATAGAAAGATACCGCACTGACTGGCCAGATAATGAGGGAGTCAGTGTGCAGTACCATGTAGCTCTGATAACATTTTCCAGTTTTATTTTCTTAATCTCCGTGGCCTCTCAGTGATGCTGATTAAATGATCACATTATCTACAAACATGTAATCGAAAGGTGTAGAAATTAAAGTGTTTTTTTGTTTGTTAGTTTGTTTGTTTTAACCAACGAAACAAACAAATAGTCACTTTGTCAAGTAATGTGCACACACCCGAAACTCAAACCATACCGAAGATTGGGTATTCAAGATTCAAAGTGTGTGTGTGTGTGGGGGGGGGGGGGTATTTATCAAATACAATCTTACAAAAGCTCTGATTAAAGAACTTCTTAATTAAATTATTAATATTATTATTAATTATTAGCTATAAAGGCATAAACAGTGTAACCTAAAGAAAGCATCTCAAAAAGTAATCTTTCCTTTTCAGAAAAGTTTCAAATGACCCCACTAGGACCCTGTAATAATACCAGTGAATAACTCAGGAGAAACCAGCCAGGTCAATAGAAGACCACAGCTTTAGCAGCAAGAACAGCACAATGGATCTGGACTGCACAGCATGGTCCTAACATTGCAATGAACTGACATAGGTGTATTGGGTTGGACTGTTTTGATGCATGACCGTGGCTCCATTCTAGCAGTGGCAGTCCTGTAACATTGTAGCCACCCTATTGCTTCCATTGCCTCTTAGTATATTGCATTGCCACTGTCCCTGCTATTGAATATCATTGAGTCAAGGTTTAGCTTTCACATTTCCCTGTTGTATTGAATGGAGCACGAGGTAGCCACGCAGATTCCCTTACATATGACAATGTATGTGCATTTCAACATGATGCCTGTGTGGGTTATATCATGGGTGCAATCAATACCAACTTAGCCTTCCTCTCAATCCAATAAATCACCAACATGCCTTTCAGCTTCATATAGATTCTTACATTAGCTTCATATAGACTTACATTAACTTCATATAGACTTACATTAACTTCATATTTCACGCTGTCAGCTTTGAAATGGCAGGATCGACCACTGCGAAGAACGTGCCCAAGTGACACGTAGCTCTTCATTAGAAACGTGTTGAAACCTTTATAATGATGCAGAGTTCAACTAAGCAGATATATGCTAAACATGGACGCCTGATCGGTCAAGACAGACAGGTCGATTTTAGCTCTTTCTTACAGTCCTGGTCGACCACCTTCCCTTTCATTAAGGGTTACGTTCAGCCTGGCCTCTGGTGCTCTTCAATAGAACACAAACAGCTAGTCTTCATGCATCAACCCTTACAGCATTATTCAATCCAACTTCAGCATAGCAGGATCCCCAGCCCACAACCAAACAATCCCTCGACTGTTGTAAAGCTTGCATTTTAATCAGACATGTATTCTGAGCCTGAATCCCTTTGAAGTGCAGGGGCATGACTTGAACTCTTTCATTGAACCCAACCCTTCATATCTAGATACAGGTCTTAATGCTTGTTGCAAGCAGTGGCCTGTGCAAAGAAAGCCACGGTTTGAAATTTCTATCACATCAATTTGCTTGCTTCCATTTCAGTAAATCCACAAGATCTGCAGCTCATTTAAAGATAAGCTCACATTGCACAACTAGGGGAATATCAATACTTATAAATCTTGGGATTAAAGTATTCATAAACTTTGATTCTTGATTGTTTAAAGCGTTTGCAAAACAGTGTTTTTTTTTTCTTTTTTCTTTTTTTTTTACAGCAAGCTTGCTGTCTTCTTGAAACTGAGACCAGTGTTCAATGTCTGTTATTTTGCATTTATCTATGCATCCATCCGGTAATATTGCATAAAATGACATTTTGTTAATTTGATATATGTTTCATAAGTAGACAGACTTGGTCCTCTGTCATTCATCATCGCTGGTACAATTGTTGAAGTTATCAGTTATAAATCTTGCAGTAACAGCTCTTTGAGCTGTCCAATATTAATGTCGCTCTCATCCCTCTAACCCTCTCATCGATCTAGGAGGACTGAAGATCGAGCCCAATCGCCTCGTTTCTCCTACCAAACCTCTCTTTAAATGAATGAAATTCTCTGCCTCTGTTAAGACCTGCACTTTCCTGTCTTGTGGTTTTCTGAGGCCAGCCCCAACAGTGTAAGGGTAACGTTGTGTGCTGTAAGCTTTGAGTTTTCCTCTCCGATACGCTATCGATCAGCACGCCATGCAAGCTACAACAGTTGTCAGTGTTCAACAGCTACAGTACAATGCAGGTTTTCTATTGAAGTCCCTCAGAAACCATTGATTTTCAATTCATTGTTCAGGGCAGTCAAACAACAGTAATAACTGGGGGGTGGAAGTCAATCAGAACAAGCAGCAGTGCAGGGTTGACTTTGACGATCTCGGCAGACCCTTCCCACTCTCTCACTCCCACTCTCTCACTCCCACTCTCCCACTCCCACCCTCTCACTCCAACTCTCTCACTCCCACTCTCTCACTCCCACTCTCTCTCCAACTCTCACTCCCACTCTACCACTCCTACTCTACCACTCCCACTCTCTCACTCCCACTCTCTCACTCCCACTCTCTAACTCCCACTCTCCCACTCCCACTCTCCCACTCCCACTCTCTAACTCCCACTCTACCACTCCCACTCTCCCACTCCCACTCTCTAACTCCCACTCTCTAACTCCCACTCTCTAACTCCCACTCTCCCACTCCCACTCTCTAACTCCCACTCTCTAACTCCCACTCTCTCACTCCCACTCTCTCACTCCCACTCTCTCACTCCCACTCTCTCACTCCCACTCTCTCACTCCCACTCTCCCACTCCCACTCTCTCACTCCCACTCTCTCACTCCCACTCTGCCACTCCCACTCTCTCACTCCCACTCTCTCACTCCCACTCTCCCACTCCCACTCCCACGAGGCAACTCTGACTCCTAGAAGCTTGCTTTAACCACTTAGCCAGCCAGCCTCAGTATTAACCGTCCAGCGCTATTCCATCCTGCAGCTCTTTAATGACAGGAATGGTGTATAAAAACCAGCCCTGGTTTTAAGTGGCTTGGTTATTGATATTATAAGACTTGTGTTTTGCAGTGTGCCCCTGATTGCTTCCTTCTATTTGCACTTTTGTTCTTTCTCATTTCAGCTCCACACTTGTTGTCCAGCTATTTTCTTTTCTTTTCTGTAATGCAGCGCTGGTGTTAACGTGCTTTAAAGCTGGATTGTGATGAAATGTAAATGTCCCAAAGGGCTGCTGTGCATTATCAGCAGGTGGCAAGAGTGGTGGAAAGGTAGTTGATTCATTCCACCACCACCCACCTAGGAGAAAAAACGAACTTCCCCTTCTAAAAACAAAAAGAGGGTTCCAGGGCGCTGGTGCTTGATTAATGCACTGAAGCTGTCACGTCTGGAGGTCTGTCTTGTTTCGGAATGAGTTTCAGTTTGGTCCTAAAAGAACAGGAGCCCATCTCCTGAACACTACAGAGGGCATGGATTGAACAGGCACACAACATAAACTACTCACCACTCTAAGAGAATAGCATGGCCCCTCCAGTTCATTGCAGGCTTGTGGCATTGAGTCGTAACTGCTCCATATCTCATCCCCCTAAGAGAAAGGGTTTCCTCCAGTCCAGGGCAGACTTGAGGTATGGAGGCTAACTGCTCCCTCCCTCACCCCCTAAGAGAAAGGGTTTCCTCCAATCCAGGGCAGGCTTGATGCATTGAGACTGAACTGTTCCTTCCATTACACCTCTAAGATAATGATCTGCTTTCTCGCTCTCCTATGGGACGATCCTTAAAATCATTCAGTGCCATTATCTTGCATAGAGACTGAACTTCTGAGCCAGCCCTGAGGCATGCTCGAG
Organism: Polyodon spathula; assembly: GCF_017654505.1. Lineage (NCBI taxonomy): Eukaryota > Metazoa > Chordata > Actinopteri > Acipenseriformes > Polyodontidae > Polyodon > Polyodon spathula. Next base: position 1,208,055 of record NC_054569.1, on the reverse strand, counting down.
GCACACTCCCAATACAAGCCATTAGAGGACAGAATTGCAACTCTAACTAGGGACTCAGAAGCTAACATCGGTTATCAACATGGTTCCTTACAGCATAAGAGTACCAGAGGCTAGTAGATAGAAGGTAGTATTTAATTAAAAAAACAATAAAACTGATTGGTTTGTCTCTTTCCCTTGGCAACAGTCTAATTAAAACAAACACTCGCAATCTCTCGCAAACACATGTTCACGCTTGTCTAGATGTGCACCCATGCATACGTACAGCACTGAGAAGAAGAATTTCTATTGGGACTTTCCGCAACGCTACGGGAGGTTTGCATGTAGCAGCACACAGGCGTTCTTCAGATCTACAGACTGCATGCATTAAGAGATGTGTTGTTCTCAGGGCTGGCTGCTCTCTCCACGACAGTGCTGTGTTTGAGAAGTGAGTGCAGTGGCTCTCATTCGTTCAGAAGGTGATTTCATGCTTTTTTGTCGGAGCAAGATCTCTGGGGATGTTGGGATGACTGGTAGACTAGACTGCACACCAACTGTTAAACTATAGAAGAACTGCAGAGGATTGTCGTTAAAAATAGGCTCTAGCTGAAGTGTTAGATTGCAGATGCGGTCAGGGAGGGAGATGGAGCTTTTGTCTGGACACAGGCTCAAGGATGTTAGATGTTTAACCCATGAAATCTCCCAGCTGCAAGAGAAGACAGAGCCTCAACTGAACCGAGAACTCAATTAAAAACCTACGGTTCAAGGGCTTTTAGTTTTTGAGCTCCTTCGCTTTCAGATTGTATCCAGAAGGCCGTGTCTGTCAGCATTTTTAAATCTATGCTCAAAACAGATCTCTCTGATTGAGCCATTCACTGGAGTTCTTTTGGCTTGCTGTTTATTTGTTCTGTAAAGCTGACGCTGTATACATAGAATATGCAAAGTATGGTATCTGTGCAATGAGATTGGAAGTGATGTCTCAGTTGATCAATATTGTTAAACATGGCAAGACAGGGTGGTGTTAGGAACCAAAGCCTTACTGACGACTCAGGGCAGCTCTGGAGTGAATGCTGGGAATGATAAATGCAGGGTATTGGATTTCTTGCCTGTTTGAACCTATGCACACCCCTTTCTTACTACATATCTAGGTATCCCTGAATGGCCTCTTAGTATACCCATATGCAAAAGATTTTAAAGAACAAGGGTTGTGACAAGCGCATCTGTAGCCCAAGTGTTTACTACCAATGCAGAACCACAAAGGGTGTACCCTGTGTATAGATATCATTTTAATGACATACTGCTTCTTTCAGTCACCATTGTATGGCCTGTTTTGGGGGTAAAAAGACTGTCAAACAACTGTGTAGAGATACAGAGAGAGAGAGCAGGATGTGTCTAAAGTGAGTGAGCTCAGAGGATAACATCCTTGTGAAGCCGTGATTGGATGAACCTGTGAAGTCTGTTTTATGGGTAATGAGAAAACGTACTGAGGTGTTTTAAGCAGCATTACAGAACAGTTGTGCGCAGGAGGCTAACAATCCTTCTCTTTTATTTGAAAAATAATGTGTCAGGGAGATATATTAAACTGTCATCTTTTGTATTTATTTTTTCGCATCCTTCAGTATAGCAAGCTCCAAGCAGAATCACAATAATATTCCACACAGGGCTGATTTACAGACAGCCCAATGCAGGCAGACCATTAAATTACCAAGCGGTGAAAGACATCCAATTAAAGTAAGTAATGTCAGTCACTGGCAGAGACAAGAAAAATAAAATAACATTACATAGAACCTCATCAGCTTGTTAACAATCGACACACCCTGGTCCTGATACTGCAGCATACTGCCATTCTACCATCAAATAGGATACTGATTTTTACTTCTAAGCTACTCTCGTTTACTACTGCTGCTGTTAAACTTAGAGTCACTAGCCAGAGTCAAAGATTTAACAGTACAAATTAACATGGTAAGTGGGGTAAATGATATTAACTGTAGTATTCTTGCACAAGTGGTTCTCAAGGGTGGATACTCTGATATTTGCTACTGAAGGGGTACACCAGTACCAATGCAGCAACTACATAGTAATTAAAATGAGTAATGGTAAGAGAGAGTCAGAACCACACAAACCACCCAAACTCCAGACTGCCTCTCTACCCTCCAGCCCATAGGGGTCACTATGGAGCCACGTGTGTGCAGGGTGAGAAGGTTTAGTGGCTGAATCGTTCCTTCCTCATTACCCTTAAGAACAGTACAGCTGGTGACGGTTCTGTTCTCCAGTCTCTTCTGCTTTCTGGATGGCATATTAAAGCACAGGAGCAAGTCATTAAATCAATTACCACTTCAGCAACACTCAGTAATAGAGTCCTTACTGTTAATCCTATAAATCATCCAGAAAGGGCTTGTCTCTCCCCTCGTGGAGGGGGAGGGAGGCCCATCGGGGCACAGCAGAAAGGTGCTGGAGTTTTTAATTTGGTCTCAATTAAATTTAAACGCACTCTAGGGCCTGTGAAAGTGAAAAGCGAGGCTGACACCTGTGCTGCAGTCTCTGCCTGTCTGTGTGTCTGCCTGTCTGTGTGTGTGTGCGTGTGTGTCTGTGTGTGTGTGTGTGTGTGTGTGTGTGTGTGTGTGTGTGTGTGTGTTTGTGTGTGTGTGTGTCTCTGTCTGCCTCTGTCTGGCTGCCTGTCTGTCTGTCCAAACATCCACAGATTCAGTGCTGTTCTTTCAAGCAAATTCAGTATAGAGGACTCAGTGCTGTGGATCTGAGAGCCAGCACATTCAATACAGTACAGTATAGAGAACTCAGTGCTGTGGATCTGAGAGCCAGCACATTCAATACAGTACAGTATAGAGAACTCAGTGCTGTGGATCTGAGAGCAGCACATTCAATACAGTACAGTATAGAGAACTCAGTGCTGTGGATCTGAGAGCAGCACATTCAATACAGTACAGTATAGAGAACTCAGTGCTGTGGATCTGAGAGCAGCACATTCAATACAGTACAGTATAGAGAACTCAGCATGTGGATCTGAGAGCCAGCACATTCAATACAGTACAGTATAGAGAACTCAGTGCTGTGGATCTGAGAGCAATCTCTCCAGCTAAGACTAGTCCCATTCTTCTTCCAGCAGTTAGTCCCTTTTCATTTATTGCAATGGTATGAGTGACCACAAGAGGGTGCAGTTTTGCAGTGCACCTGGATGCACTGCCTTCACTTGGATAACTTTGTGCTCGGTCTGTGCTCTTGTCTTTACCTGTCTTCATATCAGACGTGGCTGCTGTTGAACTGCAGGGAGGCTTCTGAGAGAGACGACCTTAAGACTCTTCTGTGGCTTTTTCACTCACACACTGTATGTGGTTATTAATTACTGTTTAGTGTCAGTTTAGTACTACAGCTGTTACTGTTTTTCTTCCTCTCAAATGTTATTTTCTCGCGAGTACATGGTAGTCTGTCAATTCAGTGGAACTATGGAAGGACAACTAAGCATGTATATACAATCTCTCCAGTGGTAAGCAGTTAGTCATTTATTGCAATGTACCACAGGGAGTCAGTATTAGGTAACTTCATATGCGCTGGAATGTGCAGTTAGGTAGGAGTGGAACTATGGAAGGAAGAATACTGTCAGCAGACACTATGAAACACTAGTGGAAGATAAATTGAAAACCATTGCAGGATACTCAGTCAATGGATGTCGTATGGTTGGTTGGTCCAAACACAGCAGAAATAAAGAGCTTGAGATCTCCCATATAACAGTTTACCATAATATTCTGTGCACGGAAATATATCAGTTTACCCTGCAAACAGAGCTATGAATGTTCTGTGCTTTGCACACACATATATTCATATATATATATATATATATATATATATATATATATATATATATATATATATATATATATATATATATGCTATATATAATCCACTTATATAGACATAAAAGAATATAGTTCAGTCTTGAACAAAGAAGACTATAGGCGACTTGAAATTCTGGAGCAAACAAGTGGAATAATTCATTGGATAGGAGCAAAAATAGATTGCTTACACCACCTGACAATAGTCTCCCTCTGTCATGTTATTGGTTCACATCACTGTCAGTCCCGCCTCTTTTCAGAGGAACGCCCTTCTCCCCTGCACTCCACACAATAAGAGAAAATGGCTAAATCAGAAAAAAAAACTGCAAAAAAAAAAAAAGCATAACATAATGGACCTAAAATGTGTAGTTTTAGAAGAACCAAACTTAGCTAGGGTACAATATAAAAGAATAAAGGAAAATAAATGAATAAACTCAATACCATGACACCTAGTGGTTTAACTAGAAAGGAATATCAGATTGTTACAGCATTAACTATGTAGTAAATGACATCACAAACACATAATATATATATATATATATATATATATATATATATATATATATATATATATATATATATATATATAAGTGAGCGTTGTTATCATATAAGTACCTCCACAGTTTGTTTTTATACACACTTTTCCTTGATAAAGGTATGTTAAACATTGCTGTGTGTGTGCGTGCGAGCGTGCGTGCGTGAGTGTGTGTGTGTGTGTGTATTTCAATGCTTTTGTATTGTTATTCGTGATTTGCCGTGCTTATGGTCCTTTGCTTTATCATGATTCCCTGTGCTTGCAGTCTGCTGTGCTGCACTTGTCTATGCTTTATTAAGGCATTCTTTACTCAGGGGCGTGTGTCAGTGTGTATCAGATCTTGAAAGGGCACTGGCAGTTACTCATACTGTCACTTTGAAAAGGTGCTAGTGCACACTTTGTTCTCTCAACAGAACAAGTGGCAGGAGATGTTCAGGTGTGGGGGAATCTTTTTCTCTTCCTGTCATAAGGGAGGCACAATGCGTTTCACTGTTCTCTGTATTCATATACTGAACCTGCTTTAACAGAAAACACATTTGGCGCAGGCAAGCACTCATAACCAGCAGTCAATTATTTTGCAGAAAGGTGCTCTGCTTCAGCGATGAATTAACTACAACAGCAAGGTCAACACCAGGAAGAGGGTCCAGTCAAACAGGCTGGGGATCGTCACAGAGTACAGCAGTCTTTATATCCAGGTGGCTTGGCAAGGGGTAAGGTGAATTACAGAGATGCAGGCTGTAACTTCACAGGTTTTCCATTTTCTGGAATAGGTAGTAAGTCTGGTAAATGATGATTGAACAGCAACAGAGTAATAGAGAGGGCATTAAACGGGTATTGAAACATTTGGAAAGTGGGGTCAAAACTGAGTCTGACTGCGGTGTGTTCTAGTTACTTGCATTCCAGAGCGCATCAGTCCATGGAAATGAATGTATTTTAGAGCCATCTGCTCCTCGCACTCAAACTGGGCATGAAAGCCCTGGGCTCTCCTGCTCTTCTTACACAACCTGAGAATCCCATAGCTTCTCGTTTTCTCCGAATCGTGGTTAGACAGCGAGAGGCCGGGGATGAGAAATGGAGCTGTAAGCTTTTCTTTTTTCTATTAAAACCCTGTTCGCTTGTTGCAGAGATGCTGTCTGCCTTTGTTATTCGCACAACAAGCCTGTCGACAGCTGCAGAAAAAAAAAAAGTCGAAATAAAGTAACGCTCAAGAAATGAAACCCAAGCACATTTGCAATGTAACCTTGCATGCTCATTGTGCGCTTTTACCAACAGAGGATGCACCTGTTAGTGGCACCTCCTGCGTGTCCTGTGAACCTGATGAGAATCACACAGTGCACCCTACTGCCATACAACAGCTTTCCAGGGTAACGCTGTTAGGCAGCATTCCACACATGGGTCCATCAGGAGCTTAGCTCTCTGTAAACAAGCAAACAAGAAACCTGAAATTACTGTGCAATATCATTTGAAAAATAAAAGCTGTTTATTTCACGCCTCGGCTTCCAATTGTGTCCCTCTCGAAAACACTGCTATAATTAGACCATCTGTTAATTAACGGCTGGAAAGCGTTTTGCTTTTGCTGCCCCCTCAGGCTGGAATAAACTGTCCACAGAACTCCAACAGTGTCACTTACTCTTTGTAAGAGGCTGTAGTTTGATCATTTGAAACAGCCTTGTGATCGCATGGGATGTGAAGTTAATACAATAACACGTGGATTGTGACACTGTGTGCTCGCTGCGTGCTCGCGTGTATTTGTAACTCGCTCCTGCCTTCCTCCTGGGACAACTTTGGAAACGAGCTGTTTGGAGGTCATACAGCATTTCCAGCTAACGCAATTTTAAATAATAATAATAATAATAATAATAATAATAATAATAATAATAATAAATAACTTCAGAGCAGTATCCTACAACTGGCGGTATTTAATCTACGAATGCAACATTTCTTAATCCTGTTCCAATTTGTACTTCTTTTTCTTTTTTTTTTTTTGCAATAGCAGCAGTACCCAGGACTACATTTTAAAAGTGCTGTGCCATGGAAACATTCAAAACTTCCTTTCATTATTCAATAAGCCGTAGCACGATAAATTATTTAAAGCTTAAATTTTGGACTTGGCGGCTTGCTTGTCAGGGTTTATATTGGAAGTGTACAGGCCAGCTTGATTTATGGCTCCCAGTGCAACAGAAAGATATGGGAGTTAATCTAAAATGCATTCTGACAAGTTGATACAACGACAGTAATGAATGCTAGTAAAATGACCCGACTCATTAAGTCAGTTGTCTGTATAAGCTGTCAGCTGTTATAGGGAAAGACAGTATCTATTGGCTTTGAATTCACTCCAAACAAAAATGAGAAAAGGCATTGGCGACCTTGTCATGTTCTGATAATGTATTTTATCAGTGTGATGTTCACTAATATTACATTTTCACTAATCCAGCAGAGGTTGCTTCTGAAAAGACTCCTCAGGACTGCTAGTAGGGACGCTAATATTCTTCCCTACGTCACTTCCTGATGCTGTTTTTACTCCTTTAAATAAACATTTGTGTGGGTGCAAAAATAATGCGACTCTGTCCCGAATGGGTAATGTGACCCTGCCCCAAATGAAATGAGTAGCAGGAAAGGGTTATTGAACACAGAGTATAGTCTAACTATCTAGGGTTTAACCCTGATCAGGGAACATTGAAAATTATACAGAACTAGGCATCTGGGGTCCGTTTGGAGCCCAATTTATATATTGTATATAAATTACTTTGTTGAAGTGGGAAATTGTTTTTGTGTGTGTTTGTATTTATTTTGGGTTAAAAAAAAATTATAATGACACACACGAAATACAAATTTTTCTTTGTAATCAGATATTTTCATCACATGAATTAGACTACAAATAGTGAGATTATCGAGAAATGAAGTGGCAGTCTCTACACTGTTACACATGGCCTTTGCACACATGCATGTGACAAACGTCTGACGAACATGGGCAAAGATGACATCTTTTTTCATGCAACCGGGTTGGGGTGTGCTGCCTGCTGGCCAACATCCTTCCATTGCCCAGCCACTGTAGAGCAAGCTTCGCTCCTGGCTGATGAATCCTCCTTGGATTACTTTGTTCTTGGGTGAGTTCACTCCACAGCTGCAGTAGAAAGTGTCGCCTTCAACCCCTGGGGTTGTTTTGCAGTCATGTTGGTTGCAAAGAGCCACACAACCAGAGCAGCCACTCCAGCTGAGTCGAGCATATTGTAAAACAGGACCTCTGGCCATCTGCTTGTCTTTCAGCGACACGTGAAGGATGTTGCCAGATGATCAAGGTTGTCTACACCTCCCTTATTCTGATTATAGTGCAAGATGATCTCTGGCTTGTGGTTCTCACCTGCTACTTCGGTATCACGATGCTGCGTTTGAAAGAACAACAATGGTGGTATTTCTTTCCAGTGGCTCTTCTGCCAGAGGTATTCTTATAAAGAAGTTGTCGCATACTACGCTTCCTCCAGGGCTTAGTCATTGCCGCACAGTGTTCGTGACCACTTTTTTTTCCAGCTGCTAGCTGTCTCTCTTCTCCTGGTTGTCTGTTTAGATAGACGTCACCTTTCAAAGGATAGGATGTAGCTGCATTGCAGTTCCACCATATTTTGATGCCATACTTTGCAGGCTTACTGGGCACGTACTGCATAAAAGGACACCTCCCTTGGAATGGGACAGGCTGCTCATCAACTGTCATATCAGAACAAAGGATGTGGGTCTTCTTGAGCCTGTCAGCAAACATTTCCCTGACATCACGGCTTTGCTGCTAGCTTGTCAGTTGCTCTTCTCTCCTGTCTTGTCTGTTTGTTATCAAATCTGAGGAATCTCAGGATACTCTTGAATCTTTTTTTTTTTTTCTGGCATGGTGGCTGAGAAAATGGATCGCTCATTTTGCTGTGACCAAAGGGAAGACAGGGGTTCCAGGTGACCTCTGTCGACCCCTGCAAGTAGCAGAAGTCCAGTGAATGCCTTCACTTCAGCAATGTTTATCTCAGTCCACTGTTTTTGGTTTTCTGGGGGTGCATCATTTTGAACACACGTATAGCTTCTCTATTTCTTTGTCTTACAATGGTATCCAGTATTTCAGGGGTAGTGAAGAACTCCTTGATGGATGTCACCTGCCCATCTCCAGTAACGTCTGGAGGAGAGTGAATGATGTCCAGTGCCTGACGACTCCCTTCAGGAGGAGGTTCCTGACTCCAAACCTACAAGAAAAACATAACATTAACATTTGAATCATTTTCATTACATAACACATTTTCACTTTGCTTCCAATTAGGTCATTTGTGCAAGGCTGTTCCACACCTCCTGCAGGTACAACAACTCCACGACCATGTCCCCTAGCCCTCCATCGGCATCTTCATCGTCCTCTTCCTCTACCCTGCAGCCACGTCCCCTAGCATTCCCTCTGCCTCTTCCACGTCCTCTTCCTCTACCCTGCAGCCACGTCCCCTAGCACTCCCTCTGCCTCTTCATCGTCCTCTTCCTCTACCCTGCAGCCACGTCCCCTAGCCCTCCCTCTGCCTCTTCCACGTCCTCTACCTCTACCCTGCAGCCACATCCCCTAGCCCTCCCTTGGCCTCTTCCTTGTCCTCTTCCTCTACCCTCCAGTGGTGCTTCATTTGGAGGTGGATCATCTTGCTCTGCTTGTTCATCACCCTCGTCACCATGGTTACCGCTGGTCTCTTGCTCATCAGGTACAGAGTCTGTACCTGACTGATGATGCACAGCTTCAGATATCTCATCTCTTGTAGGAACAAACTCTTCATCAATGTCACAGTCCCCATCAGACTCACTGTCATCATTTGGAATCCTTTGCAAAGCTGCAGCTGCTGCACATCTTGCTCGACGTGTGCCACAGTGATGATCTACGGAGACTGACTACACATGGATCATGCTTCTTTTTATAGAAACCCAACAGATTTTCAGGAAATAGCCTTTGTGGTTTCACTTTCAGTTTTTAGGAAACTACCTTTTTTAGTTCAGTTATTGGGAAATATCTAAGAACAGTGCACTATTCGCCAACAAAATGCAAAATTCTTCCCTACCTCGGTTCCTGCTGCTGTTTTTACACCTTTTAAAAAACTTTTGTGTGGGCTCAAAGATAATGATACGTGTTGGTATCTATTACTGCAAACCCTACGTGTTAATTGCATTGCTATTGGTTTTGTTGCAGTACAATATACCACTGCATTTTTACTACAACCTAAAAATGGATGCTCTTCGATCTGGTGTGTGTGTGTGGGGGCGGGGGGGGGGGGTGTGTGGAGGAGGGAATACATAAAAAAAATATCAAGCTTCATTGAATAATGTTGGGAACAGCAAGGGTTCCCAACATTATTCAATGAAGGTCCACTTACCTCATATACTCCCTTCAAAGTCCCTGAACACGGCTAACCAGACTTGCAAGGAGATCAGTCCAACATAGAACAATACATCTAACCAGACTTGCAAAGAGATCAGTCCAATATAGAACAATACATCTAACCAGACTTGCAAAGAGATCAGTCCAATATAGAACAATACATCTAACCAGACTTGCAAAGAGATCAGTCCAATATAGAACAATATATCTAACCAGACTTGCAAGGAGATCAGTCCAATATAGAACAATACATCTAACCAGACTTGCAAAGAGATCAGTCCAATATAGAACAATACATCTAACCAGACTTGCAAAGAGATCAGTCCAATATAGAACAATATATCTAACCAGACTTGCAAGGAGATCAGTCCAATATAGAACAAAACAGCTTTGACTTTGTTTTTCCTTAACTATTTACAAGGAGATCAGTCCAATATTGAACAAAACTTAACAATGTACAAAATTGTCTAGAGTGAAAGATGACTCTTCTTTTCCTCTGCCACCCTTTTGAAGTCGGAGGTGTGGGCTGCGGGGTTGCAATGTGAAAAGACTGCTGCAGGTGCTCATTAGTTATCCAGCTGCGGCGTTTATTTTTGATCATGTTCATTTTGGAAATGCGCGCCTCACAGGAGTACGCCAACCAAACACAGTACATGGTCTAGAAGAACATAGTCTGGTACAAAGCCAGTCTTCTCAAGATTGAATTTCTCAGGATCATTGCATTCAACCCAAAGCATGTCAGGGGAAGCACTATGTTCACGAATCTTCTCTTTTAACGTGTCACGGCCACACAGCTCCATCTGAACTTGTCCTCTGTCTACCCAGGGAAACACACCACTGGCTGTCTTATTCCACGATCCTCTTGGATCAACAAGAAATGGGTTTTTGCCAACAAGAAAATACCTCCTGTTGCGCTAAAGCTGTGAAACTGCTCACTGAATTCGGTGATAAGTTTACTGAAAAAATCTGAAAAAAATACAGCAATTAACATTTGTTTTCCTAGCAGTGCTAGGCTCAGTATAGTGAAATGCTCAAACCTGTCCACAAGAAAACCATCTATTTTCATCTGCTGCTCATCACGCATAACATTCAAAAAGTTGTTAGCATTTGAAGATGAACGTGTAGATAGGAATAGTCCAACTCCATCCCACAATACAAAACATCTTGTCAGCACTGTGACCTTGCTAAGCAATGTACATTATTGTGAAGCAGAAAGTCATCGAATTCAGCATCAACACCTTGCAAAATATAATTGATGTTGCAGTGCTGCTTTGCTATGAATTTATAAACTTAATAACTGTGGACATAACCATGCCACACTGGCCACTTAGTTTCGCACAGAGGACAGACTGGTGGATAATGCAGTGGTAGGCAACAAGTGTTGGATTAACTGCATTCATTTTCTTAACAAAGCCCCTCTCTTCACCGCCCATTGCTGGTGCACCATCCCTACACAGTGAAATGACTTTCTTCACAGCAATCCCCTGGGATTCCAAGTAGGAAGAACCCGTGTAGTACAGATCTTCCCCGCATGTGCGATTCGGCATTGGTAAGACACCAAGCAATTCCTCCTCAAACTTTTTGCCATTAAAGAAACGAACAAACATTCCAACTTGAGCAACGTCACCAGACTCATCCAGGGCAACTGGATGAGTCTGGAGAGCACTTTACAAAGCCGAGTAGTTGAATTGTTAGACAACGGAATCCTCTGAAACGTTTCCTTGATGTTTTTATTTTCTGTGAACAACACTGAAGCACGTTCTACCATGCACTCTTTTAGAAAGCAATGATTTTTTGCGCCATAATCCGTGCTACTCGCAATGAAGCCACGGTTACTTTTTCCAGACGCGTAATTGATGCGCGCGTAACTTGCCTGTAGTGACGCTAGCTTCTGTATCGTTCTTCTGAACCTGGGGAATATTTTTTTTTTGTCACACTCTTTGCTGTGTTTAGTTTCATAGTGCCTTTTTAAATTTGAACTTTTGACGCGTGCCACCGTCTCCTTGCGTATTAGGCGCAGTTGGTTTGCTGTTAGGCCAATGAAAGGAGAATGAAAACAAACTGATGTCCAATCGTCCTTAACAACTCGGTTTTCTAAATCAACTTTTCTCTTTTTGGCATCCATTGTGTCTGGATAATTTTTGCAACGTGCAAAAGGCAACTCTAAACTTTACCTGGACCAACAACTAATGTTAAACTGCAAAACACAGTCAGTGCTTAGAGACTGCGTCTTCCACTATCGGCTTTATCTGTGTATTGCGGGTAAATTTCAGACCAATAACTAAAAGACCAGACAAATGGCTGATCCGGTTGGGGTCCGGAAACACATTTTTCAGGGTTCTGGATCTTAACCGCGGTCCGCTAGTAAGGAAAGCCTGGTTTATAGTCTTATAGTATTCAGCCGGTCATGCTTTAACTTAATGCAATTCTCCCTTTACAAACTACAATGCACAGTTGTTAGTTGTACTCTGTGGACTCAGTATAAAAAGTGCATTGCTGCGCTGTCCTTTGTTTTTACCCCTACTGTATTTCCTAACACGTGGTTCAATTTTGTAACCCAATTTACTTGCCAACATTATCCCTTTTAACCGTATCTTTTATTCCAGCTTTTCTGAGTATTTCGATGCGGTCACAGCTCTTAATGAAAAGGTCAGCCTCTCTCACACAAATACTCTTGTCTCTATTCAAATAACATTCAAACAAAAAACCTGAAAGGTCATTTTTTCTGTAAATGCTTTTTTTTTTTTTTTCCAAAGTTGGCATTTTGAAAAATGTTGCGTTTTTGCAGCCTTAAGTGATTTTATTGATGCAGTTTGTATTTAAAGGCCCAAGAACACCCCCGATCACACAATTCGATATTCAAGACTTCTCTACACTTTTCCAGAACGTTAAAAATCATAAGTTATAATGCACTAGTGGGGAGAAAATGCACGTAGACAAACCTTTTCTTTTTTTACCTTATGTGCACACAGCCTTGTCAAACAAAAAAAACATTTCCACACATCAGATCAGAAGCTGAGCAAGGCCACGCTTTGTGAACACTTTGATCTGACATCCCCAACAGCTACCAGGAACTACAGAGGTACCGATGTCCCGCACTCCCCTTGAATTTCAGAAGGGGTGAGTACAGTGACTGGTTTTGCTGTCCCGGTAAACACGACAGCTGTGGCGCTTTCTTTCATGAAGCAAACCCCTGCGTTCTGGACAAAACCACAGCCGTTTTGCAAACAGACAATTATAAATGTGTCCACAGGGAACCATAATCGTTTGGTAATAGAGCGACTTCAGTGCAGACGTTATTTTATGCAGAGCAATAATTAAAGAACATATTTGCTTTTAAACCCACAGAGACTAGGGCTGTAAATCACAGGTGTCTGAAGGAACTTTATGGATTTTAATCCTGTCTCGGACGCAGCATCATTCTCATTTACTCCCACTTCACTTAAACTACTCGCCTAAACAGGAGCTCGAAGTGTGCTCTAGTCCGAAGCCACATGCGATGCAATTCCAAGCCGAATAGAAAAGTGGATTCCAATGTATATCGATAGCCATGCAGTTTACAATCCGCATGCTAGAACATATCAAAGAGATACTTTCTATTTCTACATTTGCCTAATACTGAATTCTTTACCTGCTGAATAGTATATTGTGTGTGTGTTTTATATACAACGAGTCTATATATTTTGTCTCTGCGCAGAGCGTTATTTGCCTTGACTTCTCAAGCAAAAAACAGTTATTGCACTGTTTGTGGAGAGGCAGGCATGCGTATCGCATCTCAATGTGGCACAAACGCTGCTGCTTTTGTGTTTTTTTTTTTCTGTTTGTTTTCAGCTAAATAACAGAGCGCTGCTTTGCTACTGTTGTGCCACCTCTTGCCATTGTGAGCGTGTTCTGTGCCAAGCTTAATGGCAGGACACCCCACGTCATATGGGATTAATCGTGATAAGCTTGATAATAGCTAGGAACCCATCACGATGAAAGGTTTTAACTCAAAGATCCCCCCTTTAAATGTAAATGAGGTTCCCTGCCCTTCTTTCCAGACTATCACAGGCACTTTGTTAATTGTCTTAATGCACCGTGTGCTGTAATGAACACACAAGAGGAATATTAATTGTTCTTTCACGTGTCACCCAGGCTAGTCCTTGTCTTTAACTTGTACTTGAATGTTATTTAGTGCTTAGACTGACGCATCCTGGAATTGTAAGTGTTTCTATTAATATCAGTAGGCACTTAACAACATTCACACGCAGAATATTTTGTAGTTATTCATATCAAATTAATTGTACTATCACTTCTAAACGCTTACAGCTTTCCCATGTATTACCATGTTTTTAATATGCTTTGCCGTGCCTCTCTGTGTTTTGCAATGCTTAGCCATGCTTTACCAGGCTTTCACGATGCTGCTTTATTACACTGTGCCATGCTTTTTTCATGGGACGATTTTACAATGGATTCTCTGCTATTTCATGCATGCTCTTGACATCAATGTATGCAACTTAATATACATTTTATACATCACGCTGTGCTTAAAGCTGTATTTTGCATTTGATAAAATACGCATTTCCCTGTTGCTACCATTCCTTTAAAATGTTACCGGAACGCAGTTATGTCAGTTTATGAAAGTTACTAGCTCTGTGGACTATATTGTAATTCATCATTATCAAGGATGCACTGTTTGTTATTTAAATTTTGTAAGGCATTATTTTTTAAATGACTTTTCGCTGCAACGAAAATATAACACTGATAAGATCTTTACAGCACGTAATGGGGCTCGTTATTCTTAACGCCAATTTAAATTATGACGACACCCGGCAAAAGTTGCCTGACAGAAGCAGAACCCAGCCTCCTTCTTTTGCAGGACGACGCGGAAGCCCAGCCCCGTGTGACGCGGTCGTGCTCCGATCCTTGCTCTGTCGAGTCAGATGCTCTGTAGCATTCGTGCTGAGGCGCTCCTGCAAACAAGGCGTTTCCAACAGGCTGGAATCACACAGGGAAGAAAGGCACTGGAATACTGGGAGGGAAAACGCCGCTGTCGCATCTGCAACCAGAGAGAAAGAAAATAACCAGCCCCGCACACAACCAAACAGACATACGTCAATCTATCCTTAGCGCATTTCGCTATGCCGGGAAGATGGCTTTTTGAAACTTGTATTTCAGCAGTTTCGAAAAAGATCTAACGAGGGGATCAAACTAAAGCTTTGGAAAACGACTTGCGTTTTTGGTTTCTTTGATAAAGAGAGGGGGGAAAAAAAAAAAACTGCCGTTCTGCTTCGGGAACTTGCAGCCGCTTCGACCTCCAAAATAATCACCCCCGCCCAGCTCTCCTTCTTTCTCCCTCACAGGGGGACGCGGTACAGGGGAAGACAAGGGACGCAGAGAGAGGGATACAGTCGCATCGTTGTTGGAGCTTTGGAACAGTTATTGGTGTGTGGATTTTAAAATGCTGTGCATTGTGGAATCCTGAACTTATTTTTTGTTTTTTCTTGAAAGAGGAATTTTTCCCCTGTGCTTGGCTTGGCTTGGCTACCCGCGTACTTCACACGTATGACTAAAGCATTCGTTTTGCATTGGCCGCTCCAGAAATAAGGGGGGCATAGCTGTGTTATTAGCACGCATTTCACTGTAATACAAGTGCGAATCCCGGATTACGCCGGGTTTGGATGGGAGGAGAGATCGCAGTACAGCTGCATCCAGTCGTTAGCGCTGCTTTCTCCGCGCTCGCTATTTATTATTATTATTATTATTTTTTTTTTAGATATTTATATTTTCCCCAAATGAAAACACATTCGCAGCGGAAAACCCGGAGATTTCAGGACAGAGACATGGCCGCGTTGATACTGCCCAGTTTCTGGATATCCCTGCTGGCTGTAACTTTATCAGGTAAGCGCCTCTAAACGCGTAACTTCTTAAAATACCATTAATCACAATACAGTGTATAATAGTAACACTGCCATTATTATTATTATTATTATTATTATTATTATTATTATTATTATTGTTGTTGTTGTTATTGGTAGGTGTTTATTTGGTGCAACAACTACAGAAGCACGCTGTTTGAGTTATACATGGAAAATATCAAAAAACATCCCATAATTAGTCATGCATTTGTTCTGTATGGGACGGTTCTAGCCAAGCGATATACGAATATTTAAATTAACACCTTTGAAGAGTCGAGATGTAATTTGCGCGTTTGTATGGAAGTAAATGTTTAAGCAATTTGTATATAAATGCGTATGAACCTCCACTCTGCAAAGGATATATTTTACCGAAATGTTGTTGTTGTTGTTGTTGTTGTTTATTATTATTATTATTATTATTATTATTATTATTATTATTATTATTATTATTATTCGGGTGCAAACCATTGTGTGATTCAGTGGACTGGATGTTATCGGGACGCAGACAGATGGCGAAAATAATTGGGCATAGGAGAGGGAAGATTAAGATGGAGAAGATTAAACATTTAAAGAAAGCAAATCCAGAGAAAACGAGCCCATCTCCAGCTGCTCGGTGTTTTTCTAGGCGTGATGTTAGTGTTGTTAATGCAGTGAGATTAAGGGCTGCTGTTTTGTACTGCGCTGTGGTTGGTTTGTGATAAGATCACACAATAAGATATTGCCATACACTGTAATAACACCTGTTTCTGTTTTCCAATTACTCTCACATTTTCAGCTTGACTGTTAATTTCGGGGTATGGTTGGTAAGGGATTGGTTTGAGTTAAACGGTACACTTGCCACAATCTTAACCGTGATTCTCAAAGGAAACTTTGCAGAATTTGCGAAGATGCGGTTAGTCAGCATACATTGTACCTACTCGCTGCAAAGAGCGGGCGTACGGCGTGTGTATTAATACTAACTTCAACCATAGAAGCGGCGTTGAATTGTGTATTATTATTATTATTATTATTATTATTATTATTATTATTATTATTATTATTATATATTATTAATTTGTAATGTAAGGAAGCATTCCACGCAGATTAACCAATTTTTTTTTTTGGTATTTAACATTGCATGTTTATGCGTAAACCGTCAAGGGAGAAACAGTGCCGTGGCAGTTCCTATATATATATATATTATATATATTATATATATTGTATATATATACGTATATATATGTACTATACAGTTAAATGTGTATATATATATATATATAGTATATATATATATAATATATATATATATATATATATATATATATATATATATATATATATATATATATATATATATATATATATATGTATGTAATATATAATTTAGCGCTGCAGAGCGTTTAAAAGACTGCTGAAATGTCACTGATAAATTCGAGTGCGCTCGTCTGCTACACCTTTCATTGCGAGCTCAGGTGCGAGTAATAAAGCGCAGCGCAGCCTGGGATACCACTATACCTCAGTTCCCAGGTCTGCGTGCGTTTTACAGTGTGCTGCAATGCACCTATTATATTATACATGTATTATAAACAGGATCAATTCAAAATCCAAATGCAAAAACACCCTGTTCAGTAATAATGATGACGCAATAAAGATATCAAAAACGACTGCGATGTAGTGGGACTGGATCAGTAATGCAAGATTGAACGGAGTAGTGAAGCTATTGCTGAGCTGAGTTTGAAAGTATTCGGACCTGTATCTATATATATATATATGGTAGAAGACGTCACAGCGAGGAATTGCATGCATTTCAGCGCAGGTTTTAACATGGTTGTGAGATACAGATCCTTAAAAAAAAAAAAAAATGCAACCTTATTTGCCGAAGGTGTCTGGTGTACTTCCCTTAGTTCTCTCCAGATGGCAGCACTGCAAGCAGAGCTCCCTCTAGCGGGCTCCACACACGGTGGTTTCTGGTCCCTGCTGCCTGGCAGGTGTTATCGTAAATCCGCAAGTTATATTTAATTCGGTAATAACAATCCGTTAAATACTAGATTGGGGGCATTGCAGTACATATTAAATGTTTTAAAGTTACTAATACTTTAAAAATCGTACTGAGACAGGAAGCACACCTCTGTCATTAAAAGGTTGTTCTGAGATCTGCATTGAGATATCATAGCCCAATGTCATTACATTTTTCTTTCATTTGTAGTATATAAGGGTAAAAGCCCTCTTGCCTTTTCATTGCTTCCTGCAAATAACCAATGCACACAGTTACTGAGATGAGGCGCTCTTCTGTTACAGCCGCAGTGCTGCATCGTATTTGCATTGCTTTGCATGGATACAATGGACGACTCTCCAGGCTGATCTATTAAGTAATGCTTCATCTTTAAAATGAATGCGATGGCAAATCCAGTTGCCCCTCCCAAGTCTAGTCCAGCTCCTCTCTGAGTGGAGAGAGAGAGAAGAGAGACCCTGACTGGGTCTGGAGATTGATTTGGGCAGAAACAAGTAGGTTAGCAGTGAGATTCAGGGCTGCGTGCCAATGCAAACTCCCAATACAATACAGAAAGGAACAGGGCATGGTTCAGGACAGGTACCCAAGCGTGTTTGAGCAGTAGGAGTGGGGGTGCGTTGATGTCTTCACGGCAGCCCCTGTCGCTGAGTCTCCCTGTAGTCACAGCGGTGTCGTCCGGGCACCACAGTTACCACCCCAATAACTGTAGCAAAACAACGTGAAACTCGGCTGAAAGTCAGACTCAGTGGATCCAAGGGAACCCTTTGCAAAAGTTGGTCAAATCTCTACCAAAAAACACCCAGTTGCCTTATGTAAGTCAACCAGTTACATTATGTATCATATATATTATAATATATATATATATATACTATATCTATATATATATATATATATATGACAGTGTCGCGGTTATTAATTTAAATCAGTCTAAAGACAAATTTCTATGAAAGATATGAGACATATACGTTAAGTATATAAGAGGGGTCAAGTAAAAGGAGACTTCCTGTGAAAGGAGGGGTTTTTCGGTGAACTGACATACCCACACAAACAACATGGCTTTGTTTCTACATGGAGTCTTGGTTTTCTCCAGTGTAAATCCGTTCCACTCCTCAAGCAGAGACTTGCTGTTTAATCCAGCCCTCGAGGCACGGAGGAGCCCGCTATCCAATCCCCTTTTTCTGAACAATGGTGCCTCGTGTGAAAGGGTGCCTCATTAACTCGTGGCTAACATAACAGTCTAATTGCACAGACTGTCACATTAAAGCAATTTCTATTTCAACCGTTGCACAGGTTTGCCGGTGAGTTCCCGAGATCTTAAAGCTTTTAATTTCGGTGTTTGAGAGCCGTCGCGATTCTTTAGCAGCAGCCTAGATCAGTTTCATGAATATCAAACCGCAATAAATAAAAGATAAAATATGTATATATAGTATGCTGTTAAAAAAAGTGATTTTCAGACGCTCTGATAAGTGCACAGCTGTGATTTATTTTCTATATGTTTTTTTTAATTTTTTTTATGGGTTTTCTGAGTACTTCAGAGCGGGAGATCAGAGCTCGCTGTTTGATTAATACCGTGGAAATCCAGCTCTGCCTGGCTCTGCGCTTCCGGTTCATCAGTGTGGTTAATCAGAGAAGGGATCTACTCCCCGCTCTCTCTCCCGCTGGGTTACACAGCTCCCAGCACAGCCAGTCAGCGAGCTTGTGGGGAACCGACAAGGATGTGCTGGTGGGGGGAATTTAGTGGTGAACGAAGTGCTCTCAACAGTGACAGATGGAAACACCACCACCCTTTAACTCTGTATCAGTCCTGCTGTAGCCGTCCAATGCGTTGAGACTTACTGTGTCGGCCACCTTGTTATCATCAATAAACGCAATTAAAAAAATGACAGCGGAAAGATATAGCACGGTTAGCAATTTTAGGACCGTAGCATTAAAACCCACCGCTGTTAAGATCATTAAAATTGACCCACAAGTGACTAAGCAGTAGTGCACACAGTGTCACCAGGTTAAGTTGTTTTTCTCTAGTGTGCACCACTCGTTTTTAATAGGAAAATAAAACTGGTAACATAAGAAAACTACTTTAGTGGGAAACTACATTCAAGAGTGTTTAGGAACTCTGAATTCCACTAGTTTGTAACATTACTGGTGTCTTTGTGAAGCCCTGGCCTAGGGCTGTCAGCCTAGGTGATTGGAGTCAATGCATGCAGAGCTGTTTGGATTTTTTTATCAAGGGTCTCTGTATGTAAGAGGCAGATTTGGAAGGACATTCAGCTGTGGATCTCTGCTAGTGATAAAACCTCCCTAAAGGACTGCTTAAGGAGGAGCCATGTCTTTCAAGTGTCCAGCCCTGTGGAGAGCCTGTTTGTCCCACACTTTTAGGAGGGTGGGCCGACGTGCTTGCCAGCTGTAAGAGGTATAACAGTGACCGCCATAGTGAAGGGTCATAAAGCTTCAAATGAGCCCAGTAAAAATATAAGGGGGTGTCATTGCTCCCAGTGAAACCACTGCAGCAAAATCAATGCATTTTCACCGCCTGTGATCTGAAACGTGACTTTTTTTTTTGTTTTTGCAGCTGACCGTATTTCTCATCTCGCCTGTGAAAATGACCGTGCCCTGGCTTTTAAACACTGCAGCTAAATAATAGGTCTGCCGCTCCAATCGCATTGCATAACAGTGCAAACCCAAGAAGCCACTGAATTGTGCAATACAATAATGATACAATAACCAGCATTGTATTATCCTTTTAAGGAAAAAATATACAGAGTACAGAATAAGAGCTTTGTTTTTGTAAAGGTTTGTTTTTTGTAGAATAAAGGAAAGGAAATCCCCCCCCCCCCCCCCCCCCAAAAAAAAAGGGAACATTAGCCACTGTACAGAGATTAGCATTTAAATGCATTAAATGCATGGTGCTTTTCCACAATGCATCCTGCCATTGTTAATTTTCCTAACTGTGGGTTGTAAAAGGGACTATCCCTAAGCGCCTCGTCTATAGACTCATCTCCCCCAAAGGCAGCTTCATGATGTGTGGTCTACAGCTCTGGCCAAAAGTTTTGCATCCCCCTATAGAATGAACTAAATGGGCTTCAAAAAGTCGAATGAAACTTGCTGAATAATGTTACGGCAACATACTGACTTGCATGCCACTTGGTAGTTTTCTATATACTTAATGAAAAAACTGACCTTTAAAAATGTGACGTGTCCAAAATGTCCTGAAAGAAGTTTTAATCACTTTAAACTTTTTTTGTGTACACTGCCTACGCCCCCCCCCCCCCCCCCCCCCAAAAAAAAACCTTTTCATCGTTTTCATTTTTGTACACTGCAGTTATGCCTCCTTTAAACCTACAAATTCCACAGACAGTGACATCGTCAGTGTGTGTGGAATTTACAAATGCCATGGAACACTCCACCAGAAAGCGGAGAACGCAAGAACACAAGGGCATTGTAAACTCAGCACCTCGGGAACAACTCACTGGACTCTGTGGAATTAGGTTTTTTTTCGTTTATTTGAAATATTCCCTTGTGCATTGCATTTACGTTCTTTCTTTCTTTCTCTGTCCTTCTGTTATTTTATGAGTCGGTAATAGCCATGGCATTTATTGAACATGCTCACATGCTAGTTTACTGTGCGATGGGTCTTCTCAATGAAGTAGAATTCACAGTGTTTATGACACAGTTTCATGGAACGGAAAGCTAACCCACAATTCCTTGGTGTATTCTGTACCCAACCAGCTTCCTTTATGATTTCAGTGGATCATTGCAGGAGCTCTTCTCAGAGGTATGCAAATTAGCATTGGCGTCTCAGTGTCACGTGACGATGTTTACCAGCTGTAAAGGTGTTGTGCTGCTGTGTGCTTGCTAATTACTCAGTATACCTGATTTAATATTTCTAAAATGAATTGGAAATTAGACAATGTAATACATCTGGTAACGTGTTGCACTTTTGTTTTTTGCGTGTTGTGCTTGATGATAGCTGTTGCTTAACAAGCCGATAGGCACGTCGTTTGAGCAGGCGTGCTTCTTTCCACAGGAATGGTACCAGCAAATCCTGGGAAAGAAAAGCAATCGCAGATGGGGTTCTGTGAGTGGGGGGGTTTTGAATGGAGTTGCTCAACCGCGATTGATTTTGAGTGAAACGCAACAAGGAAGCATGGCTTGCATTACTTTAAGAGCTGTAGTGTGAAATAAACAGTTACACTGATTAGTTAAAACAATGCAGCTTTTTTTTTTCTGGAATGAAAATCAGGACAATACTGGATTTGCTTAAATAGCTGTGGTATTCTGCTCTGGCGCAGACCTCTCCAATGCAGATTGAGCTGCGTGGAGTTATTTTCTTTGGATCTGATCATGACTGTATTGTTCAGTGCGTTGCACCCTGAGCTCCTTGAACGAGTCGCAGTGGGTGATCATTGAGGACTGTCGCGTTGAATCAGCAACGTCTTGGAACCGCGCACGAAGAACAGTTAATAGGGGGGCTTCCTTCATCAAGTGGAACCTTTGGGAGGAGCTCTGGCTGCAATTCCCTAAATGAACAGAGCTAAAGGCATTAGCTAGTGTAATCTGCAGCACTATTGCTTGTGCAGTACAGGGGTTGAATGAGTAACACACCACATCAGCAAATACCCTCACCCCTCGTTATAATGCCCCTCGGTATACTGCGGATTCGAATATATCACGGTCCTGGAGTTGGCTCCCCATTTTTACAGTGTAACGTTGCAAACAAAAATATACAAAACAAACAAAAACAAAGTATTAATATCATACTGTTATCATATAGACACATATTGAACAGTAACACAAAGCAAATTAAACAGCAACTCACTGAAGTGGTTTTTATTTTAGCCAATGAGGTTTGTGGCAGCAGCAGTGCACTAGCAAAAGTCACAGGGCAGTGATGTCAGCTCCCTAGCAACAAGCCTCCTATATTTGGAATGGGATTCTTTCAATGCAGCGGGTTTGTGCATTTGAGAAAGGAGAGGAAGACTCGTGAAATTAATTGGGGTCTTAAGTTGATGAGAAGCAATTACAATTCGCAGTACAAATTAAAATGGTGTGCGGCTTTTTAAAACGAAAAATGAGAAAAAGCGGGTTGCATAGAGAATTTATACTAGTCCCTGACTCCCCGATAAATGAGGACCCCAGCACCAGCGATATATCGAGTAGGAGGTGTAACAGTTTTGCACACTAAGGGTTTTAATCAGCCTGTCAGCAGTCTATGATTTGTAGTTTTTTTTAAAACTGGCTTGATTAACTCCTGGAATTTCAAGCACCAGGCTTAGGGATTTGGGTTTTTGGGAAACCAGTATATAGGGACTTAAAGGATTGTAGAAGGAGTGCTCGGAGAAGCTCTCACTTCATTCTGTGGCTTATCACAGACAAGACTGACTTAGATGGAATACTTGAAGGGAAGAAGGGTGCAGTAAACAGAACAAGTAAGTACTGTACATTCCACCAGACTGGGTAGGTTTGTTAGTACAGTTTCTGACCTATATAGTTTTTTGATGGAGTGGATATTGAAATACTTTTTTTACAGGCTCATTAGTTCTATTGATTTAACCTGTTTTGGGAGCAGGATTGATCTTTGTTCCTCTGCTCTTGGTATATACATATAGCCCCCCTGCAGTTACATCACAAGCTGACACATGGCTGTGTGACATGTTTTGAATCCATCTAAGCCTAAGCAGTGGCTCTTACGCCTGGTTCAACCCGGCCCTTGATGTACATCACATCTGTCGGCTCTTGTTTTAAAGGCTTCTTATCTCCGAGACAGAATGAGCCAAAAAGCTTTCTTTTTTACCCTTCTGGAATGTAGCATCACAAGCCTCTAATTAGCATAGCCAGGGTGCGGGAGCCGGGACTGAGAAAGAGGGGGCAGGAGGGAGGGGCGATGTACCAGAGAGCTTTTTAAATGTAACTCTTTTAAAACAAGGCGAGCACTTCAGTTCAGTTCAGGATGTATTTAGTACAACTGAAAGTTGTGGTACTGGTGTTGATGGTAGCTTAGCTTCAATGTTTGGGAAACTGCAAAATCTGTTTTAAATGTGGAACCCTCAGTGGCTAGGATTTCAGGCTTGGGATGACCCAGTCTTCCATGTACCTCTGCTGATAGTGTTCCAGTGGGAGGCACATTTCTGCAGCTGGTTCAGCCTGCTTCCCTGGGGTGAAGGCAGGGCACTACACTCCCTGCTGGGGGCCTTGATGCCTCCCAGGCTTAGCTCTGCTTCCCATCCTTGCCAGACACAAAGCCCACTGTGTTTAAGTCTGATTAGCCAGCTGGAACTGTTGAAGGTGTCCAGGGTTACTGACTCATCTGGAGCTGGGGGAGGAGAGGTGAGGGTAGGGTAATGCAGAGCTGGGGAACTCTGGCAAATATATCTGACAAAAAGACACCATTAGGCTGCCTGGATTTTGGGGACTGGGAGGGAAACAATGTGGCTGAGTGGTTCGAGCTAAGGGGTTAGGTAAGCAGTGTAAGGCTGCAGGATATCGATACAATCTCACCCCCTGAGTGTGGGTAACTGCTTTTGCCATAGACAGTTGGGTTATGTTTTAGCTACTCTGCTTGTGTTGATGTAAATTGATCCCATGGAATCCAGACCACAGAGTTCCCCTGTGGCTCAAGAAAGAAAGAGGCAAACTTTCTCTTCTACTGAGAGCCCCTGTCTCATTATCTGCAGAAAGACTTTGTAACCGAAATAAAAACAGTATAAAAACTGTAGTATTGCTATTAATGTTGTGTAAAGATCTGCTTTTAAACCAGCCCCATTGCAAGTGAATTTACTCAACGCATCCAAGTACACGTTCTTATTAGAGATGGAATAAGTTATTTAGCTGAAGAAGCAAAAGGGAAAAGTACTTCTTAAATCATGATCACGCATGATCAGCATTGTTAGTTTACGATGGTGAAAATGACTAGAATAGCACACAAACATGCATCCCACTCTATAATGCATTGTCTGTGTGGGAAAGATAGAGCCCCTGTTTGTGCTGAAAACAAGGCAGTTTGGGTATAAGGAGCTACTGAATTGAGCAAGTTGGTTTAAAGTGGCCAGCTGTGAAAGACTGGTGGTTTGTTTTTTTCGGAGAGTGAGTTCATCCTTGGATCCCCAGCCCCCCGCTCCAGATTCTGCAGAATGAATTGGAAACATAAGGAAGTGTTTTATAGTACCCAGGAGGCGTGGCTTAAGGCAGGGTACGACGGCATGCGGATGGAATCTAGAAGTCCTAGGTGATTTGTGGAGCATGCGTCTGGCAGTGTACAGCGGCAGAGGCATGGCCTTGAGAATCGCTTATTTTATAGTGATGACTCACAGCCCAAAAAAAAAATTAGGAGTACCCAAGAGCAGCAGACAGTGACAAATTGTTGGTTTTAGGCGGCTGTCTTGGTGAGCTGATAAAGAAAGTGTGTTGCTTGCTTGTTTGAGCGGAGGTCTCTGACGTGAATGCAAATGAACTCCTGATCTTCCCTCCCCTGGTGAGGGTGATGTTGATTCCTCTCTGGCTGACGGTGAGCGAGGATTCCCTCTCGGAAGAAGCAGCCGCCTTTGCAACAATTCCTGTGTTCCCTTCCGCGGAAACTGTAAGATTACCCTAATCTGCCGTGGGCTTTGCCCAGCAACAGGCTCGTCATGTCAGAGCGCGTTTCATTTTAAAACCAGCAGCGGCTTTATATTCCATAGCAGAACAAATTCCTGAGTATGAAATATAGAACAGCGTGGCCAAAGCAAACAAAGACCAGAGTAAGCTATTTTTGTTTCTAGGATTTTAGTTTTTATTTTTTCTACTTTCCCTCTAGCTGTGATTTTGTTTTAGGTTAGTTCATGCTGATAGTGCTGTATCATCCTAAAAATGTTATCGATTACATCGCAGACTTTATCAGACCTTTCCTGAGCATTGCGAGATCAATGCAGTATTATTAAATGTGTGCACTGTTTTGTACAGACACAGATTTAATGTTGCAAAGCATTTCTTATTGTAGTTTTGAACACACTGGAGGCTTTGTAAATCACGCAAGCTTGATTTTTGGTGTTCAGTTTTCCTTTTTGTTTCTTATCTAACCTGTAATTTCAATTTTCAAGAAACCGAAGTAAAAATAAGACAAAATTAATAAATAGCAAACCCAGTGTCGCCTGTGGTTCCCATCATGATCGCCAGCCTGCCAGTTCAATGAGGTTTTAATAGAGGACATTGAAGCAAATAAAAGGCAAAGGGATTAGGCTGTGGCAGCACCATGCTGGGCCCCCTCCCTGTGCGTTCTCTCTTTCTCGAATTTGCCCGTTCATTGGGAGTACCGGGCACAAGTCGTGTCATGCCCCCTTCGCATTCACACAGCAGGGAGGGGAGGGCGAATAGATGCCACCAGCTTTCTCTGTCCCTTCTCCCTTGATCTGCAAGAGGCCTGCACTGTCTCTGCAAGTCTCCCTGCTGAGATCATGGCAGAGTATTTGCATCTCTGTCTCTCTCTCTGTCTCTCTCTCATTACTCAGCCAATAAACTGAGCTTTCCATAATTATAATTGCTATTAATTATTCATATCCCAGGTCCCTGGAACAAACCTTTTTTTTTACATAGTTCCATTCCTACTCCACCCCTGCTCTGATGTTGATGAGAACCTGTAGGTCTTGTGGACTTCTCATATTGAATAAAGACATTCAAACACATGCAAGAAAACAGATGCGTTGATCTTGTTCCCAGTGTAGCAGAGGGACCAGCAATGCCGTGTCCATCTGTCTGGATGTTTTTGCTGTTGTTTACAGCTTGGTTCTGAGCAGGCCACTGTGTTGAAAGCGTATGCAGGTTAAGGGGTTACGACACTAATGCGCAAAGCCTCTGAAATGCATGGGATTAAAATGCTGTCTAGTCCAGGGGGCACAAAGCAGAGAGGACCTGCTGTAGACAGGGCCAGGGCTTCAGCACACAGAGTGACAGACACCGGCAGGTTTGTTGCACACAGTATTTTTAATGAGCCAAGCTGTTTCTCTTTTAAAAATCTGGAGCACTTCATCTTCAAGAGTGCTTCAGGCAGCAAACACAACGGCACACGTGCGGGATACCCAGTGCTAAAACATGTAGTTCTCTTCCTGAAAAGGGCTTCATGTGATTCTCGGGGTTCTCACTTTTCCCAGGCACTGACGGTGAGCTTGTCAGACAGCCGAGTTAAACAGGAAATGGTTCAATATTCCATCAGTGGCTTCCTGCTGCTCTGATGAATTTGTCAGCTTACTGTCACACACAGCAGGAACAGGCCTGTGGTGGGTACAGGGCATGCCTGTCTGCCTGCCGGTCCATTGTTGTGCTTCAGTAAAGCCCCATGTTTTGATATTCACAGGTCTTGTACAGTGGAATCGCTCTATTCGGGCCTCCAAAGGGTGCTGCTTGGTCTTTATAGAAAGCCGAGAGAAAGTAAATCGGATGTTTACCTTCCTCATCAATTCCATGACAATGTAAAATTTAAGTTGGGATAAGTCATTAATATCATTATCCACTGGCAAGCCCAAGACATTTTGACAATTTGACTGGGTGTTTGGATACAGAACACAGCAATATTGGACATGGCGTTTGGTCAATCTGTGTAAGAAAGGTACAGTTTTTGTTTTTCGTTTTTTTTAATGTAATGTCATTGTGATGGCCTGATATGTGGAGAATACAGTGGAAATTCCTATTAGCCAAAACTGGAAACATGTCCCCCAAAAATGTCATGCAACATTATCAGGGCACTTCAAATCACAGTTCCAGCCCCCAGCCTTCCCATCCATGGCATGGCGCCTGCCCTCCACATGCTCGCCCAGCTGGCAGCCTTTTTCATGGATGGGTAACTGGTCAGCCACAAACGCCATTGGTGGCAGAGACTCTGAAAGCACTTTGAAGTGAGGGATAAATCAATGGGCCTGCTGTGGAGACAGGCCTGTCTCGCTGTGGGACACGTACCCAGGGCCTAATAGTATGGAATTGGAAGGTGACCCACC
Organism: Polyodon spathula; assembly: GCF_017654505.1. Classification (NCBI taxonomy): domain Eukaryota; kingdom Metazoa; phylum Chordata; class Actinopteri; order Acipenseriformes; family Polyodontidae; genus Polyodon; species Polyodon spathula. Next base: position 1,180,473 of record NC_054569.1, on the reverse strand, counting down.
CCCCCACCTCCTACCACCCACACATGCACTGAAAAACAAATGAAGCAAAACTCAGAGAGGCACACAAGTCACGTACAGAGGCTGCATAACAAACCACAGATCTACAAAGACATTCATGTGATGAGAGATGCTTTGATGAGTCTCTTTCTAGGTAAGCTGCAAAAATATAAATGAGTTGATTTCGACGCTGCTGTGAACATAGAGTTGCTCGTTAGCCAAAACCCCTATAGCTATTTAAAAAAAAAAAAAAAAAAGATATACTGGTAAACACACAGAGACGCCTGGAAGCACCACAACAAAGTGCAATTGAGCACACATACAATAAGACAGACACACACACGCACACACAATGCTCCTGCAAGTGTATGCCAAAATTCCAAACACAAATACAGCTTGGATCAAGTCATAGGCGAAACAGAAAGACTTCCCTCTATTTTCCTCCATAATTAAATACATTTGAGGTCTGGAAACGAATCCGATTGCTCTTCGCTGGACCCTTGCCAAAGCCGTAACTGCCTTTTTGTAATGATACAGCGAAAACAGAAGCGCACAGTCGCTGTCAGACTGACGTATTTGCAGGCACTCGCAAACTCTCGCAGTCTCTCTCCAAAACAAACACAGCCACACTTCAGGACCTCTTCAAGACGGGCTACAAGCAGTACACGAGAGGAGAGAGCTGTAGGCTGCAGTTTTACACAGTGTCCAAAGTTCTCTCCGGGTTGAGATCCCTGCTTTAATTGGTTGATTATCTTTAAATGTTTTATTTGAGTTTGCCAACTCGGTTCCTTTCTTAAATAGAAGAATAGCTAGATGTGCACGGGGCTGGTGCTTTAAGTTCATCACGCAGTGCTGATCACTGTGACATGGTCTTGAATACTTTATTGACGGGGCTCTGCAGGTCTCACCCTTCTGTGGTACTGGGGTCTGATTGACTATGACAACCTTATTTAACGAGCCCTCCTATCTAGCTTGACTGACTTTTGAATGCCTTTTCTAGACATTAGAAGGTGTTGATTTGTCGTGTCCTGCAATAAGTCTCGCCTGACTTTGAAGGGTGTTACTTTGTCCTCAGCCCCAGGCTTGAGATTCAGTTCCACAGTGCAGCTCCCTTCCCAAGTGTTAAAACATTTTCAATGAAGAAGAATCTGAAGGTCATGTTTTTAAAGGAGTACTAACCAAGGTGCTTGGCTTTCTTCAGATGAAGACCTTCTTCTTTCTCTTGGATTTGATATTTGGTTTTGATATTTTGAAGGTCACCCTCCCACTCCTAGACAAAATGCAAAAAGATAGACATTTTAAAATGCAAATTGGACGCAGGTGTTTTTGTTGTCAAGGAGTGTAGACTTCAAACCAGGTCCAACCCCAGTTGCACTGGTACCTGCTTCCCTTGTGCGAGACTCGTACCTGCTTTCCTTGTGCAAGACTAGGGAGTTTAATAGAGAGTTTGTTTGTGGCAGCCTCACTTTTACTCGCCCCACACTCTTCTTCCCCTGAACCACTATCTCCTTTCTTTCTCTCTCTCTCTCTCGCTCTCTCTCTCTCTCGCTCTCTAATTGCATCTGAGCTTGGTCAGACCATCTGCTCCTTTCAGACCTGTTGCCATGGTGATGGCAGGAGCCTTTAGGGATTTACTGAGAGCTGGGAGGGGGGGTGGTCAAGGGGCATTAATCAGCGGATCTAAGAGGTCGGGGGCGGGGTCATGTGAATCAGGTGCTCTAACTGTCACCGTGAGACTGTGAGGCTCTTGGCTCTATGGCACAGGCACCCTAACACAGAGCACCAGTCACCCTGCACTTTAATAACATATACTAGTCTAGTCCATTCCCAGCAGTCCAGAACTGTCATTTATCTGCACTGAGCACATGCCTAAACAACGCTGTCACCCTCCATCTTCAATGAAAACACTCCTTTTGATTTGCACCATACTGCACTCTGGCGGAACACAGCTGGGTTAGTAAGTGCGGTGCATCTGCACTATTAGTTTGTCGCACCTGCCTTTAAGATTTGAGATTTTGGCTTGTCTCGCAGGCAGGAGCAGCACCAGCAGCGCAAGATTTGTTTGTTAGTTCTGCAAAGTGGATGCTGTGAAGTAGTGAGTGTGTGCGGGTTTGAGAGCAGGGAGGAGGAGAGCACACCAGGTCTTGCTAACAGACACTAACACACGCCCTTCCACTTTTTTAGTTTTTTTTTTTCTTCCAATTAGCACCCTATAGTTCAGAGCAGCCGCTTTCCCAGGCTGGATTCCATTCTGCTAAAAGCCTGTCCGTAAGGCTCGCGTCAGCTCCTGCTGCCTGATGTTTAAATATTCAAATATTCCAGGTCCTCTCTTCCAGCAATGTCAAGCTGCACTTCCTACCAGGTTTATTTTAGGGGTGTGTATGCAAAGCATGTTATTATTTAAGTGTGGCGATTCTTTTTGGGACAGTTTGAGAAACTTGGTGGCGGGGTCAGAGCAGAACCTGTTTCATTTGGGGATTGTGGCCCTGCACGTATAAATAATAGGGTTTGCCACAAACCACAGTATTTACTCGTGCAGAATCCCTGACACAGGGATCATCACATCCCTAATGGATTTGGCTCTGAAAAGGGAGGATACACATCAGTATCTGGGATCTATCATCTATCGTCTGTGTGTGTCGATGGCTGGCTCGCCCAAGACTAGTATACAAGATACTGTGTTCAGTTGTATTCCATTATTCTGCAGCTCACCAGTGCTATCTTTTGCTGGTGCGTCTTCTATCCCTCCCTTTAGTGTTCGATGCATTGTGTTGATTCCTAACCCATCACTGTTGACTGAACAGGAAGAAAGCCACAGTGAAAAGGGGCTTTGAAGACATGTGATGTTTCCATCTTCACCATGATAATGTAAACCTCTTTATATCCACAGATGTGAGTTGAAACCAGCTGGAGTTGATTACAGCAGTTGTGTTTGCAGTGCTATCCAGTATACAGGAATGCTCTATACTCATCAGTATTCCAACCATATGGAAACAGTGTAAGACAATACTAAATTGTTTTGGCAATAGCAGCTGCCATTACTGGCAGAGCAACAGTGCATAGGGTATCTACCCCCCACCCCCTGCCCCCTTTCAAAGCAGTCATGCATGCTGGACGGCAGTGTTATCCGACCTGTTTATCCAGCCCCCGTTTTGGTTTGGTTTGGTGCCACACCTGCAGCTGTGACTGTCTGTTATCCGGTACACAATCTCCACTCAGCCAGGCTTGCACAGACAGGCTCGGACTAGCAGGCTGAACCAGAGCTTTATCATACAGGTCTGTTTGGGATTAAACAAAAGCCGTATTCATCATCCCAGGGGCGGGGTGTAGCAAACAGGTCACACCACCTGTGATACGCCCTTGATGATAATGAAATTAAAATATAAACGCTCATTGTGCGTTCATCAGTAATACCAAAAGCAGACAAAGTAATTGTGCTGAGCACACTATCTTAACTCTGTTTCCAGTAGCAATAGCCCTTCCCGCTTTGTCTTCTTTGATTCCTCTGCATTTGCTATCTGACAGTTAATGATTCGTGAAATTTAACATCTGTCTTGCTCGGCAAGTACAACAGAAATACTGTGTTCATTGTACACTAAGCTGATTGCAGCTAACTGGACACATTATGGGTATATGGTTCCTCCTTTTGTAGTTAATAAAACACAAATTAGATGTGATTGGAATTGAGGATTCCAGGGTGGGGGTTGTGTGCATGCAAAAGATTGACACACAGAGAATGTGTCTGAGATCTGTAGAAAATGGGCTTTCTCCGTGGAAGGACCTTGACAAATAACGTATGCTTTTGCAGCTTGTTTCTTGGGCTTTTCCAACAGAACTGATCTGACCCCGTGGTCCGTATAATCACACAGAAGTAAACTGCAGTGTGGCTGAGAAGTGCAAAGGTGTGTTTTGATTTTCGTTTTTTGAAGCTAGCTGCTGAAGCGAAGAGGATGTTGCAGAGATGGCAACGGCTCTGCGGATTACGCCAGGGAGGAAATGTAAATAGTTTAATGGGTAGGAAAGAGCAGGTCGGCATCTGTGTAATCCGTGCAAGTGGCATCACAGCCAGATAAGAGCATGTGCCAGATGTGCAGAGGAAGAGAGGATTCCAGGTGTGTGTGTGTGTGTCTGTTTGTTAGAGTGTGTTGGATGGGGTGGGGTGAATAAGAACCTCTAAATTTGTCTAAGTTTTAGACACTTCATAAAATAAGTGAGGCTGGGCATTTTACTGAAAAAAAAAAAAAAAAAAAAAATCTAGTAGCCAAACTAATTGAGACCAGGGCGTGTTGTAAAACTGTTTGGCAGAATCGTAAAAAGAAACTGCTTTAACGCTGTTGACCGGTAAGGAGTGCAGCAGTAAGAGGGATGATTCCTAAAACTGGCGGTCAGAATCCAAGAGCAATTGCTGAGAGAAGTAATAACAGGAACTGGGGGGAGTGCTGCTTTGTAGCCAGCACTGTAATAATATTGAAACGGAGTAATCCACATTCTGTTGGTAGCCTGCGGACATCAAGAGCAGCGAGATGCTGCACAGGGAGCTTTATTTAGCAGTCCTGTGCGTGCTTGTGTCCATTTGGGTTGGCACGTGCTTGAGTGCATGGATTTTCTGAACCAAACCCGTCTGTGGTGCTGCGGTCAGTCGGTTGGTTTTTGAAGCAGCCCTTTCAAACCTGTCTGCGGTGCTATGGTCAGTCGGTTGGTTTTTGAAGCAGCTCTTTCAAACCTGTCTGCGGTGCTATGGTCAGTCGGTTGGTTTTTGAAGCAGCTCTTTCAAACCTGTCTGCGGTGCTGCGGTCAGTCGGTTAGTTTTTGAAGCAGCCCTTTCAAACCCGCCTGCGGTGCTGCGGTCAGTCGGTTGGTTTTTGAAGCAGCCCTTTGCCTCAGGACACAGACTCCAAACTTTCCTGCAACAAATAGTGATACTTTTATAATTGACAGAAGTTATAGGCTTTAATGCCATTGTGGGACTTTGATGCCAATGTCCTGAGGGCCTGTGGCAGCGCATAGTGAACTGCCATGAGGCAGGTCTTAGTAGGATGTGATTGCAGTGATGTTCACAGTGGCATGAGCCAGCGCATCTCTGGTAACCCATTGCAATCCCTTGGTACTTTATCAGAACCACTGTGAAATAGCTACTCCAAATCCTTTTTTTCTAAAGACGGTTGAAATCCGTGCTCGCGTTGGGTGAAGCCTCTTATTGTTTGCAGATCAGCACACGCCCTGAACCGTGCTGATTCTTTCAGTTCCATTAGCAAAGTGGAATTATGCATACATGCAGGGGTGGTTTCAGATGAAAGAACTGAAACCTGCCACTTATTCAGGAGAGGAAGAGTTTAACGATTAGTTAATAGTTAAGGGGCAGGGATTATTCATTGCTGTTTCTTCAGCCTTCTAGACAAATTAAGTCTCTTTTAGTTCTCCTTGTACTTTATATTATACTTAAATGTGCTGGCTCTCAGATCCACGGCACTGAGTATACTGTACTGTATTGAATGTGCTGGCTCTCAGATCCACAGCACTGAGTCCATACTGAGTCTGCTCTCAGATCCACTGAGTACTGTATTGAATGTGCTGTCCACAGCACTGAGTTCTCTATACTGTACTGTATTGAATGTGCTGCTCTCATGTGAATGTGCTGCTCTCAGATCCACAGCACTGAGTTCTCTATACTGTACTGTATTGAATGTGCTGCTCTCAGATCCACAGCACTGAGTTCTCTATACTGTACTGTATTGAATGTGCTGCTCTCAGATCCACAGTAGATCCACAGCACTGAGTTCTCTATACTGTACTGTATTGAATGTGCTGTACTGTATTGAATGTGCTGGCTCTTTGTTTAGCTTCAAGAGCTGCAGTTCAGCATTCTCTATATTGAATTGTTTTTTGGATTCCAGCTCCAAGTTCTTCAAATTGAATGCGTGGGATTTATGATCCAAAGTGTGTCATAAATTACTCTCCAAGCAGCAGTATGTTGGGGTCATTTATCAACTGCGCTGAAGTTTGTGACCTTTTTTCAGCAAAACAAATCTGCAGGCGATTTAAATGAATAAATGCAATTGTCTCCTCGCTCTCTGTCTTTCTCTCTCCCTCCCTCCCTTTGTTCCTCTCCATGCAAGTCACAATAAATAAATGCACCTTCACTGAAACAAAGCGTAAACAGCCCCTCCACACCCGTCGCGCCCTCAGCCCTGCCCTCTTTAATCTTCCCTGATAATGGGAGCTGCAAGCCTTAACTGTGGCTTTCAAGCCAATTACATCACAGGACTGTCTTTGACCTATTGATAGCTGCCCCGTATCGGTGCAACCTGCCCACCCAATGTTAGTGAACCAGTCAGTGAGGAATACCTTCGAAACATGGGCTACTGACACCATTCTCTGGGCAGGTACGGCACATTTATGTGTTGGCACCCATAACATTTTGGGAATGATAAATTTATTTTTAACCTTTCTTCTCCTTGCATTGCCTATGCTTGCCTCCTGATTTCTCATACTGCAGTAAAGTTTCTGGACGATGCTTAAAGGACGACAATACATTCACTGTAGGGTTTAGTGAATATGGCCACAGAAACCATTGTTTCAGGCTTGCTGAACATTGAAACAGAATCTCCTTATGAAGAGGAACTCAAGCCTTATTTCTGCTACTGAAGAGCAGCAGGGAACTTGATTCTTTGGGTAATAAATAAAGAAGGACAGTCTTTCTTTGGGATTACTACCCACAGGGAGAGAACTCCATTGCTTTGTTTGCAAACAAATGCTCCATTTGGCGCTGGGCAAACACAAAGAGAGAGGAACAAACAAAGAAAGAATAATGTTTGTTTGAAGCACAAACAGCACGACCGTGTCAACTGCAGTCCCAGCCTGGCTCATTAGAAGGAATTAGTCAGCAGTTATGGGTGGAAAGACTGTGCTTCTTGTGGCTGACTCATTACTGAAGGGAATCTTCACTCAGACACATCATAGTAAAAAGCTGATTTGCTGTACCTCTTGCAGAAAGGTCTGAAAATACCACTGGGATACCATTCCGGTGCCAGCATTGCAGGACCCAGCGTTTCAGCCAGACACAGTGGATTTGAAGCGTGTGTCACACGGTGGTACTCATCAAGCGCATCGGATGTGTTTTCCTGTAGTGTCACAGTGCTGATACCGTTGGGATGTTTGCTTTTGGCTTCGGACTGATGGTTTCGCTTCCTGCTGAAGGTTCCCAGTAACTGTTTTGTAGTAGTGGTTTGGTTTTCGCTGATTCAGGGCTCTGTGTGTTCTGCAGTCTCTGGCTGCTAAGAGGTCAGAAGAGCAAGCAGCTCTCCAAATGAGCAGAAAACAAAGTGTCTGTCTCACTGGCTTCAGCTGCTGGGGAGGGGGATTTCATTCCATCACAGATCGCAATAAGAAAGGCAAGCCAATAACAAAATGATGCAGCTACTGTTGGCTAGTCTGTTAATAGCAGCCCTGCAGAAGCTTGCAAACCCCTGTGCCTGGCGACAATGTACAGCAAACACTGAGCCAGATTCACAAAGCCTTTTATCTTGTAAAAGCAAACTGCTGGTGTTACAGAACTAGCAACAATAAACTAAGGTGCACATATGAGCTCAATCAACTTAGTTATGAATCTTTTAAAGCAATTCGATTTTTTTTAAATGTGTTCGACTGTGCTGGCTTGCATTAGCTCTAAAGCTCATGCAGGCTTGCATTTGTTAAGCCAGCTTGATGTGGAACTCTGCCACCATGCACTCTCCAGTGATGGAGAGACACATTGCTTCCGTTCTGATTGAGTGCTGTCCTGCTATGACGTTGCTGCCTTTGGGACCACAGCAATGCGCAAGCATGGAGAAGAGAACAGCCCCATTTCAATTCCAGCTTCTAATTGCGTCAAAGTGTTTATTCGACGAAGGCAAGGCACGTCAAATACAGCGTGATCGGAAGCAATTTTCCGAAATAGGCCAACCACCCCCCCTCCCACACACCTGCAAACGGAAACTACTTCCAAATGCGACAGCTGGGTTATTTTGGTTGAATTTCCAGTGAAAAAATGAATGTTGCCTCAACTGAAAATAATTACATCTGCATTCATGGGAAGAGCAGCAAAGCCCTTTGAGGAATATGATCTCGCTGCTGAAGCTGGATCCCAAATCCGCTCTCGTCCTCCAATGGCACGGCTGTCGAACCGCACTCGCTTTTTTTTCTAGCTGCAGTTTTATTTCTGTTGTGGTTTTATAATCTTCAAAGCAGTGAGACAACGCATGAAAATATCCCAGGCGCTCAGCAGCTGAATCCGTACTGCCCAAACCAGTTGAAAATCTAAACCGCCCAACGACTGACTGAACTCATGACCTCATTGGTTCCGCTTTGCACAGAAGTCATTCCCCTGCCCAGTAGGTGTAGTAGTAGTAGTAGTAGAGACAGGCTATGCAGTGGCTTTTGTGATACAGCACAGCAGAAGAAAGGGTTGCAGGGAAAACGACTTCATTGTTCTGAGGAGACCAGCGCGTTCCTTTGGACTCTGTTTGAAAGATTACTGCAGTAATAGTCATTTTGTACTTTGCTGTGTTCTGTTAAGATCTGCACCATGCGTCACCGTTCATTAGCGCCCTTCTGTCTATTGCATTTAGCATGCTTTTTGTTTTCCTTGCCTTTGCTGCACTTACCCCAGCACATGTAGATTAGCACTCGCTGGTGAATTGCTTGCATTAGTGGCGAAACACACACACACATGTGCAGGCTCACACTCACTCGACCCTCAACACACAAACACGTGTTTAAGCAAATAAACAAAGGGTTAATGAGCTTAGCAGCGTGCCCAGACTGTTTGTTTGTTCAGTTGTGACGATCTGGTGTGATTTCGTCACCACCTGCAGTTCACGCTTCACCTCGTGAGAACCGAGATCAGACTAGCACTCTGTTCACACCCCCTGAAATAACATGTGACAGAAAAACAAACAAGCTCCACCAGCACTGCTGTGTTTGGTTAACTAGAGTCTTGTAATTCAGTTATTGGCACCTAGCTGTTGGTGTATGAGTGAGGAGGACAGCAACAAATCCTCTTTCACGCAGCCAAGACTCCCAGTGTGTTGAACACATGTGCAGCCCCTAAATTACTCATGTAAAAGTTCACCGCTGCAAATGATTTGCAGGTATTTGAACGATAATTTAGTTGTTGCCTGTGGTTTAATAATGAATGCATTCACTGTTCTTTGCTGTTCTGTGTGATGCTTTGCTACAGTTTGCCTCGTGATTTTTCCAACATCTGCAGCATGTAAACTGTTAAGAGAAAGAACGGATCTCTTTCTACCTTAGGATATCTAATTAAATAGTGTCTTGTACTAATACACGTTAGTATATTAGGTTAGCGTGTGTCAGGTGACAGTTCTCTCCTATACTGTGAGTCTGCAGTTTGGATTGGAGTTGGCTGTCCTTGATCCACAGTGGTGAAAGTTTTTTTTCTCGCCACTTATGGAAGAAAGGTATATTTCAAACTAGCCCCTGGGAGCTGGCTGAAATATTAAAATGTCCGGCTTGTAATCTTGCAGTCAGCTGGCAGCGAAAGCAAACGCAGCTCTGCTGTGCTCTGACAGTGCTGGGTTAGTCAAGTGTTGACTGAAGCCCCATTGCTGCCATGGCTCTCTCAGCGGTACAGCACTGCGCGGTGACATTTCGACTGTGACTCGCGGGGCAGGGCTGTCATTTCGGGTTCCGTGCCTCTGAACCAGAAATTTACCCCCCTCAGGTGTGCAGGCTAACCAGCCTGGGGGGAATGGAAGTCAGCAAGGTTGTGGCCAAAGCCCTGGAAGAGGGGCTCAATTAAGTCATTCAGAACATAGCAGCTTTGCAAAACGCATATACGGATGCCCACGCTGGGAACAGTTAACTGTTCTGCTCTTCAGAGTGGAGCTATTCTTTTCAATAGCGGCATGGGGTTTATACTGGTGTTAGTCTGTACAGGTCTGCGGTGTTAAAGGGAACTCATTTTGAGTTCTTCAAGCTTACTTTGCCAGATCACTGAATTAGCAGCAGTAGGTTCATTTAGCGGTCACATCATATTCAGTGTTATGTATGTGTGCAATCTACATATCTTGCTATTTGTCAGATAAGTGGAACCTTCTTCCCTGAACTAAAAAGGCATTTTCAAGCTGCCTCCCCCTTCACTTTGATTTTGAAATCCATTTTATCCCCCCCATTCCCAAAGCTGGAAGGAAGTTTGCTAACAAGGCTTTCCTCGGAGCACCCTATCAGTCACCCTCAACCCCCACCCCCTCTTCAACTGCTGTGGTGCAATCCTCATCATCCATCATCCTACAGGCTATTGTTCTGCGGACCGCCCTACCTTTGACTTTCGAGGGGGTTTGGGGGTTTCTCAAAGGGGCAGACACGGTGATCGCCAGTCAGTTATGTCCTCTATAGAGAGCTACAGAAGATTTAGTGCTGCAGCAGCATTCCGTCGGATTCCTATGGAAAGGGTGTAAATCGATGCGAAGGCGTGCCTTTGTTCCCCTACGCTACTCTCTTTATCAAAACGCTGACAGGACGTCCACTGCGGGACTCCTATCTCTTTCTTTCGCTTCCAGCTGGTCTGTTTAAAAGCCCAGCCTTCCCCTGATGTGAGCCCTTATTCTCTCAAGTGATAACCCTTTAATCCCGTTGCTTGGGTCTGAAAACGCTTTTCTCAAAGTTCACTAATCCCACATTTATTTCAATTTCTTCTCCATTTTTGTTCCCAATTTATTACCTACCTAACGTGTCCCCTTCATTCCCAAAAACCATGGAATAAGGTCCTTGTACATGTGTAATATTAGCCCCTTCCCTTTTTGAAAATAAGTTTTGCAGCACCCAAAGTAAAGCCCCCCCCACCCCTTCAAAAACAACACCCTGTGGTGGATGAATATGGTCTTAATTCTCAAATAAATTCCATTATGGTAGTATCGAGCTTGTAGAGAACCCAACAGTTGAACCACCCGCCCGTCTGACCCAGTACTGCCTGAAGCAGCCCTCCTAAGTTTATTTGGTATTTGTTTGTAGTTTTAACAAGATTTTTTCCACATGGTTATACTGTGCATCTACCATAGTCTATCCTGGCTTGCCATGTTTTTAATATACTTTACCATCCCTCATTATCATTTATAAGGCTTGCCTGTGACTTTATTACACTTTGCTGTGCTTTTACTGCTGTCAACGTTTTATAAGGGAGGGAGGTGGGTGGGTGGTTGCTTTGAGTGATGTGTGACTCTAGCCTCCAGTTTTTCAACCTCATGTTCGCAATATGTTTTCGATGTAATGCAAGTGTTTGCGCAGACCTGTGCCTCATCAAACTAAATCAAACTGTAATCAATCAGCCCAGCCCACTCTGCCACAATGCTGTGGGAGCTGCAGAGAGTTGAAACTGCGTGTTTATTAAAAAAAAAAAAAAAAAAAAAAAGTAAAAGAACTGCTTTTTTTAATTCAGTTGATTGCAAAAACAACAAACCTGCCAAAACCTCAGCACTTCGATTCCAGTTATTTCATATATACTCGTCTGTATTCCATTTTACTACACATAGCAGCACCAGCACTGGGGCAGAGTAGAGAATGGCTGATGAAGCCTGGTCTCTTGTTTTCAGGCCTCTGTTGTCATTGATCCCCAAACAGGCCGCAGATAACATATGGACTGGATTTAGCACAATTCATTATCGTTCGTGTTAGGGCTGTGGCAGTCCTTCATTCTTTAACAGTCTCATACAGTATGTGTGCAAATGGTTGCTTCAAGTTACTGTGGTCTGATATTTTGGTGCTTGTGAATTCTGTGTGCGGGAAAGGTGAGGGGCAAGACCATGAAGGTGACCTTGCTTGAGAGCCTCCTCTCAGAGCCTGCCCAGTCAGCCAGCGCAGCTCAATCCTGCACCAAACACCCTCTGCCTCCCTGCCAGTCCTGGCTGCCTCTCTCTCAAGCAGAGATTGGCTATTATGCTGAACTTTGTCTTGGTTTTGTTATTAGATTATACTGACAGCAATACCCATTTGAAAGCTAGGCATCCAAAGATGAAGGGGTGGGAGTCAGCCCACTATGAAACCCTGTTATCTTGCGATTTTGTTTTTTTTAGGTCATATGTAGTTTATGAAATCTCAACCAGTGTGGACTGGCAAGTGAGTCCCTGCGTCTTATCAGACTATAGGATGAGTCATTTTTTTAAAAGTGTGTTACCTCTTGAGCTATTCTTCCCAGTGCATGTTCTCACAAGTTTGTGAGCGCACTTTGTCCATAACTGGTGTTAATGTGAAAACTGCTTCCCTGAAATAAGTCAAGATTATGTTCCTTTTAAGCTGCATAGTGGTTTTTGTAAAGCTGTTGCATTTGTTTTAAACTCAGTAATTTATGATAAGTATAGTACACCTCTTAACATTCAGAAGTGCCCAAAGCTGCACCTGATCGAGATCAGCCTAATGGTAGCATTATAATTAACAGCTTGATTTGGGTCTTACTGTAATTATAAGGGTGTGGAAATCCAGGATACCTACAAACAAACCACAAAATAAACTGTGTGATTTACTTTTGCAAACTACTTCTTATTCTAATGCTGCAGGATTTATACTGATAATGTAGGCCTAGACACTCTACACACAGCACCACCTGCAGTTTTAAAATCGTCTGTATGTATCGCCTTGTGAACCGTTTGGTCCGTTTGGCTTGCAGTGAGAGAGTGATCACGTGACCGCAAGGCGATAACGATGGTCACAAACTGTGACCTAGAGCAGGAAAGAACTATGAACGGCTTTTTATTTATTTATTTTTTAATAATAATATTTGATTTTCCTGACCTTTCTGTGTTTGAGCAGAATAACTGCTTGAAGAGAAAAGGCTATATAGCGCTCGAGTTTGCAAGTCTAAAAATAGGACAGGTTTCAAATTTGAATCGCCTATAGAAAACGGAAGTGAAGGATTGTGGTTAGAACATCATGGAGAGGACGTCAACAAAAGCCCATATTAATCAGTTTGGCTTTTAGAAATGAGATTTATCATTTAGAAAGAGGATTTTAAACAGCGATCCACGGAGAGATTATGTGACAGCGAAACAGGTGATGGATCGGCCTGCTGACAGCAACCAGACTGATCGAGCTTGACGCTTGGGAGAGGAGATGGTATAGATTCCAGTGTTTGCACCTGCAAGATGTGTGTGCTTGCCTGTTGATATCTGTAAGTGTTGAACTTGCTCTCTCTCCTTTCTGATGAACTCTTTGTTGTTGAACTGTTCGTTGTTGAATTTTTAATTGCTGAACTGGCTCTCTTTGTCGAAGATTGCCATTTTGGTTAATGCTCTTTGCTACAAATGTGCTTTTAAAAACCCATGCGGGGGGAATTTATAATAAAGCTTATTTACTTGATTCAGACTTGACTCATTTTGACATGCCTTCTGACCGGAGTGTCCTCTTAAACATCTTGCAGCTCTAGAATCCACTTCAAGCTCGTTGCCTGAAGACCGTTTGGGTTTAAGAGCGTGAGATGATAAAGAGAGACACGTGTGCACAGAAACTACCTTTAGAGAATACAGCTAAACTGGAGAGCTAATATACTCTAGTTTCTGATCATGTGGAGTTGACAGCCCTGTGGAGTAAGGTCATGCCCAAGCAGTCACTGATGAATCATATTTTATTATAAAACTGATCTTTATTGCATGCCCTCCTAATTTTGTTTTGGCCTTGTTGTACAGCTGATCAAAAGAAGTGTCCTCCACGCGTTTGCACAGGCACTGCTCTCATCGATGGGGGACCCTCGCAACTCTTCCCTGTTGTTTGTCGGAGTGCTGCAGCCTTCAGAAGTGTCAGCTTTTCAGAGTGAAAATAATTAAAACGTAATTGAAAACAAAGCTACAGCTGCCTCTCCAGGCGTATCGTTTCCATCAAAGGGTTTCGTGAATCTCAACAGCCAGGCGCTGGGTGTTTTGACAAAGCTGTCTCTTCGCTTTGCTCCGATCTGTAAGAGGATTTCCTTTTCTCTAAAGGAAGACGTTCAGGGTAACGAGTGCTCGATAAGACCAGACACCCACTTCCTCACCCGCTCACACAATCTCGCACGCGCAACAAATTGATGTGCTTTTAACATAGTCTCATTTTGTTATCGTATGGAACTGACCGATTGCTTGATCAGTTGATTATTCAAGTCATTGAATTAATTAGGCTAGTGAATATTTTATGAACAGATTCTAACCTCTAAAATAAGATCGGGACAGTCTGAGGCATTCTTGCCGACAGCCAAAACACTGTACCAGGGTCAGAGCACACAATCGCGCATTAATAAACGTAACCACATGCACTTTCTACTAGCCTGTCCTTTAAGGAGATCAGAATTCTAATGGCATTTTCAGAAAGTTTGGGGATACTCTGGTCTCTTTGATCCACCAGTATTCTGTAATTTTGTAATACAGAGCATGCTTGTGCACCAGCCCTTAAATGCAGCCTTCGGGCACCTGAGCACTCCCTGTCATTGTGACAGAATGCATTCAATCACCTACACCACGATCAGGCCCCAGTGCTGCAAGATCAAGTCCTCCCTATTCAGCGGGGGTTAATTAGCGCTTCCGGCTTTGTTGGGTAATTAAGAGAATGCGGGAGAGAGAAAGGCAGGAGAGGGGGAGGGGAAGAGAGAGAAAGCAATCTCGGATGTAGCACAACGTTGGCCTCATAAGCACGCTTCTAATTTGAAGAAGTTTTGCTCTTGTTGTAGCTCAGGATAACGTACAAACAATTGCAATGTTACTTTTAAAAGTTTTTTTATTTATTATTTTTTTTTACCCTGTAGATTTTCTACTGGATCATGGCACCCCGTGGAATGCTCTGGTCTTAGACGTGCCCCCTAGTTTTCATAATACTCCTAATAGTTGGCCTAGCCCCTCCAACCTACACAGTGAGACACGTTTGTGTACTTAACTCTGCAGTAGAGCCCCGAAGTCTTCATTTAAATCACTACCCCTCCCCACAACTGCATTAGTGTCACCTGGCTTCCATTCTACCCGAGCTCTCATTTACTTAACTGGTCTAATTATATGATTAATTGGACAAATTTAACACTTCTCTCCAGGCCTCAGTGTTTCATAGCTAGTGTACCTCAAGTGCATTTTTAAAATCATCAGCTGTAAAAGACCTTGAAAAATGTTAAATATGTCCAATTGAACAAAAAATTTGATGAGTTATGTTAATTGAGAGCTTAAGATGGAATGAAAACCAGAAGACCCTGCAGCCTTTGAGGACCGGAGTCTCACCCCTGCACTATACTGTAACACAGCCCCCGACTCTCCCTCAATCTGTACCCCTCTATACTGTAACACAGCCTCCGACTCTCCCTCAATCTGTACCCCTCTATACTGTACCCCAGCCCCCGACTCTCCCTCAATCTGTACCCCTCTATACTGTAACACAGCCCCCGACTCTCCCTCAATCTGCACCCCTCTATACTGTAACACAGCCCCCGACTCTCCCTCAATCTGTACCCCTCTATACTGTAACACAGCCCCCGACTCTCCCTCAATCTGTACCCCTCTATACTGTAACACAGCCCCCGACTCTCCCTCAATCTGTACCCCTCTATACTGTAACACAGCCCCCGACTCTCCCTCAATCTGTACCCCTCTATACTGTAACACAGCCCCCGACTCTCCCTCAATCTGTACCCCTCTATACTGTAACACAGCCCCCAACTCTCCCTCAATCTGTACCCCTCTATACTGTAACACAGCCCCCGACTCTCCCTCAATCTGCACCCCTCTATACTGTAACACAGCCCCCGACTCTCCCTCAATCTGTACCCCTCTATACTGTAACACAGCCCCCGACTCTCCCTCAATCTGCACCCCTCTGTACTGTAACACAGCCCCCGACTCTCCCTCAATCTGTACCCCTCTATACTGTAACACAGCCCCCGACTCTCCCTCAATCTGTACCCCTCTATACTGTAACACAGCCCCCAACTCTCCCTCAATCTGTACCCCTCTATACTGTAACACAGCCCCCAACTCTCCCTCAATCTGTACCCCTCTATACTGTAACACAGCCCCCAACTCTCCCTCAATCTGTACCCCTCTGTACTGTAACACAGCCCCCGACTCTCCCTCAGTCTGCACCCCTCTGTACTGTAACACGGCCCCCGACTCTCCCTCAGTCTGCACCCCTCTGTACTGTAACACAGCCCCCGACTCTCCCTCAGTCTGCACCCCTCTGTACTGTAACACAGCCCCCGACTCTCCCTCAGTCTGCACCCCTCTGTACTGTAACACAGCCCCCGACTCTCCCTCAGTCTGCACCCCTCTGTACTGTAACACGGCCCCCGACTCTCCCTCAGTCTGCACCCCTCTGTACTGTAACACAGCCCCCGACTCTCCCTCAGTCTGCACTCTTCTTACTGCTCCTCTGTACCTCATGTTTCTTTGGAGGGCTCTGTTACAGTGCAGGTGGCAGATTTAAGATAAGTCTATTCAAATGTTATATTTGAATGCATTTTTCTTCCATGTAGAATCTGCCAATGTCAGCGCTGGTGAATAACCCCTGCTCTGCAACACTCTATCATTAAGCATCCAGTAGCTCTCCCCTATTAAATAAACCAGGGACCTGGGGGCAGTGTGGGAAGAAACAATAATTGAAAGCCAGGGTGCTCCAGTGTGCCGCAGAATGCTGCTTAGACAGACAGAGCATCACGCTAACGTCTGTCAGCATCAACAGAGCCCCTGGCCCGTGGGCATGAGGAGAAAGAATAGAGACCGTGCATCTCCTCGCAGAGTGTGTGAAACGGGTGGAAATAATTCCCGCCCCCCGCCTCCTGTTCCCGGTAGTGCCAGTCAGCATTGAACACAGAGGATTAAAACCGTTAACCCTTTGTGACCCTCCCAGCGGTTTAGCATTACACTACTGACTTACTGTAGTGTATTAGCAAGGGGTTTAGTCTCTGGCGATGTCAGTCCTTCCCCTTTCATCACAGCGCAGTGGCTGAATTTCAGCATTGCTTGCACTTCTGCACGATTTTATTAAACTGTTTCAATGTATGATCTTTCATCCAAATCTGCTTAACGCTCCCTCAGTGCTGCATCGGGGTCATTAAATAACAAATTCATTACAAAAAGGGACGGCTGCTCGATTTAATGCTTCCAAAATGAATTTGTGTAGGAGGCTTTTTCATATCCCACGTAGGGAAGCGTGAGAATGAATGAGCGATGAGAGAAGGGGCTTGCAGAGCCCCTCCAGGGCAGTGGAAGAGGGGGTTTGGATGGGGATTAGTGCCAATCTGGGGAGTAAACACACTGGAAGAGCCACAGATGGCAGGGAGCAGTTGGTGCTCCAGTGGAAAACAACTACAAAAAGAACAGGGCTGATTTTATAGAGATTAAATCTTAATTAACTCAGATGGAGAACAGTGTTAACTCCTTAACTGGGACCAGGAACAACAGGGCTTCTGCGAGAGACAGGAGGGATATAGGTTAGGAGGGCGTGCTGGGCACCTGAGGAGGATGAAAAAATGAAGCATTTGGATCAAGTGCCGTCGTTTTTGAGAGATTAGTTTCCTTTTAAATGTTAAGTGTTTTAACACAATGTCCTGAGTTTCATTATAATCATATTTACTCTTGTGTAGGTAAAGCTGAGCTGGATATCCACCAGATGGTCTAGATCAAAAAGAGTTTTCACTGAGCCAGATGACCTGACGAAACTCGGTCGTCTCAAATCACGTCCGGGCAAGGATTCATTTTCAATACTGCGGCTTTAAAGACTTACCAGATTTAAAAACTTTGAGGACAATTTAAATTGTGTTGTGCTGGAATAATCAGACACACAATAGGAGCAAGGTAATTTAGCTTCACATGAATTTCAGTGGGAGTAATGCAGCTCCTACAAGATACTCGGGAAGTTCAAGGAAATGTTACACAACATCATCGGAACGTGAACGGGCGTGTTTTTTGGTTTTCTTTTGCGTGGCATTTGTTCAGCTGCTGCTTGCTGTCAGCCTGTGTTTCCCTGTTTTCTTCTTTTCATTCTGCTAAGCACCTGCCTTAAATTTTGAAGCTTCTCCCCGCGTCGCGCAGAGCGGCACGATTAATGCCTGTTCACTTTTAATAAATGTGCTGATCCCTCAGGCGCTTTGTGGGTCCTGCTTATTCCATTACCAAACACAGCATACCGTGCGCGTATTGCCTCGCTGTGTTGTTATGCACTCGCACATTGATTTCTTCCTTTGCTAACGCCCCTTCCCAGGTGATCTTAGTGAAGGAGTGGCAGAGGCACAACAATAAAATCTGCAGTTGGAGACAGTTGTAGCGCAAGAGCTGCTACAAAGCTATGAGTAATTTGCATAACGGTGATAGTCGTATTTTGACATACTGATGGCATCAGGAAGGCATGACCCTTTGGCAATTCATCGCAGTGCCCTGCTACAGTAACCCAAACACGCATCAATTCCCTATTCCAACTCGAAGAGGTTGGAATTGATGTTTTAGAGACATGTTCATTGTTGTTATTTGTTCAACTGCTTTCCTTTTAATTGACCCAGCAGGGGCTTCGATTGAAGTAATGTGTTGCCACTTTGTGGAGCTCCTTATAAAAGAATACTGCCAATTTCAATTGTAATCAATGTGGGAATGGATTAATTGGGAATGGCTTTTTAAAAGGAATTGGAACCGGAATTGACCCCAGCCCTGAGCGGGATCGCTGTTTTGATCAAGATTGAGCACTGGGAGTACCGCAGTGATGCATCTCTCTCTCTCTCTCTCTAGCTCCCCTGTTTTTCTCTCTCTCTCTCTCTCTCTCTCTCTCTCTCTGAGATGAGAATTCAATGTTTTCTCTGTCAGAAGAAGCGGAGTTAGCAGAGGCAGTTGGGGGAAATTGGAAAACGCTAATCTTGAAGCGGAGCATCTAATCCCTCTCTGCCAGCCTCGCTCCGAGGACACAGATCCTGAGCTCCTCCTGCTACGTCCAGTCCAGCTGCCGCATGAATAAATAACTGAACGTGTCCGCTCATCAGCCAGCAGCTTAGTGCTTGTTTATTTCTTTGTGCTGTTTCAATTTGTTTTAGTTCAGGGCTCTTGAAAGGCCAGGATCTCAGTCTTGATGGGTAAGCTGTTTCTGTTAGCTCTTTGTGTTTTTGTTATTTTTATATTTTTCGTTGGACAGATTCCAAGGAAACGGAAACACTGAACCTTTGATTAAACATCTATTTTTTTTTGTTTTTTTATGTTTATTTTTTACTGTTTTGTATAGCTCCCCCGAAGACTCACCCTACCACTATCCTTGTGGTGTGTGTGTGTGTGTGTGTGTGTGTGTGTGTGTGTGTGTGTGTGCGCAGTGGTTCAGTGTGTATTTGTTGTGTGTGTGTGATCATAGCTACACTCCCACTGTGTGGAAACAGCATGTGGTAGTCTAGGACAAGTTGAAACAGGGCTACCAGGATTCAGTCACACCACACCCAGAAAGAAATCCACCACTCCTGCAGCTCCTGCAATAATTAACCTGCATGTTGATATTTCCAGTCTTTTACCCTGAATACTGCGGGGCAGTTATAAGACATGGGCTCCTAAACACAATGTACAAAGTGTCAACCAACATGAAGGATGAGCTCTCTACAGTCTCCCTTACAGCCACAGTACTGGTCTGTATATACAGTTAGCTGCTTCTTTGATACGGAGTTCCATTGATTTATTCAATAGGATATATTTCTAATGCACAAAATGCACCAATCATGCCTTTTTAATGTTGGAAGATCAAACCATATCAGACCTCTTCTGGGAATCCAACAGTTACCCAACACAGACACACACAACGTTTTTGAAGTTGCCCTGGTAATGAATAATAAACAACAATTTGCAATGGAAAGTTGCTAAATGCATTTTCAAGTCCAGTTTCATTTCCTCTGTTCACTCCTCTGGGTCCCGAGTGAGATCGGAGGAGGAGCATGGTTACAGCTCTCCCTAATTCTTGCAGCCAGTCCTGGTTCGATTCCCCTCTCTCCAGACCCGCTGCTCTGCCTCTGTCTCTGGAACAGCCTCCAGCAAGCCAGTTGTAATTCACGTTTGATGGGGGAGTGCATGAAATTAGCCTTACAGAGAGCAAATTTGCAAAATACAGGTATCAGAACTGCCTGAGTCACCGGAAATTGTTCAGACCTACAGGCAAGCAATAAAGGTGTGGCTATTTAAATAGGTTGCGATCTGGAGCGCTGTCATTGTTCAGCGTGTTACTGTGTAGTGAACCGGAAGGCATGCATTGCAACGGACAGTATTTGCACTTTCTAAAAATCGTTGCTCCTGTTTCTGATTGGTAAACTTCATTAAGGCGTAGCCTTTACATGTATCCTCTTCTGCTTCATCGTTCACGATATGCAACATGCCCCCAACAGGTTTTGCAAGCTGAATTTAATCTAAGTTAATTGTATTCCCATGGCTGTCTGTACTGCAGGTCTTCTGAAGTGGTTGGTTAGACAGCTTTCAATAGGAGATATCTCTGCGTCTTTCTCGCAGTTCGTCTGGGATTTGCGTGGAAGCGATACTGCCAAGACATCTGCATGCTACAACACTTCTCCTTTTAGCTTTTATTTCAGTGTATTTTTTTGCACCTTTTTTTTTCCCCAGAGAGTATTTTAGGATCTCCATTGCACTGAATGTGTTGGAATAGCTGTCAGATTCCCGGTACAGCATTCTCTATACTGGACTCTGTTGGGCTTGCTGGATTTTGCCAAAATAAGACATGAATTGTATTTGCAAGTGGTATTACCCAGCAGGTTTCTGTTATTAGCTCTTAAAGAATACTTGTGAATACTTTTATTTTATTTCTTTTCACCTTGAGTACAGTGATAAGTTGCAGCCCAGCAGCTTAGTGGAAATGATTTTGTGTTCCAATGAATAAGTACCACATTACTAAAATGAAAAGCTGTAGCTGGCACTGAGAGGACTTGGACACACACTGTACTGCTGGAGTTTGTTTTAATCCACCACCCTCCTAAGTAACTCTCTCTCCCTGCCCTTCATTTGGTTCAGAATAATGAGTGCAGACACTTTGGGGCTTGCCCTCCGATCTCCTTCATATTGCATTGAAACTGATGGTGTATACTGGGTTCATTTCTGCAGAGAAAATGCCCCAGATTTGCCTTTGTCCTAATATAAAATATTTACTTTAGTACTCTCTCTCTCTCTCTCTCTCTCTCTCTCTCTCAGCTCTCTCTCAGCATACTGCAGTTTTGTACTATTCTGATTTATTTTTTAACTGAAGTATTGTTTTACCCCCTGGAGCTTTCCGTCGTTGTTTTGAGGAAGTAGTGTGAAATAAAGGCCTGGACAATGTACAGCATGAGAGCACGCTGAGAGAATGACAGCGCTGTTTTGAAATTAAATGAGCTGAAATGTTTGCGGTATCTATAGTGAGTTTCTGTATACAGTCTAACAAGCTGACATGCAGGTCGATGCACTGGATATGTGCTGAAGATGGTGTTGATTTCAGAGCTGGTATCACCACAATGACGTAAGCCTGCGCTGGTTTGAGTGTCATATTGTTGGAACGGGTTGTTGAACTGCATTTAAATAAAGTCTGTTAGGCAGTTGAACTAATTTAAATGCTTCTGGACGCTGTTACTTCAGCAGCATTCATTTGCCTGGTAAACCACATCTGGCCTCCCAGGATTCGTAACAACATTTCACTGTGAAATAAATATAATTGCTTTTAACTAAAGCGTGCATGTCTAAACTAATCTACAAGACCGGGCAATATTCAACGACAAGGGTTTCGTGCGGTAAGTGGTGAAAAAATCAGGTTTTGCAGTTTAGTTAGGTCCCAGAGCTCATTTCATTTTATATCTGTGAATGTAATATTTCTTATGTCCTTTGCGCTTTTAGTCCAGTCTTTCTTACCTGATTCCTGTGGCTTACAAAAGGTTAAACAATGTGCTCTTGTTGTTTAAACATGCTCTCTGAGGAAATTCAGATACCAGCGCCCCCCCCCCCCCCCCCCCCCCCCACAGATCAACCTGAACTTTGAACTCCACCCGCTCCCAATCTGCCAACCCTCTCCTGTTTCCAGTCCCAGCAAGTCACACTGAACTGCCAAAATAACATGTACTTAAATGATCAATGCACACTGCAGTTGTACTGTGAGCGGCCCAGCGTCCTCAGGGTAAAAGCCTGTTCACACCGAGCGGATGTGTAGTACAACGCACCGTTCCCCGTCCAATCAGAGGAGAGTCTGCGATCACATGACGTTGCACATGCTGCTGTCGTCGCTGGTGTGAAAGGTAGTGTCGCAGCAAAAGGATCATTTTACCGCTTGACAAATCACATCCGATGTGAATAGGTCTTAACCCTAAGAGGGACACAGCCATCGTGTTCGGTCCTGTTTGGAATGCGGGCTGTGAGGGGGAGGATGTGGGAGTGGGGGGTATGTAGCCACTTTTGGGCAGGCCTAGCTGTTTATGACATCATCTCGGTTACAACGTGTAGCGTTGCTGAATGGAATGCATCTGCAGATTTAAAGTTCAGCTCTAGATTTTGTACTTGGTGGGTCACACGCAACCTCAGTGATACTCAATCATACATCTTAAAATAAACTTTGAAAAACTATGCCAAGTTTCTGATAATGCTGACAACTGGGTTATACCACTGAACCAGCTTGTGGTTAACCTTGAACTGCAGCAGCGACACACGTTAACCAAAGGGGGGCCGGCAAATGAAGCACGCAACCCGGCGACTCACCAGGGAGTCGCTGCCCCAAAATGTGCCACTGTGATCGGTACCATTTAGATGATGCAGGTGCTGGGTTAATCCTGGCGCTGCACAGCTCAGATGGTTAGTGTTTGCTCTGAATGACATTGTTTGTTTGCTGAGGAAACACCTCCTTTGAAATCTACTGATATGAGGCTGAGGTCTAACCTGCATGAAACCGACAGTTACAGAGTATCGATCACGGGTTGAGGAGGCACATTCTGCTACTGTGTTTATCCAGATGCTTCTGTCCCATAAATTACTGCAAAGACCCGCCCACAGAGAGATCACCACAGCCATGCAGGTTTCATTTCAGCACACATTAAACCCGGGGCATTTTTTAAGGTAGGGTTGCAAGGCTTGAAAACCTTGTAGCAGCATGTACCGCAGACCTTTTGACTAGTTTGTAAAGTTCTATAACCATTCACTAGGTACATATAATCTGTATAACATCTGCTAAAGAATGTATAAGTTATAGGGGGGTGTGGGAGGGGGGTGGAATGGTTTCTTAATAGTATGCTAGCAACACAACCATATAAACTGATTCAGCACCCATTCTAAACTACCTGTTGCTCGTGTAACAACTTGCAGAAAAAGTATTTTATATTATCACAGTAAGTGCTCCAAACTTTGTCGGGAACAGCTAAACACACTTTTTCAACGGCTTATAAAAACCTTTGTTGGCATAGATAGATATTATACTAGTTTCAAACACCCACGTGCAGTAAACACTGTGTTCGCATTGTCACTTAATTGCAGTTAATTTACTTTACAGAAAGAAGCTTAATTGAAGGACTGTACCTCTTAAACGCAACAAATCATGAAAAATAATTAGCTCCAATTTTTTTTTTTATATGTTAACCATTTATTTCGCATTATCGAATTAAGCAAGCTTTTTGTTATTTGCAATTGTTAGAGACTAGGTTAGATGGTGTATGTGGTGGTGTGTGTTACAAAGGCAGGGAATCTAAAGGCATCACTACTAGTCTGATCAGCAGCGCGATTAGTGTAAGTTGAGAATGAGTAGCATTGCTTCACAACTAAACTGTGTTGCCGGTGGCTGACCGGGAGACCATTCGTGTGGAACCCAGAGCTGTCTGATTTGGGCGGGCGCATCACCTCTGACCCCAGTGTTATTGGGAGCGAGGCAGGGGGTGATTTATTAGACACAGGGGCGGGGAGACGGCTGCTTCACACAAGTGCCAGCAGTTAAGTTCAAAGAGTAGTAGAGAGGGGTATTCTTTTAGACACCGGATATTTTTGGTTTTCATGCTTTTTACACCCGGGGTGCGTTCGGATTTCCCTGTCCGGAGCCAGTTGAATGGATTTGTTCATCCCAGGAGATCACATGGCCAATAGCTAGCTTCTAGTCACAACACTGAAGTTCCAAGAAGCACCATCTGATATCCTGTGTTGCTGCTTACCAGGGTTCTTTACTATGCATTGATGCCTTGATAAAACAAAAGAACTGAAACCTCTAGCAGAAAAAAAGAAAGGTGAACTTACTGGACAGGAATCTCTCTGCATCCACATCCTGTGGTAATAAAGTGCTTCGGTAATGAATTGTGTCAGATGCAATGGCAACACATCATTAACGCCTCTGTGTAGGCGGCTATTTCACACAAATGGATTTTAACACAGAGGCTCTCTCATTACTCCAGGAGACGCGTTATGCAAGACGTGAAGACATTTCTCCCTGCTCCAATTTCTTAGTGTTAGAATAATGCCGACGCGGGCCTCTCTGCTTCAACAACTAACTGGTGAAGTAATACTCATTAGAACATCTCTGTGAGTTAATTATTTAGACAGCTGATATACTGGAGACGCCCTAGACCTGTTCCTCTTATTGCTGTCTGCTGTAGAATTCTAACACTGGTCTGCTTGTTGCAGTGTTCCAGTGCAGGATTCTGCAGATTGATTCTAGCAATATTGTAAGAATTCTTGTAGGGATTCCAGCTACTTCTTGTCTCGACACAGGCTGCTGGGCCACTCCCTGATTGGCTGTGTAAAGATTGCTCAGTGGTACGTTGAAGGGGAGAGGAGAAGGGGAGAGGTGTTATTGAGCTGTGCATCATCAAAAGAGTCATACTAGGAAAAATGAAGAAACGAAACTGTTAAATACTTGATTGTGTCCGATTGGGTGGTTTGGTTTTTAAAGCAAGTTTGAATGCAATCGGAGGCTAGGAGGCAAACAAATGCACTAGCCTTTCATCCACTGAATACCCAGGCTTTAAAACGAATTGCAGCAAAAGACTGCAGTAATCCCTTATCCTGCTTAGATCTCAGACAATAGATTTGAATTGAATCCCCCCCCATTGAAAAGTCCCAGGGTGAGAGATGCTGTGGGGTAAATTAAATAGCCATGCACAGTAGTGCTGACTGAAGAGCAGAAGGATGTCATTGAGGCAGTGCTGTGTATGTTTAACCCTTTGCTTCCTGTAATCCCTAGGCACACCTCCATAGAGCCGCACAGCTGAAAGGTTGAAATCGGCTTCACTTCTGCAATTGACAAAACAGTTTGTTTGTGATTTTGAGCTACCTTATCCAGGAATGAGGTGACTCCTCTGGGAAAACATTGCAAATGTGAGCAGGAAGACAGCCGTTTTAACAACGTTACGACGACGTTTACACAGCGTCGGTTCACAGAACACTTTTAAAAGTAACAACAACAAAAAGAGTCAGTGTCCTCTTTCTTGAATAGGAGAGGGTTTGCGCCCTTCCCCTAATTTTCAGTTTGTCTGGTCTTCTCGGTTAACACATGATAAAAACGGCGTGTGAGTTTAAGGTTAGCTGAACAGGTCACGGGCTCTTTGACTGCTGACTTCCAAGTCATGAAAGAGGAACCGGATGGATGACTGACTGTGGCTTGAAGAAATGTGTCTTTCTAGGCTTGGCTGCGTTTCACTGTCAGAGAGCTGCATTGTCCTATCTGACCATTGCAATGGCTTTGACTTGAACACACAAACACGCACTTCTTCACACTTCCCCATAGATTTCAAAAGGAAGGCCATGGTAGCCGGATTGTATCCTTTTGAAGATGTAAAAGCTCACCGTTCTAGCGCTAGTCCTCCTCCCTGACTCAATACTTGCTTTAAATTGAATTTTTTGGCACCCAAAGGAAAAATGTATCGACACTAGAAAATAAATGGTTACCAGTATAAGAGTGTTGGTTGTTTTGTGTCGTAGCCCCCTCTGTATTTTATTATTAATTTTTAATTTGATTTCCTTTGTCATGGAAGAAGTTGTCCAGTCAAGCGCTTTTTCTGAAGTGGTGTCCAGCTGCTGGATGTAAACACCGTTGCAACTCTGCTAGACCTGGGTGGACGCCATTCATCCCTGGGCTCTGGCAGACCCAGCCAGCTGTAAAGAACAGAGATGTGTGTGTGTGTGTTAGAATGGTGCTCTTCAACTGTACAAAATACAGATGAATACAGAATTTTTATTGGTAGAAACGCTGGGAGATTTTGTGCTGCAAAGCGTTGAAGACACTAAAATGAGAAGGAGAGAGAAGCATGTAATGTAGCCAACATATCTGTACATTGCACCCTGCAGAAATTGGATTTGCAAAGCTCACTGTGCCAGTACTGTGATTTGTTACAGTTGCTCTTGTATATTTGGTGCACTGCAAGCTTTTTGCCAGGCAGGTAGTCATTTTAATCAGAACAAGCAGAGAAAAGGCTGTGCTGTCTCACGCTGTCCCCGGTGCTGCTGTTGCCAGGCCAGAACAGACTGCTTGTGTGCAAGGATAACAGCCCAGGCTTTTTGTGACAGCCTTCAGGATTAGGGGAACGATCTGTTTAAAAAATAAAATAATGCATGGGGAGTTTTCCTTGGCAACATTTGCCAACCCAAGCGAGCGTTTACCCTGCCGCAAGATGACCAAAGTGCATCTGTTTATTGTTTTGTTCGGTTGATGAATCCCTACCTATCTATGTCTCGTGTTGCACCATCTCTAAAGATCGCTATCCGCAGGTCCCATGAGTGGTCGTTAGAAGCCTGTTCAAATCATGGGTCCTGTCATTACCTATCCCATCACTGGCATGGTAAGCCTCTTCAGCCGAGTGAAATGACACATTTTAATGAATGTTCTCGTTCCTGTTTGCACTTACCTGTCCTGGCTTTGTTCTCTGATGGGTAATTTAAACACAGGCTGGATCGAAATGGAAGGCAAATTACAGACTGGCTGGGGTGTCACTTAACAATCAGACAGACTGACAGTGTTGTTGTTATTGCAAAATCTCTTTCAATGTGATGCAAAGACCTAATTTCGGATCACCTTGGGTTTCAGGGAAACAGTAATAATACAATGCACCTGCGCTGAAAACCGCACACAATCCTATACAATACAACCATGTAATTGCTTGTTAGGATCCAATTATAGTTTTGCAGGAATCCTGTTAAATTGCAGTAAGAATGAATAGGAAACATTGCAGGTGTTTGATAAGCTGCTTGTAATATATTTCTTGTATCGCATTGAAAGGTATTGCTGAAAGAAGTAGAATGGAATATTATAGGTGTGTGTGTGTGTGTTGTGTTGCATAACTTTGCAGTTCTCCTTCTGCAAGCTGGGGTCCCGCTGCTCCTCACCCAGTTAATCAGATGCACCAATAATGTAATTGCTTAAAGTGACGTCTAGCTTAACTTGCCATTACTCCTTTAGTAAATTGCATTTTTCATTCATTTATTAAATGTGGGTCTTCAGAAAATTAAACCGGGCTCTGTAAATCGTGATCCATGCTTATAAACTCAGTCAGGGGCGCTATGCAAATGTTTCATCGGGTGTCACTTTTTAACCTAGACGTTGATTTAATGTTTACTTGTTTTTCAATCCACGGCAAAACAAAGAAATTCAGCGCATTGGTGAGTGATGTCACCCTATTGATTTCGGACTGCTTTATGTTGGTTATTTAAAAGGTAACAACTACCCAACTCCCAGCCCCTGACTCCCCCCTGAAGCTCACTGTGTTTATGCGCTGGTGGAGCGGCTGCGTTCCATTGCAGACTGAGCCGAGCGGTGGGAGAGTGCACAGCTACCCAGGCTCAAATGTACCATTACCAGATTGCTACGGCTAGGAAGATTGCTCCCATGCTTGAAGACGGGATTGATTTGCGGTCCTGTAGTCAGGATGGCTCGTTCATTTGGTAGCGGCGTGATCCAACGGTCTACACATTGTCATTCGCTTTTCAGTTCAGTCAGTCAGTCAATGGCTGACCTCCCCGACTCCATGCAATCCCTATAAAAGAAAAAAAAAAAGATTCGTACTGATCAAACCACAGAAATTTGAGTTGCGTTGTAGTTATTGTCGCTGACTTCTGTATTCTTTCTCTTTCCCTCAGCGTTGGGAGGTAATGCTAAAAACAAAAGGTGCATCTTGACAAGTAAAAAGAAGCATATTCCTCTACTGGTTCTGCATGTTTATTCTGTGCCTTTGAAGGAGTACACAATAAGTGCTGTTTTGTTTAAGTGCTCAGAGCTTGTATGTATTAGTTACAAGGGTAGTAATAGGAAACAGTGCTGGAGACACACAGGGGGCTGTCTCCCTGCTCTATAGGGGCAGTGCTGGGGACACACCACACGGGGGGCTGTCTCTGCTCTATAGGGGCAGTGCATGGGGCCACACAGGGGGCTGTCTCCCTGCTCTATAGGAGAAGTGCTGGGGGGGACACAGCGGGCTGCCTCCCTGCTCTATAGGAGCAATGCTGGGGGGGGACACAGCGGGCTGCCTCCCTGCTCTATAGGGGCAGTGCTGGGAACACACAGGGGGCTGCCTCCCTGCTCTATAGGGGCAGTGCTGGGGGCATACAGGGGCCTGTCTCTCTGCTATATAGGGCCAGTGCTGGGGAAGTCCTGTTTTTCCCCATACAGTGACAGAAGGTTTGACCCAAGTAGGGTTTCATACCGAAACTCCAGCACTGTTTTTAATCCCGAACAGTGACCAAACAGACGGTCTGGGGAATCCAAACAGATGGATTGAATCGATCTTGCTTAGGCTTTCAGATTGTTTGCAAATCAAAAATGCAAACATGCCTTTTTTTTACCCCCAGTGTTTGACTTTCGCTACAGTTCAACACAGGGAAGATAAGTAACTGATTTAACCCTTTAGATCCCGGATGCCTGTGAGTGCCAGATTTCTGAAACTTTCACTGGGATCCCCGCTGTGACTCTCTAACAGTCCCTACGAGATGAAGAAAAGGGTGTCATTCTGGATTGGAGCAATGCACTGCACACGCTGTGCGCCTCTTCTGGTTCTAGTTCCCAGACCTCATCATTTCCAGACTCCCCTTGAGCAGGAAAAGGAATGAATCAGAGTGTTTAAAGCATGTTGGTTTAAATGGCTAAACTTTCTAAACCTCTAACATGAGCATTCATTATGTACAACACGTTTCCAATGTGTTATCCATCAGAGGCAACCTACTGCAAACACTGCACTGCAAAATGAAGTCTTACACTGAGGGTACGATATCATTCTCATAAGTACAGAAATACGTAGCTTAGGCTACCAACCAAAAATATGCATTGTACCCAGTCAAACCACAGCCTTTCAATGCAAAATCAGCATAACAATAGCCATGAATTTCTTTTGCCAAGAGATCAAGTGACTCTTCTCCAGCTGGGCCCCCCCCAGTACAGGATTAAACACCATGGTGGCCAGTCCCAGGGGCTTGACTCGTTACCAAAACCCAACCCGCTCGTTAATTAAAGTAAAACAGGGTGCATTAGTGAGGCCCGCAGGTCACTGGGGCAGCTCGGCCCTGTCCGCACAGCTGACCATGTGTTGAGTGATATGTTTTACTAGGCTGCTTTATGTCAGATCTCTTGACCTTTCTGCTGTATCGGCCCCTGTGTGTGTGTCTCGGTTATTTCCAGCTGTATCAGCTCATTGCAATGCATTTGAAGATCCACCCACAACACAATAAAAAGCTTTCACATGCGCCTACCCAACCGCCAAAGAAATTAGTTGAGTTTGACCGCTAGACATTCTGGTTTTAGCCCTGCTAGTGTGCAGGAGAAAAGTCATGCTGGTGACCCGTAATAAAGGCTGATGAAGTCAGCATTAAAACCTCGGAGATTTAAAACTAGAAAGCAGACAGCCTGTAAACAAGCAATCGATCGATTCGCTTCTATATTAAACCTTGAGGTATAAGCAGATCTTCCTTTTGGCCTCCGCTCTTCTGTCCTTCTGTCAAGGCTGCCCTTTTCATCAGCACGGGCCCCTGAGAGACTGGCTGCTTCTCTCCCAATCTGAAAGTTGAAGAGCGGAACAGTGGAGATCCGTGTTAATGGCTCTGATTAAATATTAATCCTCCTCCTCCTGCATTCTGTTAAATGAACAATACAAGATCCCTGAGTGGTAGGATGCCCCCAAAGGGAACACTGCTTGCGACGATGGTGGTTAGCGTTCTAATCAGCAGTAATTTCTCTTCATCCACACTGTGCAGTAGCAGTGGGGGCTTTTAAAACGAAGGGGGCGAGAAGAGAAACTTTTCCTGAAAAGTAATGCTTGGAAACCCCTTGCAAGATGTACCAGTTTGTCCACACTGGCCAGTACAAATGGTGCTTCAGTGCTTGAATCAAGTCGTGATCACCAGACAACTTCATAAGCAACCACTGCAATTCACAGCATAGCATCATAAGCAATGACCACAGTGATCTTTTTAAAGCTGTGTGTTATACTGTATATGGATTGTTAATTCCAGTAAGTCGTCAGTTTTGTAAAATTGGCACTGCAGACTATTTCACTGATGCAACCGATGAATTGCGCGCCCCTAAAATTGAGACACGTGCTCATCTGCAGACGTCATTCTACCAGATTAATATTGCGTTTAGGGATTAGGGACTCTGTAAATCATTCGTGCTGGGGGTGGGGGGCGGTTGATTAATATGAAGTTTCGTGGCTGTCGTATTCAAATCAGCTGCTTAAATCATTAAAACTGAGCCCCCTCATTGTGTTGCCCAAGAATCATGACCCCTCCTCTCCTCCTACCCCTCTCCCTGTAAGAGTCGCTCATTAAAAGGCGAGCAGCTCATTCGACAGAGCTTTGAGTGTTCCACTGAGAGCAGTTGACCTGAAGTGTAGCACAATTAGACTGATGCCTGGCTGGAGTCCTGCAGCTTCCCGGCCCTTGAAGGCGCTGTGCAGAGCTGGAAGGGCAGCCCTCCACTTCTGTTAATGCCAAAAATCAAAACGGGTCTATTTTCAGCGTGCTGTCAGACCTCAGTATAGTGATTGCAGTGATCCAGCTCCCCTTGGGAGCCCGCTCTCCTCTGCAGTCCTGTCTGCCTCTGCCCCCCTTTCAAGGATAGCAAGTGTCGAAGCCAACAGTCATCCTCCCTCCCGCTCTCTCTTACAGGTTTCAGACAGCAGCCCAGTAGCATTGAGTGAAATAAGAGGTGTGCTAATGACTCTTCCTCTGCTCCTTAGTGATAACGAGCATTGCAGTGCGGACACTGCTAGAGCGCGCCATAGCAAGATACTGGTAAATCACAGATACATGTTTTCCAGTTAGCCTACTGTTATCTATCAGTTACGTCTGTATAAGTGGTATCATATATGCAGCCTATCAGTAAACTTTACAGTGGCCATGATTTATCTCATACTCTAAAAATTGCCTTCAGATAAAGAGACACGGTTGCAGTATACAGAACTGTATTGAATTGTACTGCAACTCACAGGGCTGCCTGTCCCCCTACCTTATCTGTCTCTTATTGATCTGCAGCTCTTCCAGGAATTCTTGAGCAGGCTATGTGTAGGCATCAGAGAAGGAAATCTCGCTCTCGCGCTCGCTCTCTCTCACTCTGTATTTATTTGTTTAGTTTGATCTTTTTCTCAGAAACGAGGAGGTAGCTTTAATTATCAGCCCCTCAGAACAATCCGTTTGATTGCCTGAATAATCAGGGGGCTGCGGCTGCCCAGACTGACAATTCAGAAGCCCTGACTTCAAAGTGCTGTAGTCTTTCCACGCTGGGTTTCTCTGCGGCATGAATATCAGGTTCCATTCCATTCCCTAACATTTCAACTGCGGCATGAAACACATTTGAAACGTGTAAACTTTCCACGGGCTGGGGATGCTTGTAACAAGTCAGAAAAGAAACCCAGTTAGAGCGCTGTCACTTTGGAGCAATAATCTTTGAAAAAGAAACACCCCCTGGTTTCACATCCGATGAGCGCAGTACAGCATGTTTTCATAGGTAAGAAGTCGAAGAGATGCAAAACCAGCCATAAGGAGTTTTATTTTGGTGCCCATTGGAATTCAGAATACAGATCTTTTTGAAAACACCTCCTAGATTGCATTTCATTGCCAAGTTTGTTTTTAGTTCCGCTCTTGTGTGAAGCCTGTTTGTGCACTGGTGTGAACCTGGATGACATCATCCCCTCAGTTGATGGGAGAGGTGAGATCACTGCCTGTATTTCAGTTCTGCTGCTGCAGCTCGACTGGCCGCTGCCTTGATCGTGAATCGCCCGCAGGCAGCTTGAGCTGGGGGCTGTTTTTGTGGATGTATCTTTTAATCTTGTTATTGAGCATGCAAACGCATTCTGAGCATCTTTTTGGGGGGTTTGCCTTTTATATGAAATATAACTTTGATGTGGGTTGTAGCGCTGCTTTTACTTGAAAACAAACTCAAAGAGATATTTCTGCAGTGACTTGCCTGTCTAATCAAACATAGTGTAATGTCTCTGAACTTTTGTTATGACCGGTATTATTATTATTTTGCAATACAGTACAAGAGATCATTGTGTGTCTCGGGTAAACAGTATAAAGGAGTTATTTTTAATGATGTAATAAGCCAGAAACGAGAGGTGTGTGTGTCCAGAATCAAGCCTATTGTTCAGCACTTGTTGCTACTTGGTGGTTTCCTGTAAATCTTTGCTGTGAGACGGGATCTTTTGAATGAAGCTGGTTGAGCAGGAACAGGTGCCTCCAGTCCTGAGCAGAGTCACAGCAGGATCAGGGCTGTGCTGCTCTATTGACAAGCCCTCGTCATCGTGGGAACGCAGCCGTCCTGTCGATTTACTTAAAACTGAACCCTCTGCAAACTAATTCTGGGCTTGGTGTCAGAGACTGTAGGCAGTTATGGGAGAGAGCAAAGCATACAATAGAAAGATTGTATCTGTCTCTCTCTCTCTCTCTCTCACTCACACACACACACACACTGTATTGTAAACACTCCTGATAGACTTGGGGGTGGGGAGGGTCTGTTACAGTGAAGTGGACTAAGAGGGGTACAGATTGAGGGAGAGTCACAGTATAGAGGGGTACAGATTGAGGGAGAGTAAACAGTATAGAGGGGTACAGATTGAGGGAGAGTCGGGGGCTGTGTTACAGTATAGAGGGGTACAGATTGAGGGAGAGTCGGGGGCTCTGTTACAGTATAGAGGGGTACAGATTGAGGGAGAGTCGGGGGCTCTGTTACAGTATAGAGGGGTACAGATTGAGGGAGAGTTGGGGGCTACAGTATAGAGGGGTACAGATTGAGGGAGAGTCGGGGGCTGTGTTACAGTATAGAGGGGTACAGATTGAGGGAGAGGGGTACAGATTGATACAGATTGATTGGGAGAGTCGGGGGCTCTGTTACAGTATAGAGGGGTACAGATTGAGGGAGAGTCGGGGGCTGTGTTACAGTATAGAGGGGTACAGATTGAGGGAGAGTCGGGGGCTGTGTTACAGTATAGAGGGGTACAGATTGAGGGAGAGTTGGGGGCTGTGTTACAGTATAGAGGGGTACAGATTGAGGGAGAGTTGGGGGCTGTGTTACAGTATGATTGAGGGAGAGTCGGGGGCTGTGTTACAGTATAGAGGGGTACAGATTGAGGGAGAGTCGGGGGCTCTGTTACAGTATAGAGGGGTACAGATTGAGGGAGAGTCGGGGGCTCTGTTACAGTATAGAGGGGTACAGATTGAGGGAGAGTCGGGGGCTGTGTTACAGTATAGAGGGGTACAGATTGAGGGAGTCATGGGCTGTGTTACAGTATAGAAGGATACAGATTGAGGGAGCGAGCTCAAGTCGAGGATCATTCGGACACGAGAGCCTGGGGAAGCAAGCCGAGTTTCTTTGATGGCTCACTTGCCTTCCGTTATCGGCTCAAGATCGTTTACCATTCTTACTGGAATTTCAAACGAGCTCAGCTGCACATCGAATAACCAACTGATGTTTATCCACAGTGCATTCTGGGATAGGTTTACATAATGGCGAACAGCAAACACACCGAAGTGATTGCAATCAGTCCGCCCCCAGACGGGAAAAAGAAACGATCCGCGCTGGAGTCGATTGCCCAGACCAGCTGAGACCTCCTATTTCTACCGATCTCTGGTCAATACAGTACAGTATTGCAGACCTTTGAACCACAAACAGTGAAATGCATTGTAATTATTGCTTTAAGTTAATATATTAAATGTCAAAAAAATATATAATAATGTGATTGCTTTTTAGGAATACTGTATAAGGCAGGGGTGTCCAAAGTTGTCTCTTCCACTCCTGGTCTTTGTTCCAACCCTGTTCTAAATTGTTTAATTGAACCATTTAGACCTCAGTCCAGATCCTGAAGTGGTTAATTGCATCACCTGGTAAACCTGGAGTGGAATGAGCCCCCAGGACTGTGACTCGACACCCCTGTTTTAAGGCATATGAACAGTAAAAATAAACAAATAAAGCATAACCATGAAAATGTTATTCTGGACAAGTGGATGGATAAAATGAGTCATCAACTAGACTCGCGTCGTGTTTCATAAGCAGGCCAAAAAAATAAACAAACAGCAATCTGGAATTGAGCATTTTAAATTCAAGAGCAGAGCTGCATTCCCTGTGGGGAGAGAAGGTTCCAGATGCTGGCAGCTACACTGCTTGCCGAGTATCGATTTGGTTTTTCATTGCATGCGAGACTCTGCATTGGAATGGGATGCTTTCCATTTAATTCCAAGAAGCGATCACATATTTTTTGACATTTTAAAAGCTGAGCTGCTGTTGAAGGGTTTTCTTATTGGTTCTCCCCCCCCCCCCCCCCCCCCCCCCCCCCCCCCCCAAAAGAGAGAGTTTGGCTTCTGCGGAATACCCTCACCAAATCCGTTAATAATAAATGAACAGATACTTTTAATAATTGATTCCCAGCACCTGTTTCCACTGCAGTTTCCGGCTCGCGGGTCAGTGAGAGACAGGACAGAGCTGACTCGCCTGGGCTATAGCGAGACCGAGGCGCTTCAGAGTAGTTGTGAACGAGACCATTTTAAACACCCGCTTGCCGGCGTGTTGAATCAGTAGTCCTATACCCTGTTAACAATGTGATGGCAGGTTGTTGAAATGTGTGTTCGTCACTCTGCCTCTCCTTTAAAAGTGTGATTGTTTTTTTTTCGCTAATTACCCCTCCACACGTCCAAGGTAGCCGAGACGAGTCGCCCCATGCGGCCCACGGTCCTTCTAAAGAGGTGCTGGGGCAGATTTAGGAAGAGCTGTGCATTTAGACCAGTCCCGCTGGTCTCCATTAGCATGTGGCTGATTATTTGTTAGCTCAGAGACTCGGTGGTAAAGAGGTTTTTTACACGGTGCTGGTTGTTGTAGCATTCCTCCTCCTCCTTCAAGCAGCGCAGTTCTGGAAGGTGCCAGTGTGCCATTCCCACGATTCGGTGTGGATGCAGCCATAGTGCTGTCTGTGGTGCAGACGTGGAGGAGGGGCGCGAAATAAGACTCTCATTGAACAACAGTTTGCTCTGTTTGTGGTGTTACTAGGAGTTAAATGAGACTGTGTATTAAAACTTGGAATGGATGAAACTGCTCTGCAGTAGGAGTCTTATTTCTGTCGCCATGGAGGTGTTTGTGGCACCTTCTATGCAGTGTTTTTGCCTCGGTGGTGAATAATTATAAAGGAGGCGAGTGACTTTAGCTGAGTGACAGAATTCAGACTCTCATTGCATGGTGCTCTGGATTTACTGTGAGGTTAGCATGACTCCTATTGCAGAGCAATTTACACAAATGCTTTGCACAAACCAGAGTCTTGTCAATTGAAATATATCTAAAGCACAGCTGCCATTTTAATAATGAAAAGAGTTTGTATTGCCAAGAGAGGCGAATGCACTGTGTGTTTTTTTGGTTTCACTAACATTTGGCCTTTGTGTTCATTTATATAAATGGAGGTATGGTGTCATTTTTTTTGATGAGCTGATTTGGTGTCTGAGTGATCTCTCAGTAAACCCTGGCACGGCTCTGCTCTGGGAGCCTGGTTATTTTCCATCATGGAGCGGTGCAGAGGGATGGCAGGAGCAGCGCAGGGTCTCTGTGAATCGGCAGGGACGTTCGGTGGGGTGAACTGCTGGAGTGCAGACAGGCATGGGGCTGTGTGTGTGGGGGAGGAATGGGTTGAGAAAAGTTGAGTCAAATGTAGCGCTAACCTCTCTCTCTCTCTCTCTCATTTATTCCTTCCTGTTCCCTACTCTCTCTCTCTCTCTCTCTTTGATCAAATATGTACTTCTCTTACAACCTACTGATAAACACTAGCAGCAGCCAGACCTGCTCATAACTACCGCTCCATGGACCAGCTGAATTTCTACATTATTACTTCACATTTCGAACAGGTTTTTGGTCACCTTAAACATCCCTCTCTTCACACACACACACACACACACACACACACACACACACACACACACACACACACACACACACTCACACTCACAAATAAAAACTCCTTTCCTGGCCTCTGCAGTTATGCCCTGAAACATGGGCTGGTTAATCTGTTAATTAACCACCTCCAGATTATATTTATCCTTCCATTAGCTTTCAGGTCAGTGTCTGAATGGAGGTGGAAGGAGCACAGTAGCAGGCGAGGGAGGTTTGCTGAGGAGAGAGGGGGCCGTTCAACTCCAGCTTTAACAGATACAACTCTAGAATGAGCTGCTTCTGGCTTAATCAGTTCAGTTAACCAACAGGCTGGAACACAAAGACCAGGCGTGGAAGAGCCAACTCTGGCCACCCCTGCTCTAGTCTGGGACGGTTGTCAAATTTAGACACGCCTTGGGACGTGCCGTTCCCTTCCACACACACACACACACACACACTCACACACACACACACTCTCACACTCGCTCAATGCACACAAGTCATCAACGCCAAGTGTAAGCTTCCTGTTCTGCTAACGATTCCGCAGCAAATCTGGAGGACAAACAATTGTGTTAAGTTTTCTTTTTTTTATGACCTACAGTAGCAAGCTGGTTTGCTGCAGTGTGCAATGGTAAAGACACAGATAAGTATAGTAAAGGATACTAAAAAAGAGAGCTGACTTCCCAGTGTTTCTGTGTGTTTAACATGCCTGTGTTTGAAAACAAACAGTGGAGGTTCTTATTGGCTTTTAATGCCATGGTAATATACTCAGTTATTTTTATTTAATGTGTAAAACCTGGAATGGGTCAGTCTGCTTTGCATGTGTATTTCCATCCCTGAAGTTCATGGCTTGTATCTTCTACAGGCAAATCTGAGGAATATTACCCCCTGCAGTGAATGTATTACATGGGCAATTTGCCCACCATGTAAAATCTGTCTCCGTGCCCGTAAGCTGCAAGTCTTCCTGCTCTTGTAAAGTGCCTGCATGAGCTTGCATTGACCTCCCTTCCCTTCTCCTCTCCTCTCTTGCAGCCGCACAATCCCAGGTGGTCCAAGTGGACGACAGCGTGTCCGGCTTCGTGGACACAGAAGTGGTCCTGAGCTGCACCTTCTCAAACACCAACCCCAACGTGAAGATCACGCAGGTCACCTGGCAGAAGCTGCTCAATGGCACCAAGCAGAACGTGGCCATCGCCAACCCCACCATGGGCGTGTCCGTGCTGCCGCCGTACAAGGACCGCGTGACCTTCCGCAACCCCGCCGTGGGGTACCGCACCCCCTCCCTGGAGGACGCTACCATACGCCTGTCCGGCCTGAGGCTGTCCGACGAGGCTGCTTACATCTGCGAGTACGCGACCTTCCCAACCGGCAACCGGGAGAACCAACTCAACCTCACCGTGCTGGGTAAGTGTGGAGAGAGAGGTCCACTCTTTACATGACCCTACGCTGTTCTAGCTCTGGTTGTTTATGCCAGGTATATTTCACAGCAGTGGTACCCAATTGTGGTCCTTGTGATCTATTCCAGTCCACATTTTAATCCAAGCAGGTTCTAAAATAGTAAAGTGAACCTGCCAAGAGGCCATTTATTATTTATTTAGTTATACTACTAATTTAAGTCCTGCTTGGAATAAAGACCTGGGCTGGAGTGGATCTCGAGGGCCAGAGTTGAGTACCACTGTCTTGCAATAGCAACAAGTTTAAAGATCTAGTTCGTTTTAAGGGTTTCAACAGATATATAATCCCAAATACTTTTTGGAATTGAGTTCCAGGGTCCAGGCCCGTGATTTGAAAAGGCTCCCTGTGAAGAGAGTCTGGCTCTTTGCACAAACGTCCATTTTACTGCTATACTTGCCTACATTTCCAAACGCATTGATTTGCTTATATCCCAGCCCTACAGTTATTGCTGCTTAAACTTTCTTTGTCACGCAAAGTATCAGCATAACTTTACCAACCCTCACGGTACAGCTCGACACACAAAGACCAGCAAGGACATTGCAGAAGGAATCTTTTCAGCCTTGCCCCTATTATCAGATGTTTCCATCCATTGTGGCAATTATCATAAACGCATAAGGACATTCGGCCAATCAATGCTCATCCCATTCCTAGTAGCTGATCCCAAAACTTGATCGGTTGTACCAGAAAGGATCCCAGTGATTTCTTCATGACCAACATGGCTTGGTAACCCATTCCATATTCTCGCCACTCTCTGTTAAACAGTGTCTCTTCTCCAGTGTACTGGTGCAATCTAAACTAGAAACAAATATAGGGAAAGAAAGGCTGGCTGGTGTTCTGCTAGGGGGTAGCAGGCCTGCCACAGCAGAACAAGAGCTGCTATTGCCACACCACACTGCTAGATGAGAATAGCAGCTATTAACTTGCTGCTGGACTGATGTTCTTTTGTAAGAGGCAGGACGGGCACTGACAGGCAAAGCAATGTGATTAATGGTTTATTAGTTTTCTGTGCAGTTAAACTTGTGCGTTTAATTACAAACACTGTAGATATTGTGCCAGGGCTCTTTGCCGTTATCACTTATTAATTATTAACACGCTATTCTATTGAAGATTACCCCTGCTCGGCAACCCGACAGTGATTGACAGGGCCCCTGTAGGGATGGGTAGAGTGGCTGCGTTGACTGACAGCCCCTTCCAGGGATTGATTGCTCCTACCCCATATAGAGATTAACATCTCTCCAACCCAATTCTGCACAGCGCAGAATGAAGCAGCCCACGGGAGCAACCTTTTGAACGTTTCTATTTGTGATTTTCTTTTTTTAGCGTTGTTAGAGTTTAATTCAGAAAGGAAAAAAAAAAGATTTTCAGGGTAGCTGCGTGGCGTGCCTGTTGACACCATTATTGCCCCACCCCCCCCCCCCCACCCCCACCCCCACCCCCTACAATTGGTAACAGTCATTTCAATTAAAATTCCCTAAAGGACACCATAGATTGAGTTGTTTTAGTATTTCAAGTTACAGTATCAACCAGATCTCTATTTATCATTGACATGACTTCTTT
Source organism: Polyodon spathula (assembly GCF_017654505.1). Classification (NCBI taxonomy): domain Eukaryota; kingdom Metazoa; phylum Chordata; class Actinopteri; order Acipenseriformes; family Polyodontidae; genus Polyodon; species Polyodon spathula. The sequence continues at coordinate 1,141,194 of NC_054569.1, read as the reverse complement.
GATGACTTCTGCGATGGGCTGGCGTCCTGTCCAGGGTGTAGTCCCGCCTTGTGCCCTCACCGCGACCCTGTCAAGGATTAAGTGGTTAATGGTAATGGATGGATGGATGACTTGTTGTTAAACAGTTAAGAATCAGCTTGCGTGTAATTTCAGCATCCTGAAACTGTATAAACTGTACAGATTACTTGAACCCTATTCACAAACCCTCTGGGGCTGGTTGATGAGTGTTTGGAGTCATTAGGTACAGTTTGCTTTTCTAGAGGGGGTTAGAGATTTATCCTCCGCTTTTGGAAGCACAGTTTAACCTCTCGTTTTTGTAACACTTTATATAAAAGAGAAGCAGAATGCGGTAAAGACTGGTTATGTCTGGGAGGTCTATGTATTCCCTCCAGTCTCAGTGAATGCATGTGTAAACATGGACTGGTATAGGAAGGAACCTTTTTGGAGTGCTTTTAGTTTAGTTCTGTTAACTGACCAGTGAACACCCTTTCCCTCCAGCCAAACCCGTCATTCAGATGACGCTGACCTCCCCAACCATTATAGCCCAGGCCGGTCAGACCAGTAAGAAGACGGTTGCCACCTGCGTCTCGTCCAATGGCAAGCCCCCGAGCGTGATCACCTGGGAGACGAAGCTGAAGGGGGAACCCACCTTCCAGGAGACGCGCAACCCGAACGGCACGGTGACCGTGCGCAGCAACTACCTGGTGGTGCCGAGTCGAGAGATCCACCAGCAGCAGCTTACCTGCATCGTGAACTACCAAAGCGAGAGGACTACCCACAGCCTCACCCTCAACGTGCTCTGTAAGTGTCATCATCAGCATTGTTATTATTGTCATGGTTATTGTTGCTGTTGGTATTCATATTGGTATTGGTATCCATAATTGTATTGGTATTGTTCAATCAATCAGTACTTTATTTTATATAGCGCCTTTCATAGTGGACCACCATCACAAAGCGCTTTACAAGATTCAGTAACAACGAGAAAATCCATAATACTTTAAATACAGTGGAAAGTGCATAATACATGATAGTAGCATAATACATGAAATAATACATTAAATACAGTGGAAAGTGCAGAATACATGATAGTAACATAATACGTGAAATAGTAGCAGCAGCTAATAGCAGATATCAAGCTTAAAGAGCATGGAAAGCAAGAGAGAACATGGGGGGTGTTGAGAGTTGATTTAAAGCGAGTGACGGTGGGAGCATCACTCACCAAAGCTGGGAGAGAGTTCCAAAGAGTCAGAGCCATGAAGCTAAACAAGCATTTTGTTAGTGTCACATATTGTTAGTATTACTATTAGAACATTTCTGGTAGCTCTTAGTAACCCTATTCCCCTCCCATCTCTACAGACGAGCCTGAAGTGACTATTGAAGGATTTGATGGAAACTGGTACCTGAACCGACAAGACGTTAAGCTCACCTGCAAGTCTGACGCCAACCCTCCAGTCACTGTGTACCAGTGGAAGCTGTGAGTACTTAGTATAGGTCATCACTGCCATCATTAAGAGACAAACAGGGGCACTGGACAAACAGTCAGCTGCACCGTCTGAAACTCACAAAGTGCAGAAAGAAAGAAAACTCTCTCTGCACCCCGCACCCTCTCTGCCCAACACAAAGGTGCTTTATCGACGTACCAGCTAAGTGACAGCATCGTCAAAACCATGACACACTCCAAAAAGAGCAAGAGTATGTGAACTAAGAATTACAAAGCACCCATTCCACACAAGCTGTAAAGATTATAGCTCATCAGATTGTGAAAGATGAAAGCGGCTAAGGTAGACAAGTGATGTCAGAATGGAGGTATGTTTGTTTCTGCAGGCCGTGCCTCTCTGCAGGCACGCTGTGTGTGTGTGACAGTGTGAGCTTGTTGTCAGACAGCAGAACTACAGAAAGAGTTAATCATTTGCATTCCTCTGAAGAAAAGCGGCTTGTTTCAGGGAGTGATTGGAAACGAAGGGTCTCATTCACTAAAGGGAGGTAAGTGAGCAGAGTTACCGCGTGGCAGGGGGAAGCCACACCGCATGCAAAAATGAACCAGCACTAGCTCTATACACTAAGCTAATTATATGCACAAGTAAAGTGTGCTAAATGATTCATTTACAAGTTGTCACAACGCAAGGAATTCAGCATATGGAATTAAACGTTAGCATGATCTGTGCTCAATCTGAATCTAGTTATTGCCTCCTCCTCACACAGCCCTAGTAAAGTCTGCCTGGTCTGAAATACTCTCTTCCTTCTTCTCGCTCTCCTGTGCAGCTCTTCTGCTTCTTCTGTGACATTGCCCGGGTTCGATAACTGCTACTTTTAACACACACTGAGGCACCTGGTCAAGTTAGCGCCCTTAAGAGAATATGGTTTGCATCTCAAATACCTCCCCTGAGGTATTTTGTGACGTCATTTGCATACATTTCCACACTAACAGTATTCATTATATTTAAATGACTCGAATGCTGTACCTTTTCCGCGTGGTTTTTTTCCCCAAGCGCTAGGTTGCCTGTCACTGGTTAGTGAATACAGCAGGTGTACGAAGCACACAGGAGGCTTACTGCATGCAAAACACATGCCTGCTGTTTAGTGAATGAGGCCCTAAGTAGCTCGACACAGCACTGGATTTGGTACGAAAGAGACTTTTCTTCCTTGTCTCTCGTTTGTTTATTTAGTTCCTCTGTTTACAGTCCCTGTTGTCAGCCCACGTCTTTTGCCCAGCTAAAATATAATTTGAAACAATGCGGCTCTATGCTGGTGCATCAGCATGTGGGGGGACTAGAGGGGGGCTTCCGAAGCACAGGGCATTGGGAACCTTACCTCTTAATGTCAAACTAGCTTTACTTAACAGAAAATGTCTGCATAGGTTTTTCCTTTTTTTTTTTAGTTTAATTTTAGTCCAAATAAATGTTAGGGCAGTGCATACTAGATGTGAACAGTGAGATCCCCACATGTGCGCAGACTGGAGTGAATACCATGCAGGTGTTAAAAACAATTAGCAACTCATTAGGAGAGCCTTGCAGGACCAGCCCTCTGTGCACCTCAATGAATACTGTGAACCATGATTGCAGATCATTAGCAGGTCCATCCACCTTCCCATGTCTCTTCAGCAGACAGCAAGGTTTTCAAGGTGCAAGTATAGACTTGATGTTTTCACCATGGTAAAACACTGTGCGCACAGCCCACACTCTCGCCCTTACTCTTGGAGTCAGATTGCTTTGTGTAAACTTGTTTTCAGAGCAGCTTTTAAAATGACACGTTGAGTGCTTTCCTTGCATAGAGTATTTGTGCTAATGTCACTTTTAAGGTAAGTAATATCGTAATGTTCATGTTTTCCTGTAAGAGTGATGACACAGTGATCTTGAACAGCAATTATTTATACAGGAAGGAAAACAAATCCTGCACACACACACACACACACACACACACACACACACACACACACACACACACACACACACACACACAGACAGACGTTTGCTTATATTATGTATTAGGACTGTGTATATGGTGTGGATGTAAATACTGCATTGAAAATGCCCTCTTCTGTGTTTGAATTATATATTTAAGAATCACTGGGATGTGGGCTGTTTGCACAAAGGCAGGTTTTCCATTTTTTCTTGCCAATGCAAACATAAACGCACACTCTTAGACACGTAGACCTCAGTTAGCAGACATGTCCAGGTGCACAATTGATCGGACAGACAGAGCGCCAAGCTACGGATGCTGCATCTCGCCCCGCTGCTCAGGGTACAGAGTAACAGGCTGTGATGAGAGGTGAGGAGGCCAGGCAGCAGGCTGATCGGGATGATGGAAATGCAGAACACATCCTGACGCTGCCTCTGGGCTGCTCATTAACAAGAGACAGATTCACTGTGGGGCTGTCAGCCTGCAGTCAAACACACACGCACGCACACACACACACACTAAGACACGCACACACGCACACAGAGGGTAGCATCATTCAGGAGATGGAGGAGAAAAACACACAGTGCATAAAATCTCTGGATTCTCACTGCTTTCCAAAGCTGTTTAGACGGGTGCTCGTTATTAAAAAGCAGGATGACAGTTAGTCATTAAAATAAGCTTATTCTTAATTGCTTTGTAATTTCTATGCCCAGTTCACCCAATTTTACCTTGTAATAAAAGCTTTAGGGATTTTAAAAGGTTGGGTATTCATTTAAACCTTTTATTGTCTGTTATTAAAACACAAGCACGTTCGCAAGCCCCTCTACATACTTGGTGCTTAAATAACTCATTCCTCCGTCTTTATCTTTGGATGCAGTGCAGTGTAACCCTCTCGCTGTCTCTGCATTACAGGCTGAATGGTACGATGCCCGTCAACGTGGAGGTCCTCAACAGCACCCTGTTCTTCAAGGGGCCCGTGACGAGCGATTTGGCTGGAACATACGTGTGCGAGGCTGCCAACGTGATCGGGACACGCTCCGGGCTTGTGGAGGTCAACGTCACAGGTAGGGCTTGAGGCTCTTCTTTCAAAATCCTCTCCCATCGAGCAACCGGATTCAACCCGAGACCCGAGAGCTGACGGGAGTGCTTTTACATCATTAATCCACCCCGTAGTTTTCCCCATAGATGATCGTTGTGTGAAGCCACTTTCTTTCTCAGCTCAAAGCTTTGAGTTCACTGCTATAGATAAGAGCCTGGACTGGCCATGAATCCTTATGTTCTGTGAAGTTCATATAGTAAAGCCATCTACCAGACTCTCGTGACAAATGCAACTCTCCACAGTATTCACTCTTGCTCTGTCTTGTTCTCTCTTGTTCTCTCACTCTTTCTCGCTCAATCTCTCTCTCTCGCTCTCTCTTGCTGTCATGCTCTTTCTCGCTCTCGCTTTTGAAATTCAGAAGAGTTGCTGCAGTCTCCCAATGGGGATCAGCTCTCCCCACTCTGGTTGAATATCTTTTGCTCATTCATTTTATTTTTTACTGCAGAAAGCCAGACCAAAACTGATCCTGGTGTTGTCCCTTTGTTTAAATTTCTGTATTCAGTCAGGTGCAAAATCTCTTCAGGAATTTCTATTAAGGGCAGTGAAGCACAGACACACAGGTCAGACCCACATAAACACATGCATAAACACACAGACTGGACTTGTGCGCACAAGCACACGCACACACACACACACACTCTGTCACACACAGTTGCTCAACAGTTGTGGTCTGGCTTCACGGGTGTGCCTTTGCCTTGGTTTTTGGGTTTGGTGTTTCTTTGAAGCTAATGCCTGCACAGTGTTTTTTCTATCCTTTCTGTTCTGTTCATGAATCGGGTTTCAATCTGGTGTCAGCTTGACCACTCATGTTCTGCTCTTGCTATATGTCTGTTGTTTCCAATCTATGCAGTTCGACACTAGAGGGGGAGGGACTGTGTCAGACAGTGTGTGGAAGATAGAGCTGTCCGGCAAGTCTAGGGGCAACGCAGCTTTTCTAGTTGTTTAGATTCTGAAAAATTCTGTCCAAAAAAAGCGTGTAAACATAGCTTTTATAGATATACAAATCTGGACTAGGTCAAGCTAGTGTTGTAGTTGAAAACTACCATTGATTAAACAATGCATTTTTCTGTAAAAATATAATCACGCCGTTTCATAGCTTATCCAAGCCCCACATGAGCTAACGGGTTCTTCTTTAGCAATCTTTTGCAAATATTATACCGCTGAGTATCTGAGTTGCTTGTGATTCGATTGTGGCTCCAGTTTGCAACAGTCTTGTCTCAGGCCTCAGGGTTCAAACCTCCAGGACTAAAACAAAACAGCCAGTCCTTGTCTCAATCACAAAACAAGCAGAAGAATTAGAAACCTTTTCTCTTTGCCTGTGTTGCCATACGAGGGGTTGGGGGGGTGGGTTATAAATAAAAGACAGGCTTGAGATGATTGCTAATGAGAAATGGTGAAGTGTAATCCGTTCCACAAATCATATTAGCGTTAAAATGAAGTCTGCCTGGTCTACTGCGTACCGTTATGTTACAAATAAAACCCGACTCGTGGTTTGTAGAACTGTAGAGTGTGTTTCTGTTGGGCTAAGATAGCAGGGTTCAGTTCTGTTAGCTTTTAATACTCTTTCAGCGCTGCAGTGTAATCTTTGTTGATGAGATTGGTGGAAGGACACCAGTAGTTTGGCCGGCGCTACACAGTGATAGTTCGTTACACTCTGATGGGATTTCTACCCCTCCTTAATCTTTTAACACTCTGGCCAAAACACTGTGCTTTACCGTATTGTAAATGCAATGTGCTGGCCGCTATTGCAGAATGCTGGGCTTGGATCCAGGTTCTATCTATCACTGACCTTGAGTGATTCACTGTCAATGTAGTTACTGTCATAATAGGGTAAAAAAATAAATAAATAATTTACAGAAATACATTCATTAAACAAGGAACATAAAAAGACATATTTACTGGGAAATTCAGTCTTTGAAAAGATGTCATAGCCTGAAAACAAGATGCTTTAAAAGCATACCATTAAACCACATTTAATGTGTGTTTTGACAGGCAGACGCTGGTGCATGTCGCTGTGTGAGAGCTCCCCTTGAGGTGGAAGTTCATTTTGTAGAAATGATGCTTGATCACCTGCTCCTCTTGACAGGATCTGTACGTGCTGGTGCAGCATGGTGAGGTGTCAGTGAAGGACCGGAGCGCTGATACTGTGCAGCTGCATTGCACACACATAAAATACCAGCTATTAGTGGGCTTGGTAGACCAGGTCAGCAATGTCTACAATGGAATAGGAGTGGATGCCGTTTTGCTCCCTGTGTGCTGTATATATCAGTGTGTGTGTGTGTGTGTGTGTGTGTGTGTGTGTGTGTGTGTGTGTGTGTGTGTGTGTGTGTGTGTATCTCAGTATGTGTGTGTGTAGAGTGTACACACTCACACACACATGTGAGTTTGTGTGTCTCTGTGTGTGTGTGTGTGTATATCTCAATATGTGTAAATGTGTGTCTGTGTGTGTATATCTCAGTGTATGTATCTCAGTGTGTTTGTGGTCACAAACAGATTAAATAAAGTTGGAATGAACAGCAGACCCCCTCCATCAATACAATCATGTTTGCACTTCAAACTAATCTCCAATAATATTATTTAGCTCACCATTAAGAGTTAATTAGCTTTCAGTTAACTCTGTGTACTTCAAGTAAACTTTGCTTACTGCTGGACAAAATGCTTAATTAAAACTCATTTCTAAATTAATTCAGGCTTATTTTGGTTAAAGAATGTGTGGCAATCAATCTAACAGCGTAAAACTTCAATTAAACGCCTCCGCCATTTCTTTACAGCATTTGCCAGCAGAGCCAGCGCGTATTGAAGACCGGCGTTTATATTAGATCTCTAGCTTCACATGCTTCATGCGCTCATTGAGAAGCTGCTAACACACAGCCTCGTAGCAACATCGTAACTCAATTCAAACATTTAATAATAATAATAATAATAATAATAATAATAATAAACATATTTAAGATTGTAAAGCATGTAACCCTACCTTAAATGATGTTTATTATTATTATTATTATTATTATTATTATTATTATTATTATTATTTATTAATCCTGAGAGTCACTTTCATCGCTGTCGCTTATTGGTAGTTTGTTCTGCTCAAGCTCCTCCTCATCTTCCTCAGCCTCATTGGCAATGACAGAGACCTGGCCTTTAATAGAGACTTGCTTTTATTTCCAGTATTTACCAGCAGACCTGGCGTATGTTGGGGACAGGCGATTGTTTGAGACCTGGTGCAGCGTGTGTGTGTGTGTGTGTGTGTGTGTGTGGGTGTGTGTGTGTATAGACACACACACACACACAGTGTGTAATCTAATTATCAATAAGGTTATTTCGGTTGTTTGCTGTCTTATAATTCAACCGATGATGAGCTGTATCCAAAATGCACTGGATTGATTTCTTGCTCAGGATCCAATACAATCCTTTTGTAAATGATCTTGATATTGACAGATTGTGGATGAGCTGCAGTATTAGCGGTCTTAACCCACAGCGTAAGGGACTGTTGAATCAATTCGCAGGATTGGGGATAGTTATGAAATAAGAGCTCAAACAAAGATGAATAGATTGTTTTTGTAATTTTCTTGACTGACTGACTTGAGAAATGCATTGATTTAAATGATCCAGCCCCAGAACTTGCAATGCTTAAAATACATTGCTATTCAGCAACAGATAACGATTACAAAAATAAAATAGCTTGAACTCCTGATCTATTTAAAGGATAATTATTTTGTGAACCTGATTATCAACCCAACCCCCATCCCTTTTCTCCTGCATCTAAGCACCTGTGCTCATTCAGCACTGACCCCTCACTGTGCTCACTCAGCACTGACCCCTCATTATCCCATTGTAACTAACCCCTCTGATCCACTCGGCCTCCCTGTCTCTCCACCTCTGCTCCAGAGGGTGGCAGGAGGTGGCAGAAGTGATTCAAAAGCCTTCCGATAAAACTGTGGGGTGAAATAATCCCCGGTTCCAGTCTGCGATTCTCAATGAGTGTGCCTTTGCTCTGCATTACAGCAGAGAACCGTTACGACTGCCCAAGACTTGTGCTGCTGAAATGGAGTTGACAGACTCCCCCTGCTCGGTTCACAGCCTTTCCTCACCATGTCTTATCTGGGCTGTAAAGAGTATAAGGAGTTTTTCTGTTTGTGTGTAGGTGTGATTTGTTGTCAATTCATGAATGAAAGTGGGGGACTGGGAGGTAAGCCTAGTGCTTAGAGCTCAAGAATTGAGAGGAAGGCTGTTTTACCTTGATGGCAGAGTTGAAGGGATAGAGAAAGGGCACATGCAGCCAAGGACTCTCTGTGGGATGTTTGGTTTACAAGGAGTCCACTCCTCCAGCCTGCTGTCAGGAGAGCTGAGAAGCTGAAGGGCAGGAAAATGAACTGGCTGCAGTCCTGGGAAAGTCTTCAATTGGTAAAGGCTGCTGGGATGGGTGCCTTTGTGCAAGCCCTGGCCAGCAACATTAAAGATCTAACAGTCTCCTCTCCAGAGCTGCTTTGTTGATTTTTAAGAAATGAGAGGTGGTGTGTATTTCTTGTTGCTTTCTCCTAAAAGCCATTTTACAATCTCCAATATTAAAGACAATAAGTTAAAACAGAAGCTGAGAGAGCCATCTTAGTGAAGGTATTACTGCAAACAATGCAAGAGAGCGGGGATGAGGGGGTGGAAAGAGAGGGACTGGAGCAAGAGAGGGGGAAACGGGAAGAGCGAGATGAAGAGGAGCAAGGGAAGGAAAAAAGAGCAGGAGAAGGAAAGGAGGCGATGAAGAGGGAGAGAGCGCGAGAGCGCAGGAAGATATCGATCTGGGAGCTGAACACTGTGGTGATGAATGTATATATTCATGAGTGCCGGCTGGGCGTTGGAGTGGGACGGAGAGTGTAACCCTGTTTATTGAATAAATGTGCTGCTTGAGAGACAGAGCTGGGGCCAGGGCACTTGTAACAAGACTTTACAAGACAGACATGTACATTGAGAGGCAGGGCGCGCCCTTTGGGAAATGCTGTGTTTGTAGCACTACTGCTGTGCAGTACACTTGGGTCCTTATTACCCGTCTGCAAAGATATTCCAGTGGCAGGGTTATAGTGGAGTAGAATATTATTTTGTAATATAATGAAACTTGAAATAACCGGTCTTCAAAGGAGCAGTTATGGGGGCTGTGGCACCCTCTTGGAGGAAAAATGAAAATCCTGTGTTGATCTTAAACCGCGCTGTAGAACCAGGTCTATGGGCTCAACGGATGAAAAGACATGTGAGAGTTTGACAGTGATATTGGTGCTTTAACTGTGCTGCTTTCAAAAGCGCTTGCGATACTGCACCCTTCAGCAGCATTCAATACAAAAACTGCTGTATAACTGACCTACGTGGTATTCACCATGGAAGATACAAGTAACGCTTGATAGATACTCGCCACAATGCGCAGATTTTTCATTGTCTAACAAATTGTAACAAATGTCTGCTTAGATGGCAGCGCTACTAGATTGTTTGCAACACCGCTCCAATTGAAACTGATTTCATAATCGTGTTGTCATTGTGAGCCAATCAGAGATTCAGAATACTCGCAGAGGGTCACACACAGAGTTCCAAACCCCTTGGGAAAGTAAGTCTGAAATGTCCGTAACTCTGAACCGTGAGTTTTCAATGGGTTTAATAAACGACAAACAGGCCTCCGTCCTCCCAGTCAACAGCAGCCCCAGGAAATCAAATTGCAGTCTGGCTTGCTTTCAGAACATCTCCTACTCTCCGAGTTATATGATGCTGCTTCAGGTAATTATGATCATCGATTTTATTGCTCACTTCTACCAAGCGAAAGAAAATGCTTCAAAATGACAAACTGTAAAACGATTAGGGATAATATAATAGGACTGGAAATGACTTTTCCTTCACTTGAATGAGAAACCTTTCTTTCGTTATTACCATAGATTGAGCAAAGGCATTAGCAGACATGACTAAGAGTAAAATAAAACAGTGAAATATTGCTTACATCTCCTAAACTAATTACCAGTAGTGGAAGTAATAGAACGAGTTACATTTGGATTAGAATTAGAAAGGAGCATTCTCTTTCAAGGATTATGCAATTCTGTGAATTAGATAGTTCTCAGTGTGTTCGATCTCCTTGCTCCCTTGCCTGCCCCTCTCTGTATCGCCTGTAGCAGCTGCTCCTTGCATGGGTCTGGCTGTAATAAAAGCAGATATCTCTCCTTGTTTCGCGACGGCTCCCTGGTGCTTGAGCCAGCTGGCAGGTAGAGCCGGGGTGTTTGTCAAGCAGTTCTGCAGCAGTGCAGCTGGAATGGACTCGCCCTGTGAAAAAACAGGGGTCACCTTTACTGTAAACAAAGCAGCCTGAGGCATCTGCGCTGACAGTAATGATTAAGATCCGGTTAAGATCTCCCGCTTCTGCAGAAATAAGAAATGAAGAAACAAACATGCCAGACCGAGCTTCCTGGAGCCGGGTGTTGCTTTTTCAGTTAACATGTTTTGTTTGTTTTGTTTCTCTGTGTACCTAACCCTTGAGTGCACTAACGCCTCGCCCAACCCCACCCCCACCCGCACCCCAAAAAAAATACAGCTGAAGGTTAAAGCTGTAAACCCTATTAAAAGTTAATAATTCCAAGATGAAATAGCAGCCGGCAGGAAAGCCTGCGGCTGTTTTGATTGCCCTGTTTTACAGCCTCATTTGAACCCCCCCCTCCATTTGAATTGTAGCCTTGTTCTTCTCTGCTTATCTTATATTAATGTCCATATACCTGTTGCATTGCATTCACGCGGTTCAAGGTTACCTCGCTCTGCCTCTGAGTTCCCAGGAGGGTGTGGAGCTGCTTTGTTATCGGACTTGTTTTACAATCCCTGTTAGATACTGTATCTAGAGGCGCACAGCGGTAGCGATTTCTTTAATAAACTTGAACCCTGTGTTTGTTGTCTCTTGTAGCCTTTAAACCAAACCTCTCATGTTTCCACCTGGTAGATAAATTATAAGTTTGTATGCTTGTAGTATTGCACCATCATTTCCCTATCCTACTGAATTGCTAATTCTGATTTTAATTAGATTGATGATTCAGAGACATATTGTAACCCCCAAGCACTAGGAATGATTCTGCACTGCACTGTACTGATCCCTGTGAAACCACATGTACAAACACATGCACTCCTTAAAAAAATCAAATAAAAGCAAGTTCAGAACAGTCCGTGCAGGAGGTGCCGCAGATTACTGCCATTTTATCACTTCAGCTGCCTTGAGACACTCGGCACTCATACCTGCAGTGTGTAGCTTACCCCACCCCATCCCTCCATTGAGAGAACAACATAACTGCAGTGTGTAGCTTATCCCACCCCATCCCTCCATTGAGAGAACAACATAACTGCAGTGTGTAGCTTACCCCACCCCATCCCTCCATTGAGAGAACAACATAACTGCAGTGTGTAGCTTACCCCACCCCATCCCTCCATTGAGAGAACAACATAACTGCAGTGTGTAGCTTATCCCATCCCATCCCTCCATTGAGAGAACAACATAACTGCAGTGTGTAGCTTACCCCATCCCATCCCTCCATTGAGAGAACAACATAACTGCAGTGTGTAGCTTACCCCATCCCATCCCTCCATTGAGAGAACAACATAACTGCAGTGTGTAGCTTACCCCACCCCATCCCTCCATTGAGAGAACAACATAACTGCAGTGTGTAGCTTATCCCATCCCATCCCTCCATTGAGAGAACAACATAACTGCAGTGTGTAGCTTATCCCATCCCATCCCTCCATTGAGAGAACAACATAACTGCAGTGTGTAGCTTACCCCATCCCATCCCTCCATTGAGAGAACAACATAACTGCAGTGTGTAGCTTACCCCATCCCATCCCTCCATTGAGAGAACAACATAACTGCAGTGTGTAGCTTATCCCACCCCATCCCTCCATTGAGAGAACAACATAACTGCAGTGTGTAGCTTATCCCATCCCATCCCTCCATTGAGATAACATACCTAATAGAAATACTTGCTCCAGCCTGCATCTCTCTCTCTCTCTCTCTCTCTCTCTCTCTCTCTCTGCTCCACTCAAAGTAATTAACAGCATGGCGAGAGAGAGAGAGGAGAGCTTGGCTGCAGGATCACCCTTCTGCTACCTCCCCTCCTGCTCTTCACACCTCGCAATCTAATTTTCTTCATGTCAGTCGGCAGGCTGTAGAAGGAAGCTTAGAACTGAGTTATTGGCAGGGAAGGAAGCAGTGTGTTTGTAGTGGTTAGAACTGAGTTAGTGGGAGGGTAGGAAGCAGTGCGACTGTAGTGGTTAGAGCTGAGAGACTGGGAGGGAGGGAAACAGTGTGGCCTAGTGGTTAGAGCTGAGGGACTGAGAGGGAGGGAAACATTGTGGCTCTTGTAGTTAGAGCTGAGACACTGAGAGGGGGGGAAGCATTGTGGCTCTTGTGGTTAGAGCTGTGAGAGGCAGTGTGGTCAAGTGTTTAGAACTGAGGAATGGAGGCAGAGCTGAAGAATGGAGCAGTTTGGTCCATGTTCATTAAACATTTATTTAGGCTTATCACTGCCAGAAACACCTTTTACTTCTAAATAACTGCTGTCTTGAAATACAGTGTGGGCATTAAAAGACCTGGAAGTGAAGCCACGTGTGCATTGCATTACCGTCCCGCTTCATTAAAAACTCATCATTGAAGTCTTGCAATCATCTTTAATAGCCTGTTTTTATCGACATATTCTTTTTTAATGTATTCAGTGATTAAAGGGAATCTGGGTCTGACTGTCTCTTTTCTTGCTCTCAGTGGAAGCAGCTTTCTTTTTGAATGCATGCCTGGATTAAAGCTGGGTCTGAAACTGCACTAAATCTTTACGAGGCTCCCTCAGTGAATTTCAATCAGATCTTAAAAAGACAGCATCAGACAGTCACGATTCACTCATGTGTGTGACCTAGACCTAGGAGTTTATATTGACTCAGAAATGGGCAATGTGGGGAAGATATAAAAAAAAAGAAGGCCAACAAGATGCTCGGATATATAGTGAAAAGTGTTGAATTGAAATCAAGGGAAGTAATGTTAAAACTGTACAATGCATTAGTAAGACCTCATCTTGAATATTGTGTTCAGTTCTGGTCACCCTGCTACAAAAAGGATATTGCTGCTCTAGAAAGAGTGCAAAGAAGAACGACCAGAATTATTCCAGGTTTAAAAGGCATGTCCTATGCAGACAGGCTAAAAGAATTGAATCTTGAACAAAGAAGACTACGTGACGATCTGATTCAAGCTTTTAAAATCCCAAAAGATATTGACAGTGTCGACCCAAGGGACTTTTTTGACCTGAAAAAAAGAAACCAGGACTAGGGGTCACAAATGGAGATTAGATAAAGGGGCATTCAGAACAGAAAGTAGGGACACTTTTTTACACAGAGAATTGTGGTGGTCTAGAACCAACTCCCCAGTAATGTTGTTGAAGCTGACACCCTGGGATCCTTCAAGAAGCTGCTTGATGAGATTCTGGGATCAATAAGCTACTAACAACCAAACGAGCAAGATGGGCCGAATGGCCTCCTCTTGTTTGTAAACTTTCTTATGTTCTTATATTCATAAAGAAATGTGGTTCTTTAGAAGCATTATCTGCCTTCTTTGTAAAGCCTGGTGTTCAATGTTTTGAAAAACAAAAAGCAGGGATTTATGAGAGATGCTCAAGGCAGGCATTTGTGTGGTTTGGGAAATCAGTCAGCTCAGCTCATCTCTTTTTAAAGCCAGGGATGAACTCTCCCTAGTTCTCCCTTGCTCCTCCGTCTCTCCTCCATCACCCCCAAGGCATCAACTCTCTGGTTTGCTGTCCATGAAACCATCTAGATGGAAATAAGACTCCCACTGCATAGCAGTTTGATCCATTCCTGGTTTTATGATGAGTTTGATAAGACACACCTGAGCTTGTTACCTATACACTGTGGTTAATCAAGCTCATAGTAAAACCTGGAACGGGTGAAACTGCTCTGCAGTAGGATTCTTATTTCCAGTCCACTCGCGAGTTAGAACATTGTAGAGGGGGGCGCAGAGTTGCAGATGCTTTCGGTACCAACTTGGCCAACGTGTGCATTGAGGATTTAACAGAGAATACTAAAACATTGTGTTGCAAGATTAATGTTCTTTTTTATGACAAGCTTTTGCTGGTTCTTTTTATTTCTCAGTCAGTGTTTGTATTACTTCATGCTGCCCACAGCCACTGGGAGATTCTCACTGTGGAGCTGTGATATTGGCCCTTGCATGCAGCAGTGCAGCCAGCGTGGCTCACCAAAGAGAAAAGTGTTAAAGTTAAACAAGGACTTTAGGGATGTTAATCATCGAAGGCTTCGTTAAAGATCTTTCCCCTGTCAGAAATATTACATTAGTCTCGCCATGGGAGCCGACTCGGCTTCAAGTAAATCAGAGGAGCTCGGTGTCTCAGTCAAAGAAGATCAGAATAAAATGTGAATCCACAATCTGAGCCGTCTTTGATAACACGTCACGGATGAGAAGACTTTCATTCGTGTTCCTCTTTGGCACGGAGAAGTACAGCTGAGCAGGTCGTCTCTCAGAAGCTGGGAAGGGGATAATGAGAGCGTTGAACACTGCGTCCATTTAGAACGGTGAGAACTGAGGTTCTGACTCCATGGCGATCTCCCCGGAGCTGCAATACCAGGAGGGGAGCTGAGCCCCAATTGGCCCGTCCCAGGGTTCTGTCTGAGTTCTGTTGCCATGGTGACTTTCAAGAAGAGAGGGAGAGGAAGTGAACACCAACTGCAGAGATGCAAACAGGGCAGTAAAATGGCTTTTGAAATATTTCTAGAGTGTAAAAGGCAGATGAATTGTGTGGAATACATATTTTAAAAAAAAAAGAAAGATTTGCGTTGACGAGAGCTGCATATTTTAAACACTGCAAACAGTACTGCTGTAGTGTGAAGGTTTTTATAAAGTCAGTTGGCCACTTTGCAATGCGAGTGTAATTATTTAAACTGTCTTTTTTTTTTTTTTTTTTTTTTTTTTTTTGGTAAGTGGAGCCCTTCCCTAACCCACATGGTGCCTCATTAAACAGTTACCACTAACGCAATGACAGTGACTCCACAAGGACCGCATTCACCAGCAGCGGAAGTCCTAGACTCTTCTTGCCAAGTTTCATTAATGTGCGAGATTGTTTAAGTATAAAAGCAGCGGCAGTCATGTATTGTAAGTTGCTGATCACATATCGAGGTGTAGCGCCTATGAAAAAGCAGTTGTGAAGTTGGGTGTCTGAACATTTTATACAGGGAAGGCGAGTTCTATAACAAGTCATAACCAGGAAAAGTGTCTTGAGTTGCTTCGACTAGGTTGGTATTTAATATCATTAATGCACTGTAAATCGCTCTGGTTTCGGTTACTGCGACCAAGGGGAGTGGAAACTCACTTTCCTCTCATTTAAACCGCTTTTTGTTGTGCTGGAAATGTATGCAAATTCACTTGCATTTTCTACAAAGGCCTTGTGACAAAAGGGAGCTTATTTTAAAGTGGAAACTTTTCGCTGAGAGACTCTATCTCTTCTGTGCAGGGCTGGGATGAGTGTGAGTGACATCTCCTCTTTCCAAATGCTCCAAGGCAGGGCAGGGTTTCTGTGTGTTCTTAGTGGAAAGGATAGTATTCTTACATTTACCAGCCGGTCTTATCTCTGGTATTACAATGCTTGAGGTGGGAGTGTTGCTGAAAACAGTCCATACAGCTTGATTGTGCACGTTCATGTTGTCCCTTGTAAGAGTCCCCCACAGTAAAAGCACAGCAGAGTGTAATAAAGCATTGTAAAGAACAGTGAGGTATGGTAAAGCATATTAATAAACATGACAGTCAAGGGTAATCCTGTGGTAAATGCATGTTATAACCATGCGAAAGGCATGGTCAAACTGCAAAAATGCCGTGCGAAAATACAGTGGTAAACGTTTATAAGGGGCGTTGCTAATATTGGTTGCAGAGAAGGGAAATGTCTACCCATAGAGAGGTTCATTATTGAATTGCTGTAGCATCATGTCCCCCTGTTGTTACCACAATTCTACAGGGTTTGTTACAGGTAAGCAGGATCAGACAGAAACAGGTGCTTTTTGAGCTCTGCTGTTGCTCTCTCTTACTGTGAAAGCTGGTTGCAGTTTTACATCAAATCTTGTTTATCTTTTTAGAATGGCTTCTTTTTTTTCCCCCAATGACTGTTTTATTCAATACTGTATGGTGGCTCAATGAGGACAAACCTAAAATAATCCAGTTGTTCCACTGAGGTCCGTCAATACTTACCGCTCTCTTAAACCTCTTGAGCGAAGCAGAGAAACGTTTTGACTCTCCGGGTGACCTAGACCAAACAAACTCTGTCCTCTGTGAGCCACCACAGTTCTGCTGTACTTATGATTATTTATTTTTTTAAATCTTACTGTCAATCCTGTTTTGAGTATTGCAGAGATGTTGTGATCCTCTGTTTTTAAAGCAAGCTTTGTAAATATAAAGATGGTACTGAATTCCATTGCATGTTTGCTACGTCTCTTTTTCCATCGTGCAGCCAGCCTCACGGTGCCTTTTGAAGGAGCTCTGTCTGCTTGCATGGAACTGGGTGCATGTTGCCTCTCTCATCTGCCAGCTGAGCGTTTTGCATGGTCTATGTGCACGTCTGACTGCAGGCTTCTCAGTAGCGTCAGTGAAGCCCACAGGAATCATTCCAATCCAAGTCTTTGTACGAGCCTGGTCCCGCTGCAACACAACATAACTCCTACACTTTTAATACGCATGGCTTTCCCATGAGGACCAGCTGGGACATTGTACACTCAAAAAGGGTATTGGATTCAGTTTTAATGTCTTAAATGTTACAGTATATCTAACATTATGCCTTCAACACCTGATAGTCCAGCCAAGACATAAAACCTTCTTTATTAAGCTGTACAGTAGCATTCATGCGACTGCAGTGGGATGAAAAGCCATTAAAAGACCTTCAATAAATATAAATATATAAATAAATAAAATACTAGAGCATATTTGTGTCTATGTATCACACTCCTGTAGCCTACAGTAGCTGTCCTTGCAGAAAATCCCTGGAGAACTCATTGATGCGAGTTCTTTTTGGAGCTCTGTATTTTGCGCTGCTCTCTTGCCCTTATATTCTCTAGCTGCAGTGCAGTTGTCAGTTTTGCATTTGGGTCTGTCCATGGAAAACCTCTACAGTGTACCTCAAATTCTTAGCACAATTTCCCATTTAGATGTTTTTTTTCAATTCCAGTCTTGCATTGCGTTAACACTGCTCAGGCACCGAAGCCTCTTCTTGTATCCTTTCAGAAGTGTATTCGTTTACAGAGGATCTCAGAATTGAATTTGTTTGTTGGCCTCTGGCTTCACAGGCAAGCCAGAGAACAGGATAATCTTCCCTCCTATAATGGTATCATTTACAATTCTTGTAAAGGGCTCGAGTATAATTATGTTATTAGAGACCAGTTTGTCAAAGACGATTCAGCGTGCTCATTCTGCCAGTAAGTTATTTCCCAGATCAGTAACACACATCACAGGTTGTAAACAGTTTCCAGTTTTGGCAATAGTCGCCATTATGAAAAGCTTAAAGAAATGCATTATGAAGTACAGAAAAGGGAACAAAAGGAAGCGTGGCTCTTTTTAAGAATGGCAGCTGTGTTCATCAGAGAGGGTCTCATTAAAGATTGGACCATGAATATCAACTTGGAATGAGTGAGGTGTCGGGTGCTCTGTGTTTGAGGCTTTAAAACTACTAGTTTTAGTGTAGTTTTAAGCAGTACCTGGTTACATACGTTACAGTAAAGGACTTGGTGTATTGTTACTGTTAATTCCTAATCCACAGGATCTTTTAGTGGTAAGGAATGTATGTAAATATGTATACTACCAACACACTTACTGTAGGCACTGGCCATCGATTTCCAAGAGAAACTTAGCTAAAAGATAAACACACATGTATAGCATGTGTTTTTTTGAGGGTTTGTTTGATGAGAGGTTGAGAGAGAAAAGAACATTTGAAAAATGTAGAAAATAAGCAGTGTTACAGCACAAGCACACACTCTCTCTCTTCCAGGCAAGGGAGGAATTTTAAATGCATGTTTAGTAGGCAAGTTAGGGACCTAAAGAAAAGAGAACAATCTGTGAAGTGCAGTTCCAGGGGGTTCCGTTAACTGCGATCCCTTCTGCTTTCCCTTCCTTGCCTCCCCTTCCCTCATCAAATTATTTTATATATATATATATATATATATATATATATATATATATATATATATATATATATATATATATATATATATATATATATAATCTGTCATCTCTATACATAGATAGTAGACTATACATAGATATAACAATATATATATATTTATATTTTTCAAATACACCTCACTAGGGAACTGACACACTGTCCCCTTCCATCTGTCTTTTCCTACCCAGAATTCCCTAACATTCCCGGGGGCCCCAGGATCCCGCCCGATGAGCCCAGTTCTGGCCCGGTGGCAGTCATCGGGTGCGCTGTGGGGGGAGTGATCCTGCTGGGGCTGGTGGCCGTGGTGCTCTTCGTGTTCCTGCGGAGGCGCCAGCGCACCTTCAAGGGCGACTACAACACCAAGAAGCACGTGTTCGGGAATGGCTACAGCAAAGCGGCTGGGCTGCCCCATCACCCCCCGATGCCCCAGAGCCTGCAGTACCCCGACGATTCTGATGACGAGAAGAAGCCGGCAGCCATCAGCGGCCTAGGGGTCGAGCAGGATTTCGACCCCGACTCAGAGGATCTGAAGAGGCCCTACTTCACGGTGGACGAAGGCGAGAGCCATGAGGATTTCGACGGGCGGACTCTCTCTTTCCAGTACGACCCGGAGCCCGAGATCACAGACGACATGGTCTCTCAGAACGACGGCTCGGTCATTTCTAAGAAAGAGTGGTACGTGTAGCGGCATGCAACCAAACCAACTCAACCCCCTCCGTGCCCTCCCTCCTCATTATCAACAGCAAACACCTTCTCCACCCGGGCCTCAGGCATCCCAAAAAATAGAAATGAGGCTAAGAGCCTGTAACAACTTCTTCACAACGCATCGTGATACTATTGTAACACACTGAATAATACTACTACCAATACCAATACGAATAATCAAAGGACTGTCGCTAGCTGTCATAGACTTTTAACAGCTGGAAGGATCCGTGCTTGATGAGTGTTCTTTTGGGTTTGTTTTGTCTTTTTCGTTTGTTCTTTATTTTTATTTTTTTTTTACTTCAATGTATGGACTGTTTAAAAATCAAAAGTGGTCAACATTTAAACTTTTTGGGGATGTATTGTGAAAAGTCCTACACTGGATGTATGGTTTCTGTTGTTATTATTATTATGATGATTGTTATTCTGATTTATAATTTTGGTTTTGTTTGGTAGGTAACCCTAATAGCATTTGATATGGAGGAGATGGGATGGGATGTAAAAGGAGGCCAGATTTTCAGAAAGATCAGTTTGTGTAACTTTTGTTAAGGATTACAGTGATGAGCGTAGATCTGAAAACTGATTCCACGCTACTGCATCTGCCTCCAAACCCAAGGGGTTGGGTCATTTAGCTGTATAATACAGTATAGCCCGAAGTTAGTGGCACTTAATTCCTAAATATCTCCAAACTGCATCCCTCATCCGCAGGCAGTCTGCACAGTACCTGGCTTGCAGATGCTTGTTTTGAAGCTCAAATAGGGCTGTGCATTTCATAATGATATAACAGTGTAGTTTCTCAGAAAAGATAGATGCAACCAGGCCTAATTTAGTGTTGATTTTTTTATATATATTTTATATATATATATATGTGTGAATGTAAATTCACTGAGTTGTGAAACAACTGCTTTTTTTATTGAATCACAAACTATCGAGAGCTTCTAGCTGCGTCCTCCACGAATGGAGCACGTCACCGATGACAAGAAATGTTTGAACTGAGGATCTGGCTACCTTTCTGGGAAAGGGTGATAGAGAGAGCAACAATTTAAAATAGATATCGTAATAATCATCATGATGAAAAAGAGAACAAAAAACAGAACCCCAGAAAGATCTACTGGCAATGAAAAAGGGGTTGATGTTCAGTTCCACTTTTATGTAAGACATCAGTACAGTATTTTCAATATTGCAATGTAAACCATTTTTTCATGTTGAATATCATGTTGTAATTGAAACAGTCAATCTTATATTGCATTTGTTTTCATTGGTTTACTGTAAGGGTGGTTGGGAGTGGGGACGGGTGGGTGGGGGTGGGGACGGGGAGGGAGGGTGAATTTGGGGCTTCTGTAGCATTCTCAATCATTTACAAGCTGAGGTGTTTCTGCCCTGGGCATTACAGGGCAATGCTGATGGACTAATGATGCTACAAACTCAAGCTGTATGTTCCTCCTGCTGTGGGACAGTAAGGTCTTGTGAAATGTGGGCTGGCTGTTTAGTTTAGGCTGTGACTGTACATTGCTGTTCAAGGCAGACCGACCACCAAGCAATCTGTTCTTTCTTGGGGTTTTTTTTATTACTGAAGCCCAAGGACAGTCAAGAAAGCACATGTATGAGACCTGGAGCATTCCTGGCTGAAGACATTTAAAAATAACCCTGTAAGAATTAGAATTCATTTAGTGCTTTATTTTTTTTTTCTTTCTTCTTTTTGTGGACTGTATTTAGAACTCTGTTTTTCTTTGGTCCCGTTACATTGTAACAGTCTGTGCGTTGGTGAATGCTGGTGGTGCCAGTCAGACGCTGCGGCGCCCCGGTTCCTGTGGTCTTGAAAGCAGAGTCGAGAGCAGAGGGCACCAGGTGGCACCAGTGCAGCCAGGCGCGGCTCATTCTGAACTCAGATCTTTGTTGTTTGACCAGGACAAGAACCTACTGAGATTGCGCATCACATTTCAAAGAGGATTTGAACAAGGACTTTTCAACTGAACAGAGAGACCCTTTTCCAATCCACCAATGTCGATAAATAATCTACTTAGCATATACTGAACCTTTATTTTTAGACAGGCTCTACGGAAATGCAGCCTCCGTTTGAGGCGGAAAATACAACGCTCCACCGAACCAGTGGCACGGATACATCTGAGGGACGCTGTGGTGGTCCGGCTACCTTTTGAGAACGGGAACGTGCCCCCGTCAGTATTTACAGGAGTGGAGAGCAGTGTAATGGGATTGTAATAAAGTGCCGGTATTTCAGCAGTGATTGTGAGCAGCGGGCAATGGACTAAAGATCGTTGCAACCATTTCTTCTTCTGAAAAGGACCAGGAACCCACCAAAAAATTTTTAAAAAATGAATGGTACTGGCCCATTTAAAGCTCTGGTAGTGAACAGTGTTCCGTAATGTTTGTGCTCATCGAGTGTTTCAAAATGGAAGCTTTTGGTGTGGGCTGTAGATTACTAAAAGGGGAGGGGGTGTCCTTGTGTTTTTTACAAGCAGTTTGAATTCTACTCAACATCCCCACTTGTCTTTCCTGAATCCCAATGCCTCCCCCCCCCCCTTTTTTTAAGCTGTTTGCTTGCTATTCACCAGTAAGGTGAGTCACTCAACAGGAGCTTTACATTCCACTGTAAATATTGTGTATGTGCTGAATATTATTGGGTTTTTTTTGAATGGCAACTATGGGGAGCCTGTCCTGTGTGTGTGTGTGTGTTCTGTAACTACAATAATACTACTATTCTGCTACTACAACGGGCGAGGCAGATTGGCCAGGCATACCTTGATTTTCCCCTGTGTCGTTGCGCTAGGTTTACACAGTGCTGTAGCTTGGATGTGTTTAGCTGGTCGGCTGTGTGGTAGAGGAGTAGAGATAGGTGAAAGCAGATTTCATGAAAACGCCTTTCTGTGACAAAAAAACAGCAGAGGGGGCTGAGAGGAGGGAGGCGGTCGTGTGACAGCCCGGTGAATGTAAATATGGATATTATTTTGTTTGTTTTTTTGTTTAATGCATAGGGTCTTCAGTGCTTTAGCCGTTGGTACTGTGCATTTCCTCCTCACATCCATAAAAACACCCCCGAAGATGGCGGTGAATAATTGAAAGGTATTCCAGCTGAGGGTGGAGGCTCAGGGGAACGGCAGGGAATCCAAACCCTTTTTGGCTGGTCACAGGACTACAAGCTCGGGCGTGGGAAATCAGTTCCGTCTCTTCTCGTGCCAGTTCAGTTCTTCAGACATTTCCATTGTTCTTGCCCAGTGTTGCTTAGTCATTGATGAGTATGGTGTTGGTGTGGCTCGTGAATATACAGTATCTTTCTTTTTAAAAGCTTCCTGTTTTGTAGAGCGCGTAGAAAAATCGATCACTTCTCAGACAAAAGTGAGTGTAGCGCTATCCACGCACAGAGGGTTATTGTGGAGAAGAGTCAAACTGGGAAACAGGCCAGGGTTTTACACAGATTTGATGGTTTGTATTGTGTATTCTCTCTCTCTCTCTCTCTCTCTCTCTCTCTCTCTCTCTCTCTCTCTCTCTCTCTCTCTCTCTCTCTCTCTCAGACCTGACTGTAGGCTGACTGTGTGCTTAACAGTTCATCAGTAATTGTCCATGCTTATACAGTTAAACTACACCAGGGACACACATACATACTGTAGGCTACGCATGCATGAACACACACACACACACACACACAGAATCACTGTGTAAATTGAATTCAAGTAAAAACCCACCAGGACCCCAGGGCAGCTGTTGCCGTCAGTCAGATAAACTGCTCCTCTGTATCTCGTTTGACTGAGATGTGGCGTCCTCGTGTGTATCGCTTGCCTTTTCAGACATTACAACAAAGACATCAAAGAGCACAGGTTTGAAACGACCTCAGCAGGCAGCTGTTGACTCAGTCATGGCTTTATTCTGAATGGTCTTCTCTGTGAAGCAACACGCATGTGGAAGGGGTGTCATAAGATTAGACTGCAAGCCATATTCACAAAGCTTTCAACTCATTGTTTAGAGATGTTTTGATGAAGGCTATAAAGAAACCTTTAAATACAAGAAAGCAGCAGCAGACTGGGAAATGATGAATGAACTGTATTTTATACATTCTGCCAGAATACACGTCCTCACTCACGTTTTATCACCTGCAACAACCCTCTAAAAGGGAACGTTTTTTATGACGGGACAGATTATAAGAAATAAATATTGCTTTTCCCTCCCGAGAAGTGTTAATTGGAAAAGAACGCTGTTCGAGGTGGTGTTTCATTTACAGTACCAGTACAAACGATTCAGTGTAGCAGAACAAGAACCTGATGACAGCTTTTTTTCTTTTTTTTTGGAGGGATCGATTTTTAGCGTGAAAATGAAATTCAATTTGAAAAAAATAAAATGCAAATGGCCAATGAAAGGTAGCGATTTTTGATCAGCACCAAATTATTATTATTTTTTTATTGCAAAAGGGAGAGGACTACCTGTTGTGTATACATCATAAAAGGTTTGAAGTGGATTGACAGCAGGTCCTTGTGGACTCCGTGTGGTTTAGGGTTTACAGTGCAGGAAGTCTTTCTTAACACAAGATCAGTTGAAATATGTAGTTTAGAAAGGCAGCCGTCCTCCAGACTTGGTAAAAGGCTTGTGTTTGTTCTTCTGGGTGTTACTGCAAAATGCATCTTTTTTTGTTTGCAAAAGCAGTCATTGTATGGCAAACCAAAATCTCTCTCCTCTCAATTTAAACCCAAACCTTTCGTCCAGAGCAGAGCGGTCCGAAGCCATCGGTTCCCTTGCATGTTGGAGCCATATTGAAATTCAATACCCAAGCCATTTGCCTTTTCTGATCTTTCAAGCCTGATCAAAATATTGAAAGATAAAAATAGTCACTTTTCTAGAGAGCAGCACAATACCCAAATGGCTCACGGTGCGGACTGTTTATTTCTCTCAAGTGTTCAGGAATACTTTGGCCGTTGATGTTTGCATACAGAACAAAGCAGTATGCAATAACAGTGCGTGAAGAGAAAGCATACAGTGGTAAAGCAAGGTGTTGCAACTGAAATACTTTTGCATTTAAAAAAATATATATATAGCTTTTAGTATTCAGTCGCTGATGTCTGGAGAACAGCATAGGGAAAAGAATAGGGAAAAGCAATCTTCTTTGCTATGTGATTCAGTACAGAGAAAGCCAAGTGACTTTACAACAATTAATACATTGGACTACAACAGAAGCTGTTTTTAGTTTGCCTGCAGTTACATTTTTAATTCCTTCCATATATTATATTGATTGACCTTGTGTTCTGTTTTGTTTTGTTTTTTCTCTCCCTGCAACATTTTTGAATTATTTATTTTAATAACAGTACCCCCTGCTGATCGTAAATGCATTTTGAATAGATAATTAATTGCAGCAAAAAAAAAACAGAAGCACAAATTAATCAGCACACTGATTACTGGACATGGCAGTAGATAGAGTGTTGTTCATTTTCCCCCGAAAGCTGCAAAAGAAAGGAAGGGACAATTCATGTTCGTGAAACTTGCAGTATGTAAACCTTTTTTTTGTGTGTGTGTGTATATATATATATATATATATATATATATATATATATATATATATATATATATATATATATATATCAAAATGCTCTTGTAACTACACACACAAAGCAAAAAGGTATTTTAATAAATCATAATTATCTGGAAAGTCAAATAGAAAATGTGATGAAGAATTGCAATTCTCTGTATTGCTTTTTTTTTTTTTTTTTTTTGTTGGAACCGTTTTTCACAAGGATAGCTATGCCATCATTAAATTGTTGGTTTTTGGGGCCAAAAGTTAGAGACCAATCTGGAAGCGAGTATTAGCTGTGAATCAGAGGCAAGGCATTAGAATGAATCATTGTGCACAGAAAGAGGTGGATCAGAGCAATGCACTGTATGATAACTTTAGATCGTGGATCAAAGCAGGGAAGGAGAGCTTTAGAGTGCTGGCTTAGAGTCCCCTGCCCCTCTGAGCTGGTGTCTGTACCAGCTGTCACACAGGGTAGTTCAATCTGTTTGAGAGAAGTGTCTTTGCTTTGTTTTTCAGGCGGTAGGTTGTCTCCATCAGCCAAACGTCTTATTCCAGACAGTCCTTTGCTGTGCAAGTTTTCAGTTTACCTTATAAAATAAATAAAAACATGCAATTTATTGTGAAGAAAATATATTAAAATGAAATGCATTTTGTAAGCTGTGTGTGTTTTTTTTTTTTTTATTGTATTATTTTTGTTACTTTTTTTTTTTTTTTTTTTTTTTTTTTTTGGTAAAAAATGTTTTTCCTTTCTCTTGCCTGTTCATTTTCATTGTGTTTCTTTCCTCTGCTTTAGTACGATACTGGGAACATTCCCCGCGCTGTGTTTCTGTAAAAATATAATTATTCAACTGTGGTGCACACTGTGGCGACCTAAAGTGTAATAAATGGAATTTGTTTTCTAAATAAAGGTGAAAAAAAAAAAAAAAATGGGTTGAGATTCTGTTTTTAATTCTCGCCGTCTGAGAATATGAACGCCGTCTACACTATTAAGAAACATCCAGCCCTCTTCTATCAGTCTGGCATTCAGACAGGTTTGCTTGACATGGGTATGCTGGAACACCATTTGTCGTTCATAACACTTTTCTAGAGTGTTGGTAAAATGACAAACAGCACTCCATTTAACACTGATTTGCAGTCCAGAACATTCACTGAGCAGCGTGTCAGTGCAGAGAGGTCTCCTAAGCATGACCCGAGAATATTAAGGGGGAGGAATAAGAAATAGGCAGTTTGAATTGCTTTGAATTAACTGTGTTTTATTAACAGTTTCAGACCTCAATCTTTGTAAAACAGGCTCAGTTTCAGAAACCCCCCTTCAGATAAGCATTTTGCCCACCCATTAATTACACATTTCAGATTATCCTGCATATCACAGGTAATATATACATTGCACTGCTTGACGTTGTTCTTTTGATCAGATGATCCAAGACTTTTTTTTTTTTTTTTTTTTTTTTTTTATCTTGCAGACATTCTCAATTCAAGTTCCATTTCTCCTCCCCACCTTCCCTCAAGGGACACTTGCCCCAGGAACAAGGGCAAATAAACAAGCTGCATCTCTGCAACTAAAAAAAAAAAACACATTCAAATTCTCCAATGAAACTGAAACATCCTGAGAAAAGAGATAAAGACTTAATCCCTGCACTGAAAACTGCTGACACTGAGCTCTGTGTGAGCAGAGCACCGCGTAGCAGGCAGCGAACCGTCCTCTGGAAGGGCTGGGCATGCATGCTGGGTGCCACAGAGGTGGTGATAGCTGCATTATACATTGTACCAGGTGGAAATGAACCAGGTACACGAGTACCTGTAGGGCAACTGAATCTAATGTGATGTTATTTTGTATGTGTAGAACAGTCAAATACATGCCCTGCCTTCGTCTGCAGCCTCTTTTGGTACTGAACTATCCAATGTGAAATGAGATCTGAATAAATAGCTCCCAAGTAAAAAAAGGGTTATTATCACCTTTAAGACCAACGACACATGTGGGGAACAAACAAACAAAAAAACATTTAAGGAGCTTTTGGAGGTTCAAGGTAAAGGGAGCAGATTGCAGACAAAACCAGGCCTTGCTGCACCAGCTGTTTCATGCGGTTGGGGTGCATTGCTTATGTTATTAGTTACTGGTCTCCCTCCCAGGCAGGAGCTGTGAGAGGCTCTCTGACCCCAATCCCCTCTCGTCACTGTGTCTCAGGCAGAGTCATGCATTATCCAAATGTGATCCCTTTCCACACTACATCCCCTACAGGCTAAATGGCTCTGTAGAACACGCAGAAGATTAACTGAACATTCAAAAACAGCGACTGAACCAAAACGCAATTATTTTAATTGTGTTGAACATGTCGTTCCTTTCCCAAGCTCAGCCAGAGATAATGATCACTGGATAATGGTAACCTAGCGCAAAGCTGGTGCTGTGTCTGTTGAGTGAAATGCTGAACATCACGTGCTTCTTTGAAGGTTGTTTTGAAAACAAGACAGCAATTATGGGAAATTCAGCGAGCAAGATCTATTCTACAGACAAGAACCAAGGTTTAATACATGCATTATTATTCTATTACATAATAATGATAATAATAATAATAATTTCTGTTGGGAGCAGTAATAACAGATTGCATCATATTATGATAAAATGTATTTATTATTATTATTATTATTATTATTATTATTTATTATTATTATTATTATTATAAGAATTACATTCATTTCGGAATTGTGTAGTGAAAGTTTATTTGTCCTGCATTTTCCAGTAATTGTTAGTAAAGAGTTTCCAGTTCAGGTCCTCTAATTCCTATTGGAGTGACAATGACGTTTTTCTGGAATTGGATGGCTGAGTGTTTGTAATTCTATGCAGCGTGGGCTCTGTTCAGCTAGTGAGGCTGTGTCCTGGATATTGCTTTGATCTCAAAGTTAGATTACAATGACTGGGCGTTGCTGACATTTTTAATCTGCAAACCCTACAGTGTGATGACAGCAAACACCACAAGAAGCTTAATACCAGGGAATATGCACATTCACGCATAAACTACCAGTCCCTTCTCAGTAAGACTGCACGCTAGCCATGACTACAAACAGCATGAAACAAAGGACTTACTGGAAATAACTTTAAAAACTCCCACACACCTGCTCTGGTAAATGATTTCTTGCTATCTATTCTTGTATCGTGGAGAACATATTTTTCCTAAAGTGGCATTGCAGAAGCATTTCCAAAATCACACAGCATGTCAGCAGTTTTCTAAAAGTGGTTATTTTGTGTCTTAAAGGTGTAGCTGTGTTCTTTACCGTGTTACAAATGTAAGAACACTTATCTTTTAAGCTCACATGTAAGGTTTCTGTATAGCAAAGTGCAATATGCCACTGTGCGGGCATGTTCAGCAAATGCCAGAGAGGTAGAGCAAAGCATTTCAAAAACTATGATAAATGCATAGTACACATCTTGGTAAAGGGGATGTTATAATGAGTGTCCAAATACATTGACTTTTATCAGAGCGTTGGTGTTCCAGTACATTCCAGTCTGACCTTCCTTTATCAAACTTTTTTTTTTTTCCCCAGAAGAGAAATTGAATATTAAAGTAATAAAGTATAATCATTAAAAAAAAAAAAAACCTGCAATATTAAAACCGAGAGCGATTGAAATCCCCTGCTGGTTTAATGTGGGTGTAATTCTAAAACAACCTCTTGGTTTGCCATTTTTAATGAGAACGAAAAAAAAAACACGCCACAGTTCTCGTCAAGTGGCTTTTTCTCATTAGCCCTTTCTGGAATTCTCTTCATGGTGATCTTTCTAAGCATTTCTATTCTATGCAATGCCATTTCGGTTTTCATTTACTGTTAAAAGAAATATTGAAGATAGTATTAATTTAAAGAAATGTCAACGTCCGGTCTTTGCGTTCTGTCGAATGAAAGAACAAATTACAAGTAATGGATGGATTTGCCATTATTGGTGGCATATCTTGGCAAACCAAAAAGAACACATGGGAGCTGTGATGTCACAATCAATGCTGTTCCATACACTGTACACTGGGCATCTTACCTAGAATGAGTCGCATTCCTGCCGTGTCGATGGTTTCATTCATGTAAAGGGCTGCTTTCCTACTCTTATTTTCTTTTTGATTGATTGATGGGTTCATTGATTGGTATATCAGTTTATTTACAGATTAATTCTAAACTGGCTTAAGTGAAACGACGGCTATGGCAAACCATCTCCATAGATATCTCCATTAGAAGCATGTCTGGCTGTACAGTGCAGACAAAGGCTCAGCTGCTGCACACAGCAACTGGCATACAGTATTTAACAGAAGGAAATTGCCAATCAACATTCACTTTAAAACTGATTTGCAGTACAAAACATGCACTAAGCTGTGCAGGTGCAGAGAGGTCTCTTAAGTACAGCCAGGGAAAACGGAGGTGTACTATGGACAAAATACGTTGCAGGCTAGATGGGGGTTTAAGATAAGAATCAGGCATTTTGAATTGTCTTGAGGAAATGTAATGATGTGTGATTCTTTTACTGCTGTATCAATATCAATCCTCCACTGCACTAAGAGAACCTTGATTCTCGGTTTAATTAGGGCTCCACTAATGAGCTTACTGAAGAAGCCTAGACCAGCACTAGAGAAAGTCTCCGAATACGTGCTTTAGAGGAGCAGATATCCTATCATTTTTCTGCAGTGCAGATTCAAAACGAGAGCTTTGGGATGACTGTTTTGCTTATTTGTTTACCCATATTAACTAACCTGGATTTCACCTGTCTAGGAGCACCATTTTAAGGCTGTCCCATGAGTGCTCATTAGAGGCAGGTTCCATTCTGAATAATGTAGGCAAGCTGGCAAAACGTTATGAACGTCAGTGCTCTTGAAAAGCTGATTTATTTTGAGTCAGGCAGCTTGTTCCTCGTCAGCACAGAAGTATATTAAAAGAGAACTAGCACTCAGTAACTTAGACCTTTAAAAACTGAAATCAATGTTTTCTTTTTTTTTTTTTTTTTTGGAGCGGGTGGCAGGAGTACAAGAACAGATCGGTTTCATTACAGGATGACTTGACAGCTTTTGAAAATTAAACTTTTAACGGCTCGGTTCCGAACATTGTCTTGTTAGTTTGCTGCACGTGACAAAAACATGCCGTCACTTCCTGGAACAGTTTAAAGACTGTGGCATCAGCTTGTGATCCTGGGCCGTTTTCTTTCCTGCTCTGAAGGGACCCATGGTAATAGCCCAGGGAGATGTTGCAGAGCACAGTGAAAACAAGGTGAAGCAAAGGCAGGCATGGTAAAACACACAGGAGTACGGGAAAGCACATTGCAAGCGTGGAAGAAGCATGGCACTGAAGTGCAAAGTACAACTGTACCAAGCGAAACTTTGATAATATTAATATATTACAAATGCATGTTCTTAAACAAAGTCCTGCTTTTTCATAGAAATATTAAAAATAAACTTGTTAAAAAGACATCCCATCAAAACTTGCCAGTATTTCTGTATACTTGATTCCAGGTTTTTTATATTTCCTTGCTAGGTTTAAAGAGCATTATTCGCCCTAGTTTGTGCATTTCCCATAATCCACAATGCCTTACCGTATCTCCCTGTGCCTAACTATGCTTCAACTATGCTGCACTATCCTTTGCCGAGTTTTTCCCGTGGTACATGGTAGTAAACTTTGAAAAGGGTAAGCAGTGTAGTGAATTATAGGGAGCTAACAAGCACTAGGGACTGAATGAACACATTATTATACTGAAGAAGGCTCTGATCCCTGCTAAATATAGAACGCTTCTATCTGATAATCTGTGAAATGTAAACGAGAGCATGGGGTATTGATTTTGTTCCACTGGGTTTGTGGTCGATGGGTTCCTGTGGAGTTTACCGTTCCTAGCCAATCAGACTCAGGTTTATGAGAGGATTAGAACAATAGAAGAATACGATTGGTCAGCAGATGTTCTCTGATCAAGTGGTAATGCTTGATTCAGAGGAGATTTTCTGCTTGGATAATTCAGCCAATGGTGTTTAGCAAAAGACAAGGTCAGCTGTCTACCAGGTAATTCCCACTGAAGTATCAGTCCTACAATGGACCATAAAAATATACATTTGTTATGCTTGAACATACATGTTTTAAGGTATCCTGTCATTCATAAAGTGTAAAGCTACAGTTCTATTAAATGAATGTCACACATATTTTTTTACAACGTCATCAATCATATACTAAACCTGCCTTACCTATCAGAATGCCCTTCCTTTCGTATGTTGTTTAGTTTCATTGGCAACTCCTCGAAGCTGCAACACAGAAGCAGAACTTCATTATAGTACATTGTATTGCATGTCAGATTTTCAAAGCCCAGTATCTGTCAAAGCAGCATGTCTTTCATCATAGCAGAGCCATCAGCACCTAGTAGGTCTAGGGACCTTGAATAAGTCTTGGCTTGCTGGATAGACTGTCTCAAGTACAAGACAGCCCAGGAATGCGGATCAGATTGGATTCCCTCCCCCCTTCAGTCTGACATTCATCACCCCAACTGTACATACTTGAATGAGTTACACCTTCAAATCTGTCGAGGGCGAGGGAGAGAGAGGGAGAGGGGGAGGGAGATCGCACAGTTGGGAAACTTTGTACAGGTCGTCACACATGCCAGGCTAAAAAGAACCAGATGAAAGGCACTCAAATCCATTAGAAAAGAGACCAGATAGAGAGAGCAAGAGAGAAAGGGAAGGACAGACAGGAAGAGAGGAAGAAGGTGACGGAAAGGTGGGGGAAACGGTGAAGCTGCTGACCCTTCAGGTGTAGATAGTGAAACCGTCGTTCAAACCGAAGCTCTTTATGTGTTAAAGGAACAGGGTTTAGAAAGCTGAGAGTCAGTGGGTGGAGCAAGTGAGCAGGGAGTCCTATCAGGAAAGACATCACCTGCTGTTAGAGAAGCACACCTTCACAATGTCCCTCCAGGTGTGGATGAGAGCAGGCGGGGTGGCAGCCAATACTTGCGGGTCATTGTTTTACAAGATGGAGCGGAGGCAGGAGGAGGGGGCAAGGTGGCACTATTAAAGCAGCTAATTCAATTGGAGTGGAAAATAAATGAGTTCTGGTGGTAATTTGTGAGATAACATGTACAGTGTCCCAGCTGGGGTAGAGATAAGCAGGGAACTGAGGAAATAAAGAGAGAGAACGAGTCCATTCTTCACTCCACTTCCATTAAATGCAACTTTGTCAAGCCATTGCTTTAAAAGTTTAATTAAAAAAAGGAACTTTCTCTCTGTCTCTCTGTCCCCTATCAGCTGCTGATAACTGTACAGTGGATAAGAGTAGGAGATAGATTTCATGCCCAGTCGGGAGCAGTGTGCTGCTCCAATCATGCTCCGGGAGATTATTCAGGGCTTTTATTTATTGGATGCTTTCTTTTGCTAAGCTCAGGGATAACTCAAAGGTCACCGCTTTATCTGTATATACATCCTGTCCGGCTTTTCATTGATAACGTCCATCGGAAATGTATTTGGGTCAAATAGTCAATATTCTTCTGAAAAACCTGCAAGTACTTTAGGTTCACAGAAAAATAAAACAATGTCACATCAAATTAAAAATTGGTTACATTTATGTTTTGTGTCGTTTTACTTCAATTAAAAAATAAATAAATAAAAAATATATTTACTTCATTATTTTCTTATACAGACAGGGATGCATATTTGACATTCAGATAGGTATAAACTATCACTGAATGTTTAAAAGCAAACATTTTAATGACAGTCTATTTTAATCAGAGGGAACACAAAGCCACTTTGTGGCTTGGAACTTGGTTTCAGGCCACTGCGTGGCACACCAGAGGAGACTTGGGCTTTAATACAGCAAAGTTGCCGGAACCAGGTTTCAAGTCACTGTAACTGAACAAGAGGCTTGGTGTTCCCTCAGCTTCACACATGCATACTGGAATACAGACTGCTGGAATGCGTGCGGAATTGAGCTGGATTTGGAAGCGGGGGAAGATGTGCTTGGCTGTCGGCTGTGGGGGGGACGGACACATGGTTTTCAGACTGGGGGGCTGGAATGTGCATGGAATTGCGATTTTCACCCCTCTTATATGAGCCAGGAGATCTGAGGGGTCTCTCCTTCTCCAGATTGCAGGGATTCCCTGCCCCCTTGAAGGGAACCTGCTCGCAATCACACAGCACTGGGGGAGGGAGAGAGGGAGGGGGGCACCATCCTTAATTGCTTTTACAGCTTGCGCTAGTAGGTGTGCCCTTATAAAAGATTACCATGGTATTTTTGCACGGTATTTTAGTTTTACAATGCTTTTCCCATGGTTATACAGTACTATGCATTTGCCATAGTTAAGCCTGATTTGCCATTTACAATGCTTGCCTGTGCTTTACTATGCTTTCACTGTGCTTTATTACACTTAGCTGTGCTTATACTACGGGACATTTTTATAAGGGTGTACACTTTGGGACGCTTTGCGTCAAGCATGTTATAGAATTTTATAAAACAAAACCTTTTAACTACCCTTATAAACATTTACCATCGTAAAAGCATTGCAAAGTGTGATAATTCACAGTGAAAGCACGGTACTGTACTGCATAGTAAAGCCCACAAAGATATGGTAAAGCAAATCTTTTTTTTTTTTTTTGCAAAACAGCAAACTCTGTTAAATACACAGTAAGAGCATGGGGAAACTGTAAAATTACTGTGCAGATTTACTGTGCTGAACATTTATAAGGATATGCACTGCATAATACCTGAGACAAACAAACGCACGCACACACACACACACACACACACACACACACACACACACATTCCTAACTGCAGTGTTATTAATGAGTGCAGAGTTTAGAGTACCATTACAACAAGTTTCAGCTGCTCTCCTGCTGACAGTAACACAGCTCCAGTTTACACAAGCCAGGTTTACACTGCAGTAAATGGAAGGAGCCTCGCAGGGGCTGGTTATACTGCTGAGTCAGACCTTAACCCGCTCCTGCCAGGCTCTGATATACTGACTCTCATGTACTGTATTGAAAACTCGGACTTTCAACTCACCCAGCCCTACAACTGCATGTATTGTGTTGAATCTGATGGCTCTCAGAACCCCAGGTCCGGGTCAAGTGTACTAGATGAGTTTGTCTTGCATTGGCAGGCTCTCACATCCCCATCTCTCCTGAATTTTTGGTTGCAAGCTGATGGAAAGAAGGACAAACACTGACACTACACTATGAAGTGTGGTTTGCTTCAAGTGATTCATGAGCCTTTTAAACACTAGCTTATGCCAGCTTCTAATGTGCTTTTACGAGCTTCCAGTGTTTCAGAGGATCATAGACAGATCTGTTTTATCCTGGGCATTTTATGTTGGCAGCTGACCAGTTTTTTCCATATGCCTTCGATGTCATACCTTAACATGCTTGCTGTTTTACCATATTACTTCATAATACTAAAATCCTTACTGTGTTTCACCACACCTTCAATTAGCTTTGCTTTTCTTTGCTAAAGTTTACCGCAGTAAAGCTTCACAAACAGTCAGGTGCTCCCGCAGTGACCCCCCCCCCCCCACTCCCCTATAGGCAGCCAGGATCTCCCACTGATCCAGTCCTTGGCATTTTGTGTCCTTCCAACTGAGTTTGCTGCAGTGGAGAAGGTGCCACTGTATCAACAGGCAGACTGTGCAATCTGGAACACTGACTGCTGCTTGTTCCATACACTGTAATAAATTACAATGTACCCACAGCTCAGGAATCTGCATTCCAGCAGCACCCCCAGGAGAGGTATGCTTGTATAAAAGCTGCGATTTTGGCAAATTCGGGGATGCCTTGATCTTGCCCTGCATAGTTTTTTATGGGTCTATGGAAGTGCGTGTTTGTGAGGCTATCTGAAAGAAAAACTGCAAACACTGTGTGAGGAATGCATCTCCAAAAATACCACCCTGTGTTATCCAGCACAATGCTGTTTCAAACCTCCTATTCTACTTGGAAAGTAAATGTTCGTTTCCAGGTTTAGAGATTTTATCCACCCCAGATTTAGCCAGAATCAGAAAGATATATAACATTCAGAGATGTGAAATTGGTAAAACAGTATTATAATATTAGTGAGAAC
Organism: Polyodon spathula; assembly: GCF_017654505.1. Classification (NCBI taxonomy): domain Eukaryota; kingdom Metazoa; phylum Chordata; class Actinopteri; order Acipenseriformes; family Polyodontidae; genus Polyodon; species Polyodon spathula. The sequence continues at coordinate 1,106,225 of NC_054569.1, read as the reverse complement.
ACATCCTCGCGAACAAAGGCAGCACGTGGATTTGGAAACGCTGTGGTCTGGTCGTAGCTCTCTTTGCACTACAGTTTGCTCATATTACATGCATTGCATTGCTGTTGTGGTGGTGCTCACCAAGGTAGAGACCACACGATCTTGCAGTTTAACAGTCAATGTGCGTTCAGACCTACTAACAGAAATGGAATCAATTTAAGGACAAGCATTTAAACTTGAACTCTTTTGCAGTGTCTTCAGATTCAAATTCAGCAGGGACGCAGTGTGGGCAAGGCATGCTGGACAGGAAAGCGAGGGAAGGACGCACAGAAATTTTAAAGGAAAGACTGCCTACAACATTAGAGTAGCACTGTTTAAGGTCCTAGACCAAATGTTTGATTACTTTATGAGTTTATAGCAAGCATTCCAGTAAATGCTCTTCAAGGAATTTTAAGTATCCTTTTATTGACTGGTGGTGTTTAATTGTCCTCCCCTCTGTATAATCAACCCTGTTTCTGATTCAGCTTGCTGCAAGCAATGTCGTATCAAGTCCCTTCGAGCTGCAATGCTTCATAATTGGTACCTTACATTTTGATTCAAAACCGCTTGATTGGAAAACTGCCCAGGTACACTACCATCATCAGATCTTAATAGGATTTGCACACAGAGGAACCCCATGTGACGCTACCAGCAGTGGTAGCTGACGTGAGATTTATGGCCCAGTGTACAAAAAAAACAAAAAAAAACAAACACTGTACAAAAAACGATCAAAATAAAGTTGCCATGAAAAACGGCACGCGCTACTCCGCAAACAAAACGAGCTCCCGCTTCCACACCTGTCTGCTATACTGGATGGGTGGTACACTATTCTAAAACAAACTCCCCATCCTTCGGGCAATTCACCCAAATCCAGACTTGGATATATGTTCGATATCCGTTACAGCGGGTCGCTTTGTTTCCTGAACCCAGTTGCTTTAGCAAGCACAGACTGACCGATGTTTCAGCAGGAGCAGCGCTCCGACCCCTGTGGCTTACAGCAGCCCCGCTCTGTACAATCGGGACCCCTTTGTTCCCGGCGCTCGGCTGCACCACTCCCACCTGCTGATTAGGAGCTCACAGCTGGTAAACACACACAAGCTGCTCGTTCCCGCAACTAAACACAGCGGGCAGGCTGCTACACACAGAGCGTCAGGCTCCCCACAAAAAACCAAGCTCTCTGTTATTTATCTATATCATCACCACATTCATATTTACAATAAGCAATCACAGAAGCCCCTTCCTTATGTGCAAGGCCCCAGCCCTGCTACAAGGTCTCTATCAATTAATTGCTACGTCTCTATCCCTGTTTCATAACTTAATTAAAAAATGAATAAATGCATATCTCACTCTGGAAATGCTTTTAAAATATATTGGGTTTTTTTTTTGTTTTTTTTTTAAATAAAAGCTGCGTCGGACAGCTATTACACCCTTTCATGTCCCTCAGTCCGTCATTGTAAGTCATGTTGTTGGTAGCGCCGAGTGTCTGTGCCTGCTTTAATTATACATTCGTCAACTGCGTACAGCTTCCATCAAACTGACAACTCCACGAGAAACAAATCAATAACTACATTTAAAAGAAGAAAACCAAAGCAAAAGGTAACACAATTATACACATAAGCCAGCAGGCATTTCAGCTTGTGTTCTCCTCTCAGCAAATCACACAAGCAGGACTGAGGATGCAAGAACTTCAGCTATGCACAAGAGGAGGCCGTTTGGCTCGCCATTGCTTGTCAAATTTGTAGTTGCTGATTGGTGCCAGTTCTGTGTCTTTGGGTCTGTCTAGCTGTGCTGTGGTGGACTGTCCAGAGCCATACTGGGTAGTCACTCCCTTGGTTTTGAAAAACTTCATTCAGATCCCATTATAATTACCCTGAAGAAACCCTAGCTGCCCCACAGAACCATTAGCATACCCCAGCAACACCAACAATGCAATGCGATAAATCTGAAACTACAAATGTTGCATAGGGCATATGTCTGGTACTACCACAGTGCCATGATGTGGAGTCATAAGGGTCGTTCTCCTTTTATTAGTTTCCCCGATAGGTGCAGTGTGTCATTAAAATATGACCCCGTCAGCCTGGGGGTGAGGGTGAGGGTCAAGGATAAGCCAATGGAATTATCTACTTTAAACCGCAAGCCTATGGAGCGGGGAGGGGATATCATACAGTCCTGAAAGTATAAATTTCCCGACAAGGTCTTGGCTAAATGTATCTGTCGCGTATCGTACATTACTTTTTATAATATGAATTCGCTGAAGGCGAATTTAATGTTAGTGCAAATTATTTTGGAGCCCTCACAGGGAAATGTTAATAAAATGAAAAGCCCTAGTTTGAACAGCTGTGTGTAAAGGATATTGGAGCAACTTGCATCTCCACATTAGCGCCTCTGTACTGTATTTCAGTGCTGTTTGGGGACTGCAGATCCTACAATGCAGTGCGAGTTGCCATAGTGCTCATGCAAGAAAAAGAAAGATGTTGCTCCAGATTTCAACACTTTGTCAGGCATTCTAAGAGAAAGAGTAACCCAGGCTGATGAACAGCTCACTGTGTGTGCAGGACGTCAGTGTTTCTGATTTGCTCGAGACCCTGGTGTTGAGGGCGTCTTGTTTTAGTGGTTTCACAATGGGACATGCAGGGTTCAAGTGCGTGCATTAGCAATGCATACTTTTGAAAAGTTCACTTACAGTCGTATTTTATATAGAACGCACAGTACTTTCAAATGTACAATACTTTTCATTGCTCTGTAATTGCAAATTGATTTCAGAGTAACTGTAACTTTAATAAAAACTGACAGTATGCATTCCTGTTAATACAAATCAGGATAAGACACATTGCTGCTCCCTTGAAATTCGTATTAACGAAATATGTATATATATATATATATATATATATATATATATATATATATATATATATATATATATATATATATATATATATATATATAGACACACACACACACACTGGAAAGCACAATTTAATAATTGTTAGTTAGCAACAACTATGCATGTATTCTAGCCACATAAACTGCTAGACATGCTCACTGTTCACACATCCACCCTTGAATTAGAAGTGGCAGCTGGGTCCAATGGCAAAGCAAGCGCTCGAATAATAGAAGCGATGGAAGCAGCGCTGTGCTTATTGTCCTCGGAGGCAGTTCTGTTGAGCTGCAGAGCAGTAAGTTCAGCAGGAACAATTAGAAAAACGCGCTTCAAAATGCATTATAGGAACTGAGCTGGCCTTCCTAGAACTGGAACACGGAGGAGAACGTTTCCCCAAGGTTTTTATTTCATTTTATATTTTTCTTTTTGTGGCGCACTTCAAGTAAACCACTTGAGCTTCAGTCTTTCAGGTAATTGATGCAGGAAGGACTCCTTGAGTGGATTCCTGTTTATTTTCTTGTTTTGCTTTAATCTGGTACAGAATGTGCTGTTCTCGTGACATCGGACAGGAGAATTGCATTCCTGCAGCCTTGTGCAAGCACGACGCACTGCTGCTATCATCTAACCTTTAGTCTTATGATCAGAAACTCCGTCCTTTCTCAAAATCGCCTGCTTACAAACAAAGAAGCATCACTACAATGGCTATGCTAATTGCTATGGCAGTGGCTATGATAAATCCACTGATCAGTGGAGCAACAATTCCTTGTGCAGAATGAGGAGTCATGCTGTTTTAAAGAATTGCAGTAGTATATATATATATATATATATATATATAGCGGGTACATATATCATAGTACAGTACAAAACCCACAGATTGTCTAACCCATTTTTGTATTATATTGTGTAGCAAAGAACATCCGATCTTCCTGATCTTAATACAGTGATCTTAATACATTTCGAAATGTGGTTTGAATGTGTTTCTTTATCACAATGTAGTGTGCTGAAAAAGTGCTGAAGAACCAGGTGTTCAGGCTCTGCTGTGCTATACCGGACGATACCACTGTGATCTTTAAGGGGTCTTCTTGCCATTGTGGACACTCGGCACACACGGAAAGCAATGGGAATCCACCTGTAACTCCACCTTGGTCCGGGTCACAGTGCTGGTTGTAGGTCAGAGATTCCCTTTGTTATCAAGTCTTAGAACAGTGATGTATTCGACCCTGAACTCCCATTGAGTGACCTGTGTGATGGACACATAGGCAGTCCACTCAGATGTGTGATTGCTACGAATTATTATTTTTTTTTTTAAAGGCTTCTTGAATTGAGTACAGCCTAATCAGAGAGTTAGGTCAAGCATGATGTGAGGCGATGAGATGGGATGAGAGAATCACAGTATAGATGGTGGAGTCACAAAGACAATAACCTAGAAGACAAACAGGCCTGGGAAAGGCACGGGCTGTACAGGTCAAGCTAGCCAATGCTAATGCCTGTTACTGGACCTGATGAAGCGTCCAGATGGAGCAGCGACAGGCTGCTCAGCTGCATCGGTCCCAGACTGTTGACCCCAATTAAAGAGCATGGACAGCTGGCAGTGGTCAGGATGAGATGTTCACATGTGCTGTGTGGTCAAGCTGGTCAAGTCAAGGCAGACTTGTGCGTTAATGACCAAACCAGGGTCTGAACCACTGGCCCTGGCGATGTTTTTAGATGGATGACAAACAGGTGGCACAAGACCCTACCAGCTGATGCCCATTCCAGAGCCCATGATGTCATGCATTATTCTCCTCTGAATGCAGCTAGCCAAGGTACGGTTATATAATGCACTGTCTTAAAGAGTTAGTAGCGGCATTCCGAAAAATATAGGGTTATACATCCCACGTGTTGCTACAACTGTTTACATAACGTACCTGTAGTTTATCTTTTCATTGTTAACATCCTGATAACTTTTTACACTTATAACTGTAAAGTCTGTTTCAAAGCTCTTTTCAAAATGTCTGCTCTAGTGCACTGGGGTTTGAGATCTGCCCTCTAAATCACTGCAGGAAGAGCGATTAAAAAAAACCAAACAAACATAACAACAAGTGCTCTTGCTGTTCTGTTCCGTGTCACATCACGGATCGTTATCGCTGTTTGACAAGGTGGGCAAAAATCCTGACACTATCAGTGCACTAGAGTGGACATTTTGAAAAGAGATTTGAAACTTTAAAGTTATAAGTGTGAAATGTTGTCAGGATGTTAGAAATGAAAAGAAAAATAATGCCACATTTTTCAGAAACCCCGCTACACGTCTTACAAACAAGCTTTGTGTTTTATTTTTTTGTCATGCTGTGTTGTATCATAGGCTGAGTTTTAATAAAAGACAGTGTGTTCCCTCGTTGTGATTACATGCACTTTAATACGTTTTGGAAATTAGCCTCATGCTTCACACATTCAAATTAAATACAAAAATAACCCAAACAAAACCAAGTTATTCAAGTCCTCACTGCTTCATCAGTGAGAGCGTGAATACTAATGCCTCTGCACAGAAGCAGAGTCTCTGTCAGCGCCACAGCGCAGCGGGCTAAGGAATGCAGCCGTGAGAATGACTTGCATTGCAATTACAGGTGTTTCAGGGAACTCCTGCAGCTTCCCAGAAACCAAATCTGTAGCGCATGATTATTCAAAGTCGTTTTATTCACATTCTGAGCTGTAGAAGGTGTTAGCAATGGGGCTTAGAACTAGGCTGGTAGGAGTGAAGAGGATGAGCAAAATGGAACTGTCTACATATTTGTATCATGTTTAAACCCTTTTCACGGTTCAACCATGAACTATTAACACGGTCAGCTCTGATGTTTCCCTCAGATACCACAGTTAACCATTTCCACACCTTGCTTGAGGTATGGCACCACACCATCTGTATCTCATAGGGACCTGTTGTGAATCAGCTTGGTTATTAGAGGTAATGCAGCATATGCTGTTTAAACCTATGATGAAAGAACCAAGCCTGGCAGTCTACTGACAACTCTCCACTGTGGGCATATCCCAGGTAGGCTAACGCGGCAGGACTGGAACGGCACAGTCCAAAAAGCATTGGCCACAGACACAGCTTTCCTGTAATTCCCAGGGCTGGGATCATGCTCCTAATGAGATTCCTGGCTCCACAGGAAAATAACGATACAGACCCCAGAGCTGGCATCGTATAAGACCACGGCACTGAGAGATTTATGAACTTCATTAAACCGCATTCTTATTTTTTTATAGAGGCCTGAGGTATTTTCATTTCATTAAAAGTAATGGGCACTGGGCTTAATTACAAGCAGGTCTGCCGTTCCACTGCCTACCGATACTGCTGCTCTATCCAAGTGTGCACTGCGGTATCTGCAGGTGTCACGCAGGGAATCTGTAATGGGGGCTGTATCTGCAGCGTTGTGTTTCACTGCACTCTGAGGGCAGTGCTTGCCAAGAGTTTTCCTAAAGTTAAGGTTAACATATGACTCCATGTGTACTAGGACTGTTAGGGACAGTTGCTTTTCAACACCCCAATACATTCTGGTAAGTGTAGTCCTGGTCACACCCCAATGCATTCTGGTAAGTGTAGTCCTGTTGTGAAAGGTACCTGAGACAGGTAAAACATACCAGAATGCATTGCGAAAAGCCTGGCTTGTCTCAAACTGTCCAAGTGTACATGGAGTCATATGGTAACCCTACCTAAAGTCAAAAACTCCTGTATGGCCTTCTTAAAGTCAAACTAACATACGGTGCAGCACAGTGCCCCGGCCTTGATTAGTGTTACCTCAGAACATGGAACTCACAGATTTCTAAAAACTGTGGTGTGGTGTAGACCTCAACTAGCACTGGGTTACCTTACCTAAGGATAGCCAGTGCAAGATTAGTGCTAATCGGACTCTGTGAATCCAGCAATTGGAAGCCAATGTATGAAAGGCTGCTGCTACTGTAAGATAAATTTATTGACATGCTTTACCAATAAAATAACCCTTTGAGGCTGTACCAAAGCACAGTGAAAGCACGGTAAATTACAGCAACATATTCCAGAGCGTGCTAAAAGCATGACAGACTTCAAAAATGCCGGTTTAAAATCACAGTGTAATTGAAGCCTTCATTCTCATTCCAGTTCTCTGACTTGGTTTATTTTTTATTTGTAGTTATTGAATTGAAATCTGATTTAACACGGTGCATCAAGCGTGGCTGTTACACACTCAATAGAATTTAGAAGTAAGAAACGTTTGAAAACATTGAATTTTGTTTGTTTTTTTTAGTGTTTCTAACCTGGTATATGCGTTGGGTCTGGGGTTTTGCCTCTGAGCTGCAGAACTGGCTTATGAAAACATGCTTTTTTGTAATTCTTGAAGGGCTAGGAGAAGGTGGTGCATAACACCTGCAATGGGGCACCAGGTTGGCATCGCAAGGTTTTCCTACAGAAATACACTTTTTAACACCTTGCAGTGCTCCCTCATTTTAAGGCAGCCATTTATACTGTAAAACAGCTTATAAGGCAGTATGGTCATGACTGATTTGCTCCTGATTAGATTAGCACTTGTACCCTTGATGTAAGGCACTGTGACTCCTGACTACAGTGTTATAAAAGGGCAGCGTTGAAAGAAAAGTAAACACAGTGCAGTAAACTATTTTTAATCATTTCAACCTTTTGTGTGCATCGCAAAATTACTTAATTTATATAAATATCAACCCGTACTGTGTTGTGTGAATCATATAGAGTATGTCTGTTGGCAATAAAAAAAAAATTCAGCATTCACAAGTTATTGACTTCCACAGATGGCTTATTTTGAAGTGAACTAAGTTGAATCCATCTGGAGATTGTTGAACCCGTGCCCTCTCAATTAAGGCACTGAAGCTAAGCAATATCCCATGTGCTGTGACTCCATGTGACAGCCAGGCTGGGCTGCAGCCAGAGGGATTAGTTTTGCAGCAAGTCCAATAATACCAGCCCCTTCTAATTGAATTCCAGACCCCAGTAACATAGCTGAAAATGTGATCTCTTTTTAAACGCTCCGGTATGTGCAGTCAATTTATCATCCTCAGTTGCTGTTGTTTATATGAACTCTTTTTCATGTGTTTCGCTTTTTGGAATTTCCACTGGCTTATTTTTTTCTTCTTTTGCCAAAATTTAGCAAATTAGTACATGCTGTTGCAGTGCTGACTAATTTGCATTTCTGGCACACTGTAAGGTGCCCACATGCGCTAAACAGCTCAAGTTTGGAAAGGTTAAGTGCAGTATTGTATGATCTGTAGGGTGTCCTTGGCTTCATTTTCATTTCCGTCACTGAATAAAATGTTCTGGGAAAAGATATATAAATGTTGGTGGGTTGTGGAGTGGTTGCACCACGAAGGTTAAAGCAAAATTAGGCAACGCTGAAGAGGAAGGGTTTTTAATTTTAGAGCATACATTGAAAACCCAACACGAACCTGCTGATTCCAAGAGGGCTTGGGTCCTTTTTGAAGTGTCGGAATAGCTAATCAGCTCGCTCTGAGAGAAATACCATGGTATTTATAAGACTTCCACTGATCCGGTACAGCAAAGCCAGGAGTATTAACAGGGATCGTGCAATGGAAAGGTCACAGGTGAACTGAACAGAGCGCTTGGATATGCAAAGCCATGTTTGCAAAACCTTTCCTCCCCGTGCACCGTTTATAATCTCCACCTGGTGGCATGAAAATGGTTAACGTTTCAAAATGAGCGGAAAGCAGCTTGAAATGCTCAGGGCTCCTAATCGTTCATACCATAGCGATACCATTGTAAATGTAACCACTCTGGTGCCACCCTACTTTACCACTGGTAGACTCATACTCTTGTATCTGCATTTGTGCTACCATTGCCCTTTAGTACAGAACCATTGCAGTGCTACTGTCTGTCTTTGATGATCAGTTTAAACAGCTTTGGGCTGCTGTTCTAGGAGTGGAGTTTGGCAATTAGGTGGCAGGAGAGGACAGGGCTGCAGGGAATCAGAGCATGATGGTAGGACTCTGAGTCAATCAAAGAGAGGTCGATGGGACAGAAATCTTGTATTTCATTAACTCAGCAGGAGGGGTGCAAATGCTATCCTTCAAGAGAGAGAGAGAGAGAGAGAGAAAAAAAAACACGTTTAATCGCATCGCAAACCAAATTCTTTTAAAGGCCAAAGTATTCTCCAACCGAGCACTTTATCACCTGAACCAACCCACGCTGGGTCAGTGACAATCCGTCAGCTGTCACTGTGAGTAACAAGCTGGACGTTCCTCATTAGCTGAGATTATTACCTTCATGCCCTGTGCACACGCGGAAGAATCACGTCAGCAGTAATGTAGCGCTGCGCGCGTGGGTACACCTGCATCACAGCACGATACAACACAATGAAATCAGATTCTGTTCTCATATGAGGAGGTGATGGGAGTGACAGGGAGGTAAGCAAGTTCAGTCATGACCTGTACAACTCCTGGTATTCAGTCCTGGATAAGATTGGCAATTGGTTTTGTGATGAGGAACCAAAGCCTACAGGGGGCCAGCAACAAAGTCATTTCAATTATGACCTCAGCTGGATTCTAGCAGAGGCTTCTAGAAGTGGAATGCATGAGTCGCTAATGAATGGAAGAAAAGTGGAACCGGTGATAACCATGCTAGTGCTGACAAGTTGAATAAAAATGGATTTGAAAACCTTGGCAGGCAGTCTTTATGTTTGCCATTAGCACTTGACATTGCTTTGTACTTTTAAAACAGGTAGTGCAGATCAGAAGGCCCACATGCTCGACAAGGAAATGTCTGCCAGAACTCATAGTCCAGGTGTTGTTCACTGCAGTGCAAAGGCTCTTCCCAGGGAGTAGCAATGCTCATCCTGTCTCTGGCACATATTACAGCAACTCAAACCTGCACTTGGACTGAGGCTCATTGTGTTGTGCTGTGCTTTCATTGAAAATCAATAATAATTTTAACCATGTTGGTCTGCCACGTTCAGACAAATTCAATTTGAGCTTTAATGAAATGAAAGTGGAGTTCATTGTTACAGTAATGCTAGTTTGTGTGTGTGTGTGTGTGTGTGTGTGTGTGTGTGTGTGTGTGTGTGTGTGTGTGTGTGTGTGTGTGTGTGAGTGTCTGCGAATGCAAGTTTCTGCTTTAGGTTTTGTGCGACAGGGTTATATGATGAATGCAGTAATGACTGCATCAAAAGGCTATTCTTGCTACTAACAATGCATTAGAATCTGGGTCACCTCATATGGAACATCTTAATGTAGCATGCGGGTGAAAAACACAAAGATTTATAACATAGCTGTAAAAGCACTAGGACATGCTGCAGTAATATTAAAATAAACGTTTGCAATAGCATTTCAGATTTATTCACTATTCTATGGTGTTTGCCATTATCCTGAGTTCTGCTGATTAGTATCGTGCCTTCTCTAAATCTACCTTTTCCTTTGAGCTTGACATTTGAAGCTGCTGAAGATCTCGTAAAAGCACAGCCAGGTATAATCCAGAACAGAGAAAGCATGGCAAAGCATAGTTAAGCAATTTAAAGAACAGAGAGGTATGGTAAAGAATATTAATGAACATGACAAACCAGGATAAACTATGTCAAATGCATAGTATAACCAATGGAAAAGCATGGGAAAACTGCAGAAAAATACCATGCGAAAATACAGTGGTAAACTCGCATAACAGTGTATTTTATTCAAGACAGTCAGCTTTCATCTCTATGATGTGGTTCAAGCCTGGCATTCCCAAACAAGTGAGCAGATTAAACTGTGGTAAATGCATAGAATTGCCATGGGAAAACTCCTACCATGGTAAACTTTCATAAGGGTCCTTACTCTTTAGTAATTGTTTTGAGTTCATGTCTCTGCTACACTAGTCTTGCATACAGCTTCTGTGGGTGTGGAGAGAGCTGTGTGCGCTGAGTGGATGTCAGGGTGATGGGCACAGTCAGCGCGAGGCAGATCCTTTCTTGCTGCAGCTCCATTACAAGGCGATTGATCATTAAAATGCAGAGTGTTGTAGCGCAGCATTGCTTGTAGTCCATAATGCAGTTGGAGTGATAGGCCATTATTTCAACCGGATAATTTAATGTGCATTAATGCTCCATCTCACGCTGAACATTTTGTATTTACAGCAGAGGCCCTACCTTGAGAGCTGCCTGGATCTCATAAAGCTCTGTTCCACATCCTCGTTTTTCATCCACTCTCCCTTGTCATGGGAAACGTGTTGGCTTTCTCTGCAGACTCCGTCAATAAAATAATCTTTATTAACCCTTCGGGCGCTCTGCATTCACTGCAGACTTTCAAACGCATCATCCACACCTATATAGGTACCTTGACCCTCATGGCCCCTCTGCCTCATATATACTGTACTGTGTTCGATAATTACTGACTCCAACCTCAGTGCTCCTTTCACTTCACTGTTGAATGTGCTGGCTCTCAGATCCACAGCACTGAGTTCTCTACACTGTACTGTATTGAATGTGCTGGCTCTCAGATCCACAGCACTGAGTTCTCTATACTGTACTGTATTGAATGTGCTGCTCTCAGATCCACAGCACTGAGTTCTCTATACTGTACTGTATTGAATGTGCTGGCTCTCAGATCCACAGCACTGAGTTCTCTATACTGTACTGTATTGAATGTGCTGGCTCTCAGATCCACAGCACTGAGTTCTCTACACTGTACTGTATTGAATGTGCTGGCTCTCAGATCCACAGCACTGAGTTCTCTACACTGTACTGTATTGAATGTGCTGCTCTCAGATCCACAGCACTGAGTTCTCTATACTGTACTGTATTGAATGTCCACAGCACTGAGTCCTCTATACTGTACTGTATTGAATGTGCTGCTCTCAGATCCACAGCACTGAGTCCTCTATACTGTACTGTATTGAATGTGCTGCTCTCAGATCCACAGCACTGAGTTCTCTACACTGTACTGTATTGAATGTGCTGGCTCTCAGATCCACAGCACTGAGTTCTCTACACTGTACTGTATTGAATGTGCTGGCTCTCAGATCCACAGCACTGAGTTCTCTATACTGTACTGTATTGAATGTGCTGCTCTCAGATCCACAGCACTGAGTTCTCTATACTGTACTGTATTGAATGTGCTGGCTCTCAGATCCACAGCACTGAGTTCTCTATACTGTACTGTATTGAATGTGCTGCTCTCAGATCCACAGCACTGAGTTCTCTATACTGTACTGTATTGAATGTGCTGCTCTCAGATCCACAGCACTGAGTTCTCTATACTGTACTGTATTGAATGTGCTGCTCTCAGATCCACAGCACTGAGTTCTCTATACTGTACTGTATTGAATGTGCTGCTCTCAGATCCACAGCACTGAGTTCTCTATACTGTACTGTATTGAATGTGCTGCTCTCAGATCCACAGCACTGAGTTCTCTATACTGTACTGTATTGAATGTGCTGGCTCTCAGCTCCCCAGTACTTTCTCTATATTAGACTGTATGGAAGGTGCACGCTGTTGAGTTCTAGTGGGGTCTTGGTTTGTGCAGCCCTCTCACAGGACTGCAGTTCTCTTCACTTATCCATTGACCCTGCTAATGCTCATTTGCATGTGCTAGCATTGTGATCCCCCACGCCCCTGTGATAGCATCCTTTTCATTCCAATTATCTGTGGCTTTTATCACCCCGTAATTATCTGTGTAACTGCTGAGACCCAATTAGCTGCCTTTTCCATTTCATTAGGCTAAAAGGTACGTTGAATGTAATTCTTTCAGAGATTTCTCTTTAAATCCGAAGGCCTCTGGAGGACTTTTAGTGAAGCGAGTTCTGTTCACGTGGTGGGTGCCATTCTCCTCCGCTGTCTCGCTCTCTATCTCTCCCAGATGAGTGTATGACACTGTCTGAGGAAGAAGCAGCAAGGGCTGTTAATGGAGGGCAGCAAAAGACAGATGCTGTACCTGATCATATTGTACCTTTTTTTTTTTTCCAGCACCAAAAAGAAATGACATTGTGATTTGCAATGCTCATAAAAGAGCCGAACTGATAGCACTGGCGATAGAGAATTGTCCTTGATGTAATGTTCCACCGAGCACATGCTGTTCATCACATGCAGCAGCAAGGGGAGCGTCCAGACCCCCTCACTGCTTATAAAAACCATCATAAAATCATAGTCAAGTGTAGTAGTAAAGTGAGTTGAAGACATGGCACAGGTCACAGTGGTCAGTCACAGATGAGCCCTTGAGGGACAGCTCCTTCTCTTTAGGAGTTTCTAGTCTCCAGCTCATTCTCCAGTGATTATTTGCTGTCAAAGCCATACCATGCACGATGTACACAAGTTGTTCATTTGCTGATGCGTTTCAAGATCATATTTTTCTTTTTCTTTTATTGACTGTCTTACCATTTCCAGAGCGCTGCCTTAAAAAAGAAAAAGAGGGAATTACAACCCATTACAAAAGTTTCCCATAGTAAAAGTGTAATAAAGCACAGTGAAAGCAAGGTAAGCCCGGAGACATATAGAGAAGAATTTTAAAACATGACAAACCGTGGTAAAGTGTGGTAAATGTATAGTGTAACCATGGGAAAGCTGCAAGATTACCGTGCAAATTTACTGCGGCAAACTTTTTATAAGGAACAACCCTGACGAATAAAAATTAAAAATTCAGAATTAATGAGATTGCATTTCAAGTGACTTCAGATGTCTAGTGCTGAACTGTTTATATATTTATATATACATTATATTCAGCTATTAAACTGACTGCCACTGCACCGTGTAAAAGAGCCTGTTTCATTAATGTGATCATAAATTATCTTAGAATTACCTTAACAGCCTTGCATTACATGTATCATCAGCTCCGGGTTTTCAGGCGCGTGTGAGAGAGATTGTTATCGCTTTCTAAGTGCAGAATTGTGTCAGCCCATCAATGCAAAACGTTCATCACTTTTCTTACTGAATCAAAGGGCTTGAGAGAGCTGGAATCCACTGCACAGGACTGTAATTCTGTCAGGGGAGGGCAGTGATATTAAACAGCAGGTGAGCAATCGAGGGGAGAACAGTGAATAACGGCATTGTGATGCAAATATACAATAAATGACTTTAAGAAAATACGGGTAAGAGCTTT